>NC_058080.1:435765214-436365214 GCF_014858855.1 Bufo gargarizans
AGGGGAGCAGAGAGGTCCCGTAACAGACAATCTGGCTTCATGACAGCAGAGAATCAGTCTGCATGTCATAGCAGAGAATGAGGCTTCACGTCACCCACCACTGCAACAGTCCATTGGCATATATTTAGGCCTAGCACACAGGCAGAGCAGAGAGGTCCCGTAACAGACAATCTGGCTTCATGACAGCAGAGAATCAGTCTGCATGTCATAGCAGAGAATCAGGCTTCACGTCAGCCACCACTGCAACAGTCCATTGTCATAAATTTAGGCCCAGCACCCAGGCAGAGGAGAGAGGTCCCGTAACAGAGAATCTGGCTTCATGTCAGCAGAGAATCAGTCTTCATATCATAGCAGAGAATCAGGCTTCACGTCACCCACCACTGTAAGAGTCAATTTTCATAAATTTAGGCCCAGCACCCAGGCAGAGGAGAGAGGTCCCGTAACAGACAATCTGGCTTCATGTCAGCAGAGAATCAGTCTTCATATCATAGCAGAGAATCAGGCTTCACGTCACCCACCACTGCAACAGTCAATTTTCATAAATTTAGGCCCAGAACCCAGGCAGAGGAGAAAGGTCCCGTAACAGACAATCTGGCTTCATGTCAGCAGAGAATCAGTCTTCATATCATAGCAGAGAATCAGGCTTCACGTCACCCACCACTGCAACAGTCAATTGTCATAAATTTAGGCCCAGCACCCAGGCAGAGGAGAGAGCTCCCGTAACAGAGGATCTGGCTTCATGTCAGCAGAGAATCAGTCTGCATGTCATAGCAGAGAATGAGGCTTCACGTCACCCACCACTGCAACAGTCCATTGGCATATATTTAGGCCTAGCACACAGGCAGAGGAGAGGTTCATTCAACTTTGGGTAGCCTCGCAATATAATGGTAAAATGAAAATAAAAATAGGATTGAATGAGGAAGTGCCCTGGAGTCCAATAATATATGGTTATGGGGAGGTAGTTAATGTCTAATCTGGACAAGGGACCGACAGGTCCTGTGGGATCCATGCCTGGTTCATTTTTATGAACGTCAGCTTGTCCACATTGGCTGTAGACAGGCGGCTGCGTTTGTCTGTAATGACGCCCCCTGCCGTGCTGAATACACGTTCAGACAAAACGCTGGCTGCCGGGCAGGCCAGCACCTCCAAGGCATAAAAGGCTAGCTCTGGCCACGTGGACAATTTAGAGACCCAGAAGTTGAATGGGGCCGAACCATCAGTCAGTACGTGGAGGGGTGTGCACACGTACTGTTCCACCATGTTAGTGAAATGTTGCCTCCTGCTAACACGTTGCGTATCAGGTGGTGGTGCAGTTAGCTGTGGCGTGTTGACAAAAGTTTTCCACATCTCTGCCATGCTAACCCTGCCCTCAGAGGAGCTGGCCGTGACACAGCTGCCTTGGCGACCTCTTGCTCCTCCTCTGCCTTGGCCTTGGGCTTCCACTTGTTCCCCTGTGACATTTGGGAATGCTCTCAGTAGCGTGTCTACCAACGTGCGCTTGTACTCGCGCATCTTCCTATCACGCTCCAGTGCAGGAAGTAAGGTGGGCACATTGTCTTTGTAGCGTGGATCCAGCAGGGTGGCAACCCAGTAGTCCGCACAGGTTAAAATGTGGGCAACTCTGCTGTCGTTGCGCAGGCACTGCAGCATGTAGTCGCTCATGTGTGCCAGGCTGCCCAGGGATAAGGACAAGCTGTCCTCTGTGGGAGGCGTATCGTCATCGTCCTGCCTTTCCCCCCAGCCACGCACCAGTGATGGACCGAGCTGCGTTGGGTGCCACCCCGCTGTGACCATGCTTCATCCTCATCCTCCTCCACCTCCTCCTCATCCTCGTCCTCCTCGTCCTCCAGTAGTGGGCCCTGGCTGGCCACATTTGTACCTGGCCTCTGCTGTTGCCAAAAACCTCCCTCTGAGTCACTTCGAAGAGACTGGCCTGAAAGTGCTAAAAATGACCCCTCTTCCTCCTCCTCCTCCTCCTGGGCCACCTCCTCTTCCATCATCGCCCTAAGTGTTTTCTCAAGGAGACATAGAAGTGGTATTGTAACGCTGATAACGGTGTCATCGCCACTGGCCATGTTGGTGGAGTACTCGAAACAGCGCAACAGGGCACACAGGTCTCGCATGGAGGCCCAGTCATTGGTGGTGAAGTGGTGCTGTTCTGTAGTGCGACTGACCCGTGCGTGCTGCAGCTGAAACTCCACTATGGCCTGCTGCTGCTCGCACAGTCTGTCCAGCATGTGCAAGGTGGAGTTCCACCTGGTGGGCACGTCGCATATGAGGCGCTGAGCGGGAAGGCCGAAGTTACGCTGTAGCGCAGACAGGCGAGCAGCAGCAGGATGTGAACGCCGGAAGCGCGAACAGACGGCCCGCACTTTATGCAGCAGCTCTGACATGTCGGGGTAGTTGTGAATGAACTTCTGCACCACCAAATTCAGCACATGCGCCAAGCAAGGGATGTGCGTCAAATTGGCTAGTCCCAGAGCTGCAACGAGATTTCGCCCATTATCACACACCACCAGGCCGGGCTTGAGGCTCACCGGCAGCAACCACTCGTCGGTCTGTTGTTCTATACCCCGCCACAACTCCTGTGCGGTGTGGGGCCTGTCCCCCAAACATATGAGTTTCAGAATGGCCTGCTGACGTTTACCCCGGGCTGTGCTGAAGTTGGTGGTGAAGGTGTGTGGCTGACTGGATGAGCAGGTGGAAGAAGAGGAGGAGGAAGCCGAGAAGGAGGAGGTGGCAACAGGAGGCAAAGAATGTTGCCCTGCGATCCTTGGCGGCGGAAGGACGTGCGCCAAACAGCTCTCCGCCTGGGGCCCAGCTGCCACTACATTTACCCAGTGTGCAGTTAGGGAGATATAGCGTCCCTGGCCGTGCTTACTGGTCCACGTATCTGTGGTTAGGTGGACCTTGCTACAGATGGCGTTGCGCAGTGCACACTTGATTTTATCGGATACTTGGTTGTGCAGGGAAGGCACGGCTCTCTTGGAGAAGTAGTGCCGGCTGGGAACAACATACTGTGGGACAGCAAGCGACATGAGCTGTTTGAAGCTGTCTGTGTCCACCAGCCTAAATGACAGCATTTCATAGGCCAGTAGTTTAGAAATGCTGGCATTCAGGGCCAGGGATCGAGGGTGGCTAGGTGGGAATTTACGCTTTCTATCAAATGTTTGTGAGATGGAGAGCTGAACGCTGGCGTGTGACATGGTTGAGACGCTTGGTGACGGAGGTGGTGGTGGTGGTGTTGGTGGTACATCCCCTGTTTGCTGGGCGGCAGGTGCCAACGTTCCTCCAGAGGCGGAGGAAGAGGCCGAGGCGGCAGCAGCAGAATAGGCCGAGGCGGCAGCAGCAGAAGAGGTAGCAGGGGGAGCCTGAGTGACTTCCTTGGTTTTAAGGTGTTTACTCCACTGCAGTTCATGCTTTGCATGCAGGTGCCTGGTCATGCAGGTTGTGCTCAGGTTCAGAACGTTAATGCCTCGCTTCAGGCTCTGATGGCACAGCGTGCAAACCACTCGGGTCTTGTCGTCAGCACATTGTTTGAAGAAGTGCCATGCCAGGGAACTCCTTGAAGCTGCCTTTGGGGTGCTCGGTCCCAGATGGCGGCGGTCAGTAGCAGGCGGAGTCTCTTGGCGGCGGGTGTTCTGCTTTTGCCCACTGCTCCCTCTTTTGCTACGCTGTTGGCTCGGTCTCACCACTGCCTCTTCCTCCGAACTGTGAAAGTCAGTGGCACGACCTTCATTCCATGTGGGGTCTAGGACCTCATCGTCCCCTGCATCGTCTTCCACCCAGTCTTGATCCCTGACCTCCTGTTCAGTCTGCACACTGCAGAAAGACGCAGCAGTTGGCACCTGTGTTTCGTCATCATCAGAGACATGCTGAGGTGGTATTCCCATGTCCTCATCATCAGGAAACATAAGTGGTTGTGCGTCAGTGCATTCTATGTCTTTCACCGCTGGGGAAGGGCTAGGTGGATGCCCTTGGGAAACCCTGCCAGCGGAGTCTTCAAACAGCATAAGAGACTGCTGCATAACTTGAGGCTGAGACAGTTTCCCTGGTATGCATGGGGGTGATGTGACAGACTGATGGGGTTGGTTTTCAGGCGCCATCTGTGCGCTTTCTGCAGAAGACTGGGTGGGAGATAATGTGAACGTGCTGGATCCACTGTCGGCCACCCAATTGACTAATGCCTGTACCTGCTCAGGCCTTACCATCCTTAGAACGGCATTGGGCCCCACCATATATCGCTGTAAATTCTGGCGGCTACTGGGACCTGAGGTAGTTGGTACACTAGGACGTGTGGATGTGGCAGAACGGCCACGTCCTCTCCCAGCACCAGAGGGTCCACTAACACCACCACGACCATGTCCACGTCCGCGTCCCTTACTAGATGTTTTTCTCATTGTTATGGTTCACCACAACAACAAATATATTATTTGGCCCAATGTATTGTATTCAAATTCAGCGGGATATAAATTTGAGGCCTAGTATTTAGGCGCTGGGTGACCGGTATGGATTTAGTGACAGAATTAGACTTGGAAATGCACAGAAGCGTGTGTGTGTGAAGTTATTCTGAATGACCCAATGTGCACCTTGAATATTATATACCCTTTTAGGGATAGATTTCAAATAGCTCTGATATAGCAGAAACCACTAAATTATGAAATTGCTAAATTGGGAATTGTACTTCAACCCAGAACAAAAAATGTGCTTTGACGGACACTAAATATCTTGCCCAGCAACAACAGTACAACGGTGGGTAACGAGAGATTTAGAGGGAATTAAATTTGAGGCCTAGTATTTAGGCGCTGGGTCACCGGTATGGATTTAGTGACAGAATTAGACTTGGAAATACACAGTAGCGGGTGTGTGTGAAGTTATTCTGAATGACCCTATGTGCACCTTCAATATTATATACCCTTTTAGGGATAGATTTCAAATAGCTCTGATATAGCAGAAACCACTAAATTATGAAATTGCTAAATTGGGAATTGTACTTCAACCCAGAACAAAAAATGTGCTTTGACGGACACTAAATATCTTGCCCAGCAACAACAGTACAGCGGTGGGTAACGAGAGATTTAGAGGGAATTAAATTTGAGGCCTAGTATTTAGGCGCTGGGTCACCGGTATGGATTTAGTGACAGAATTAGACTTGGAAATGCACAGAAGCGTGTGTGTGAAGTTATTCTGAATGACCCAATGTGCACCTTCAATATTATATACCCTTTTTGGGATAGATTTCAAATAGCTCTGATATAGCAGGAACCACTAAATTATGAAATTGCTAAATTGGGAATTGTACTTCAACCCAGAACAAAAAATGTGCTTTGACGGGCACTAAATAACTTTCCCAGCTACAACAGGACAACGGTAACGAGAGATTTAGAGGGATTTAAATTTGAGGCCTAGTATTTAGGCGCTGGGTGACAGGTATGGGTTTAGTGACAGAATTAGACTTGGAAATACACAGTAGCGGGTGTGTGTGAAGTTATTCTGAATGACCCTATGTGCACCTTCAATATTATATACCCTTTTAGGGATAGATTTCAAATAGCTCTGATATAGCAGAAACCACTAAATTATGAAATTGCTAAATTGGGAATTGTACTTCAACCCAGAACAAAAAATGTGCTTTGACGGACACTAAATATCTTGCCCAGCAACAACAGTACACCGGTGGGTAACGAGAGATTTAGAGGGAATTAAATTTGAGGCCTAGTATTTAGGCGCTGGGTCACCGGTATGGATTTAGTGACAGAATTAGACTTGGAAATACACAGTAGCGGGTGTGTGTGAAGTTATTCTGAATGACCCTATGTGCACCTTCAATATTATATACCCTTTTTGGGATAGATTTCAAATAGCTCTGATATAGCAGGAACCACTAAATTATGAAATTGCTAAATTGGGAATTGTACTTCAACCCAGAACAAAAAATGTGCTTTGACGGGCACTAAATAACTTTCCCAGCTACAACAGGACAACGGTAACGAGAGATTTAGAGGGATTTAAATTTGAGGCCTAGTATTTAGGCGCTGGGTGACAGGTATGGGTTTAGTGACAGAATTAGACTTGGAAATACACAGTAGCGGGTGTGTGTGAAGTTATTCTGAATGACCCTATGTGCACCTTCAATATTATATACCCTTTTTGGGATAGATTTCAAATAGCTCTGATATAGCAGAAACCACTAAATTATGAAATTGCTAAATTGGGAATTGTACTTCAACCCAGAACAAAAAATGTGCTTTGACGGACACTAAATATCTTGCCCAGCAACAACAGTACAGCGGTGGGTAACGAGAGATTTAGAGGGAATTAAATTTGAGGCCTAGTATTTAGGCGCTGGGTCACCGGTATGGATTTAGTGACAGAATTAGACTTGGAAATACACAGTAGCGGGTGTGTGTGAAGTTACTCTGAATGACCCTATGTGCACCTTCAATATTATATACCCTTTTTGGGATAGATTTCAAAGAGCTCTGATATAGCAGGAACCACTAAATTATGAAATTGCTAAATTGGGAATTGTATTTCAACCCAGAACAAGAAATGTGCTTGAACGGACACTAAATAACTCGCCCAGCTACAGCACTAGGGACAGATTTAGCTGGATATAAATTTGAGGCCTAGTATTTAGGCGCTGGGTGACAGGTATGGGTTTAGTGACAGAATTAGACTTGGAAATACACAGTAGCGGGTGTGTGTGAAGTTATTCTGAATGACCCTATGTGCACCTTCAATATTATATACCCTTTTAGGGATAGATTTCAAATAGCTCTGATATAGCAGAAACCACTAAATTATGAAATTGCTAAATTGGGAATTGTACTTCAACCCAGAACAAAAAATGTGCTTTGACGGACACTAAATATCTTGCCCAGCAACAACAGTACAGCGGTGGGTAACGAGAGATTTAGAGGGAATTAAATTTGAGGCCTAGTATTTAGGCGCTGGGTCACCGGTATGGATTTAGTGACAGAATTAGACTTGGAAATACACAGTAGCGGGTGTGTGTGAAGTTATTCTGAATGACCCTATGTGCACCTTCAATATTATATACCCTTTTTGGGATAGATTTCAAATAGCTCTGATATAGCAGGAACCACTAAATTATGAAATTGCTAAATTGGGAATTGTACTTCAACCCAGAACAAAAAATGTGCTTTGACGGGCACTAAATAACTTTCCCAGCTACAACAGGACAACGGTAACGAGAGATTTAGAGGGATTTAAATTTGAGGCCTAGTATTTAGGCGCTGGGTGACAGGTATGGGTTTAGTGACAGAATTAGACTTGGAAATACACAGTAGCGGGTGTGTGTGAAGTTATTCTGAATGACCCTATGTGCACCTTCAATATTATATACCCTTTTTGGGATAGATTTCAAATAGCTCTGATATAGCAGAAACCACTAAATTATGAAATTGCTAAATTGGGAATTGTACTTCAACCCAGAACAAAAAATGTGCTTTGACGGACACTAAATATCTTGCCCAGCAACAACAGTACACCGGTGGGTAACGAGAGATTTAGAGGGAATTAAATTTGAGGCCTAGTATTTAGGCGCTGGGTCACCGGTATGGATTTAGTGACAGAATTAGACTTGGAAATACACAGTAGCGGGTGTGTGTGAAGTTATTCTGAATGACCCTATGTGCACCTTCAATATTATATACCCTTTTTGGGATAGATTTCAAATAGCTCTGATATAGCAGGAACCACTAAATTATGAAATTGCTAAATTGGGAATTGTACTTCAACCCAGAACAAAAAATGTGCTTTGACGGGCACTAAATAACTTTCCCAGCTACAACAGGACAACGGTAACGAGAGATTTAGAGGGATTTAAATTTGAGGCCTAGTATTTAGGCGCTGGGTGACAGGTATGGGTTTAGTGACAGAATTAGACTTGGAAATACACAGTAGCGGGTGTGTGTGAAGTTATTCTGAATGACCCTATGTGCACCTTCAATATTATATACCCTTTTTGGGATAGATTTCAAATAGCTCTGATATAGCAGAAACCACTAAATTATGAAATTGCTAAATTGGGAATTGTACTTCAACCCAGAACAAAAAATGTGCTTTGACGGACACTAAATATCTTGCCCAGCAACAACAGTACAGCGGTGGGTAACGAGAGATTTAGAGGGAATTAAATTTGAGGCCTAGTATTTAGGCGCTGGGTCACCGGTATGGATTTAGTGACAGAATTAGACTTGGAAATACACAGTAGCGGGTGTGTGTGAAGTTACTCTGAATGACCCTATGTGCACCTTCAATATTATATACCCTTTTTGGGATAGATTTCAAAGAGCTCTGATATAGCAGGAACCACTAAATTATGAAATTGCTAAATTGGGAATTGTATTTCAACCCAGAACAAGAAATGTGCTTGAACGGACACTAAATAACTCGCCCAGCTACAGCACTAGGGACAGATTTAGCTGGATATAAATTTGAGGCCTAGTATTTAGGCGCTGGGTGACCGGTATGGATTTAGTGACAGAATTAGACTGGGATATGGCCAAAAAATGAACAGACTATTGCTGGTTAAATGCACTTGGTGTGACAGCTTCACCCTGATGTAGGCTTTAGCCAAAAAACAACCACACCATTGAGGGTTAAATGCACTTGGTGACAGGCGCAGCTTGCCCCTGATTTTGTATATGGCCAAAAAATGAACAGACTATTGCTGGTTAAATGCACTTGGTGTGACAGCTTCACCCTGATGTAGGCTTTAGCCAAAAAACAACCACACCATTGAGGGTTAAATGCACTTGGTGACAGGCGCAGCTTGCCCCTGATTTTGTATATGGCCAAAAAATGAACAGACTATTGCTGGTTAAATGCACTTGGTGTGACAGCTTCACCCTGATGTAGGCTTTAGCCAAAAAACAACCACACCATTGAGGGTTAAATGCACTTGGTGACAGGCGCAGCTTGCCCCTGATTTTGTATATGGCCAAAAAATGAACAGACTATTGCTGGTTAAATGCACTTGGTGTCACAGCTTCACCCTGATGTAGGCTTTAGCCAAAAAACAACCACACCATTGAGGGTTAAATGCACTTGGTCGCAGCTTGTGCTGGCGCACCACAAGACACAAAATGGCCGCCGATCACCCCAGAAAAATGAGACTGACAAACGGTCTGTGCAGCCTAAAAACAGTGAGCAATTGAGGATCAGCAGCTCAATGATCCACAGCTGCAGATCGATCAGTTAATCAAGTCCTTTGGAGGAGTTAATCTGCCTAATCTCGCCCTACTGTCGCAGCCGCAACCTCTCCCTACGCTAATCAGAGCAGAGTGACGGGCGGCGCTATGTGACTCCAGCTTAAATAGAGGCTGGGTCACATGGTGCTCTGGCCAATCACAGCCATGCCAATAGTAGGCATGGCTGTGATGGCCTCTTGGGGCAAGTAGTATGACGCTTGTTGATTGGCTGCTTTGCAGCCTTTCAAAAAGCGCCAAGAAAGCGTCACAAAAGCGCGAAGAAAGCGACGAACACCGAACCCGAACCCGGACTTTTACGAAAATGTCCGGGTTCGGGTCCGTGTCACGGACACCCCAAAATTCGGTACGAACCCGAACTATACAGTTCGAGTTCGCTCATCCCTAGTTACGGGGCAATTGCCAAGTAGCTTGGTGAAAATAGCTGTTGGAGCAATTGTTAGAAAATGGTAGAGGCTAAAGATGACTGTCAGTCTCCCTGCAAGCAGCGTTTTGGTGTCCGCCTCCAGAGAGTAATGGAGGCGGAATGGAGCCAAACAGATGCATTCTGAACGGATCCGCATCCATTCAGAATGCATTGGGGCTAAACTGATCCATTTGGGACCGCTTGTGAGAGCCCTGAAACGGATCTCACAGGCGGACACCGAAACACTGGTGTGAAAGTAGCCTTAGGTGTTCAAATACTTATGTTCAGCAGTGCAAAACAAATACATTCTTTAAAAATCATACAATGTGATTTCCTCATTTATTTATTTTGTATTCTGTCTCTCAGAGAGGGAATGCACCTACAAAGTGAATTTCAGACCCCTCCATGATTTCTAAGTGGGAGAACTTGCAATATCGCAGGGTGTTCAAGTACTTCTGTCCCTCAATGTAAATCCGTCTTGGTGCGATTCCACACAGTTCAAATTTAATATATTTTTGGGTTGAAGTTTGGGAAAACAGTACACGTGTGTCTTACAATACAAAGGATAATGGACAGTTTACATCTCTGAGTGATAACATGATATTTTAGACAGAAATCTCCAGGCAGTTCAATTTTTAATTTTTTTTTAAGTTTGCGAAAATATCATAAAGTTGTTCTTACAATGCAAAGGGTAGAGAATGGTTGGCATAAATCCTTGTCGGTCTATCTCCAGTCAGTTTGTGTGGTGATGGGGGGAAGGGAAAAATAATCGCATAGTAAAATGGCAACTGGTGTTTTACACTAGTGAAATCTTTATTTTAAATCTGTATATTTTAATGCACAAAAGACAATAGACCTGACTCAGTTAGAGCTGCCGATACTGCGATATTTCTAAAGTCAGCTGTCAGTAGTAGTGTTTTCAGTGTGCTTGTGGAAATATCGTATTTCCCAAAAAACAGATCTGCAAATCCAATCTATACTTTGTGTGACTGTGTACATTTAGGCCTAAAAATGTCAGGGATAAGGAAAGGTAAAAAACAAACAAAAAACCCAGAGCCAGAATGTGGGTAGTAGCTGAACCAGCTATTCGACCAGAAGTAGTAGTAGGCCACAGTTGTCCCTGCTAGCTTTGGAAGGCCACAACATTATCACTGAAGAGAATGAGGAAATTGTGGATTGGATGGTTCACTCCTCCTCTCTGTCACAGCAATATGGTGTTGTGGTGACTTCAGAGTCTGACAGAGTGTCATGGAGCCAGGGGTCACAACGTTCCTCCTGCTCAACCTCCCTGCAGCCCCAGAGAAGGCTTTTAGTTGACTCCTCTCTGTCTTCACTGCCTTCTTAGTGGGCGCCTCACTTTTTCCTAAGAAGTGGCGAGGAAACCCACCATGCAGTACTGCGGACAGTCAAGAAAGCCCCCCTGTTGATGACATGTGTGACAGCTGTCACCATTTGGTCTGCCCTGAGGAGGAAGTTCAGGTGGAGGCTGGGGACCCCATGCATACAGTAGCTATGTTGATGGTGGTGGTATTAATGCCACCCATAAACATGGCACTGGCATTGGGGACAGAGAGTCTCAGATCCTGGATATGAAGTTGCTTCGCTCAAAATTTCGGATTTATGCTGTATGGAAAGGCAAAGTCAGTTATTCGTGAAGTGTTGTGAGACTTCATTAAATAACTTCAGTTTTTTTTTCCACTTTAAAACTTGGATCGGAACTTGGCTTCGCTTCCAACTGGTATGTCGGAATCAAACCCGAGTTCGGATCCAAGTCAATCTCTGGCCAGCATTTTTACTTTCACCATTGCCATTTGGTGCCCCCTTCTGGATCTGACTAGACATAGATTTACACAGCCTGCCTTTTCTGACGTTCCTGTTCTTGCTGTAAATATGTTGGGTGTTACATAATGTACTGAATACTGAATGTAGTTCAGCAGTAGAATAAGAATATGTTCACATTAAGTTTTCATGACGTATTCATTAATTGGGTGCTTCCGACGGATGCTATACAGTTGCATTTGTCACTCTTGGGTTCCATTGTAAAATTGTAAAAAAAAATAATAAAAAAAAAATAAGACCCAAAAGGATAGAAAAGCATAGTGTACTGTGCTTTTGCATCCTTTTTTTCTTAACGCATATGTTAAATATTGGACAAAAAATTGATGTGAACAGAGCCTAAATGATGTGGAAGTCAGTGACATTTAATACATAATTCATTAACAAGCATGCATTTTAGGATTCATAAGATCTTCACTGTATGTATGTTTGATTTGTAGGAAACCATTTTGCTTGTTAGAGACGCTATACAATTCCCACTCATGCATAGTCCCAGCAGCATGCTTATACCCTCAGGGAACGTCTCCAATTTCTTTTTATTTTGCCAACATGCTCAGAGAGCATATGGTCATGCTTGTTTAAATTCAGTAAGTGATGCCCGTGCCCGTGTGCAAAGTCTAGGTAATAGAAATGCAACACATAATAAGCTGTTTAACCAGGTGACTGTGTATATGTGATAGTAAGATTCCATGTTTACAAATGCAGAAGAGAGAAATTTGCTATTTAACTCTTTACATTTCATTGTGGGGGCAAAATAACTCTACAGAAAACGTAATATTTCAAAGGGTTGTACCAAATGACAAACTCAGCTCAAACCTAAGACTGCAACTTCAAATCACATTTCTAGTATTCTAATCCAGCATCTCCACCTTGCTATATCCTCATTTTTTACCAGTTCCTATATCTATCATTTTGAAGAGGTTGACCGTATATATTTCTTCATGCTATAACTGTTCACCAGTTTCCCACCTTATCCTCCAGCCAAGCTGAGACAGGGAAAAGTCAAGCAGAAGGCGAAAGAGACAGATAGCTACTTGACTGCACTGTTCTGCCTCAGATCACCGTAGCATCCCTTGAGTCCCTCACATTCCCTAAATGCTGAATAGCACTGGGAAATGACAGGAGAAGCAATTCAAGCAAAAAGCTTCTGGTATTTTTTCAGGCAGTTTATTATCTGACAGCTATTCTTTGCAGGAGGAAGCCTAGAAAATCATAGAACATCATAAAAGGAAATTGTTAAGTTGGTATTCTACCTATCAGGTTATTTTATGAATAGGGGGCAGATTTAATAAGTATAATGCGGCAAAAAAGAAAAAGGGTTGTGTCTAAAAGATACCATGCAACAAGGTACTAATGGTGCGTGCCATAATGTTCTTGTCTAAAGAAAATCAGCCAAGACTCTGTAAAGAAGAAAAACGTGTCTAACATCTTTAGAAAAAAGAGCCAAAGTATCACACAGCGTGGACCATTGTGAAATCAGGGACAATGTCTACTTGTCTGGTCTAGGTTTATTAACAATATTCAAGACAATATTAACAAACTGGGCACTATGTACCTGTTATCACTGCAAACAACATGGTTACACAATTTAATTCAGATTACTTTATAAGACACACCATACTGCAAATTCATAAAGGTCCTCTACTACCACCACCACATATCCAAGGTCACAATCTACAGCAATAATGTAGTGAAGAGTTTTGTCAAAGGTCAGCTCCACTCAGTCCTTTACTACCTTCAAAACATGTATTTCAAGGGCCATCAATTTCTTTTCCAAAAAATCTATTTCATGTGATGCCGCAATATTTAATTGGACTGTCCACGCCAGATGACTCCGTTAACATCTTATCACAATAAACACTGTAAACCATTTGAAATTAAGAATAGAAAAGGTCAAGAGAGTACAATTGATTTACAACATTTTAAGTACTTAGTATAGCGGACATGCTACCAACAGCTCACAGCAATTTTCCCCAACACCCCTCTGAAAATGCCTATTTAGCTCAACGTTGAGGATAGAAAATAATGTCAGACACCTATGGCATCACGTCGTGTGCAAAATAAAAATCTTTTTCTAATGCCCCATTCACACGTCCGCAATTTCATTCGGCATTTTGCGGAACGCACATTGCCGGTGTCCGTGTTTTGCGGATCCGTGGATCCGCAAAACACTCTAGGGACGTGTGAATGGAGCCTAATGAGCCTGGTCTCAGGAAACAGTCAGGCCATTGCTATAGCCATTAAAATGAAGGCACATCCAGAAGAAATTAGTAAATCCTATTACAAAATTCTCACACCCTATAGTCAGTTTTACTTGCACATTAAACGTAGGTGTGCTGGTTTGATTTGCTAATTAAAGATAAAAAGTATTTTATATAGATTGCTTGATATGAAGTTAAACAAAAAAACAAAGGAAAAAAACAACAACAAGACACTTAAAGGGGTTGTGTCACTTCAGCAAGTGGCATTTATCATGTAGAGAAAGTTTATACAAATCATGTACTAATGTATTGTGATTGTCCATATTACTTCCTTTGTTGGATTCATTTTTCCATCACATCTTACACTTCTCGTTTCCATGGTTATGACCACCCTGTAATCCAGCAAGCAGTGGTCGTGCTTGTACACTGTAGGAAAAACTGTTGGCCTCTCTGGTGACTGGGACCGTGGGAGCTCACATAGGCTGATGCTTTCTTCTATAGTGTTCAAGTACGACCACCACTGATGGATTGCATAGTGGTCATAACCATGAAAACGAGCAGTGTATAATGTGATGGAAAAATAATTCCAGCCAGCAAAGGAGGCACTATGGATAATAACTATATATTAGTAAGTGGCTTGTATTGACTTTCTATACATGATAAATGCCCGATGTTCGGTAATGTGTGTTCCTATGAATGCTCGTTAGTGATCATCTGGCAGCCTAATACTGCCTCTAAATAATGATCGCTCTTCTCCATGTTACAGAGGAAATCACTGCATGTGTCCTTTACTAGCGATCTGACGATTGCCGTGAGGGAACGCTTTTCTCCCGACAATCGCTAGCAGCATTGGGGTGTCTAATAAACCCTTTATACTGTATGTTCATTAATATAATTGTGTCTTGAATGTGGCATGATATGTGATATTATGACACAATCACCACACTTGTGTCAAAATTTTGGCATAGGATTTTGGTAAAAGGTAGGCTATCCAATAATTGCTAGAAAACAAAAATGTCCACTTATACACCAAAATTATACCACTGTGATACATTGGCACATCTTTAGACTTTCTAAATTTATGCTGTCTTCATTTTAGGCAGGATTGGTAAATCTCAACTATGAAATTGCTAATACTTTCATACATTAGATACATTCATCAAGCAATACTATATAATGTCATAATTAGTTATATAATAAAACCAGTTATAGTAATCTAAAATGCAGTGGCCCACAATTACTAAAGCCGATGCGCCTGGATTTTGGCAAACATTGTGCCAAAAATGTGCATTTTGGTGCATCTAGGTTTAGATCAATTTTCTGTGGTTAGTCTGAAAGGTTTAGTACTTAACTTACTTTAAGGGTAAGGGGTATTTCCTATGATGCAGTAATTCAGCATTAGGCCACGATTCTGCCATACAATTCTGTCTCAAACTAAGCCAACCCATAGTTGGTGTAGAGTTAGACAAAAGTGTCTATCACTGCACCAAATGTATCATTTATTATCAGCCACTGTCATAAATCTGGTACAGGTCTAGGTGGCTTATCTAAGGGGGTAATGTAACAATATGTGCTTTTTTGATTTTTTTTTGAGTTTTCTGCTTGGTTTGAAGCTTAATATTCTTTATTGCAAAAGTTCAATTTGTATGTCAAACTTTTTGCAAAAAGTTGCAAATGGTAAATCAGACCAAAAATGTAGCTCTGCCAAAAAATCATCTGGCCTCCCCTCAGTAAATGTAAACTGCCAGGCATGGCACAAATTACACTAAAAATGCTGCAAACACTTCATAAATGTGTTGCCTACTCCACAAACAAAACCGGCAAAAAAACATTCCAGTTTTCTGGACAGTGCATCTGATCCATTACCCTCTTGGTTTTTTACCGTCTACAGGCTTAGTAAACCTGCCAAATGCTTTGCAAATCGGTATAAGCATAAAAGGGTAAACTCTAAAATATATTGCTTTTGCTCCTTTACCCTATGTAATGCACTATGAAAAATGCTGGAGAAGCAAAAGCCTTCAAATCAATGAGACTAATATCTTGTCTGAAAGACAGGTGAATAGATATTGCTAGATTTAGAGATTTAAATCAGGCAAAGGATTTGACACACATTGTAATCCAATGTATCATTTTTAGAATTTCTTTCTGTCACTGTGTGTCAATAAAACTGCCAGATGTAAGCACTAAAATTGTCTGTCAAAGAATATTATGTTCTGAAACTACAAACCAACTTATTACATTTTGCACAACTCCTAAAAGATGTTATATTAAAGAAAGGGCTTTTTTGTAGTATAATTGACAGCAACCAGGTAGCATTAATTATATTTTCCTTCTTGGAGTTTGACAAACAGTAGATACAGCTTAGTGTATAAAGTACCATAGTAACTAACTTAGGGGGTGGAATTCAGCAGGAATGAAATAAACAAGAACTTTTTCATTTGTATCACTCATGCACATATCTGAAGCTGATGTCATATATCTATATCCCTGGTGTCAATTACTACTGTGTGTATATTAATGAGGTTTACTGTAATTGGTGTATAATTGTTCTTATCCCCTGAGACCATGACACAATTTGGTTTAATTAACTTTATGTGATAGTCAAATTAACAAGGGTGATGGCCCTAGCAAGCAAACAAATGTAGTGGCAGCCTCACAAAAAATGCGCCATATCTGTAAAGAGCTTCTTTGGGATTCAAGAAAATTAACAGTATATTGACAATTTGTTATTATGCCCCCAGCAGCACTAAATACCCGCTCAGGCAAAACGCTAGCGGCAGGGCAGGCCAGCACCTCCAAGGTGTAGGGCGCCAGTTCGTGCCACGTGTCCAGCTTGGACACCCAGTCTGCTACATACTCCTTCATGATCTTCCCAAATTTTTCCCTCCTTGTGACACTAGGCCGCGCATCAGGGTGAGGGTGCTGGTGGGGTGTCATGAAACTGTCTTAGAAATGAGAGATGAGAAGTTCTCTTTGTAGCGGGGGTCGAGAAGGGCAAACAACCAGTAATCAGCATTGTCCAAAATGCATAAAACGTGTGGGTCACGGGAAAGGCAGCCTAACATGAAGTCAGCCATATGTCCCAGAGTCCCAACAGGAAAGACTTCAGTGTTATCATCAGGAGGATGACTCTCAATCTCCTCATCCTCTTCCTCCTCTTCTGCCCATCCACATTGAACAGATGGAAATAAACTTCCATGGGTATTAACCTCTGTAGCAGAGGCAGCCATCTCCTGCTCCTCCTCATCATCATCTAATTTGCGCTGAGAAGATGAACTGAGGGTGGTCTGGCTATCACTCTGTGTAATGTCTTCCTCCATTTCCACCTCTTTCACATGCAAAGCGCCAGCCTTAATTGTGAGCAGCGAGCGTTTAAGTAGACACAGAAGTGGGATGGTTATGCTGATAATAGTGTTATCGCCGCTCACCATCTATGTTGATTCCTCAAAGTTTCTTAAAACCTCACAGAGGTCAGATATCAATTCCCACTCCTCGCTTGTGAAGAGCAGAAGTTGACTGGAAAGGTGACGACCATGTTGCAGCTGGCATTCCACTACTCCCCTCTGCTGCTCACAAAGCTTGGCCAACATGTGGAACGTCTAGTTCCAGCGCATGCTCACGTCTCACAACAGCCGGTGATATGGCAATTGTAAGCACTGCTGCAGTGTTGACAGACCCGTGGAAGCTGTTGATGACTTGCAGAAATGGGCACACACGCAGCGCACCTTCACTAGTAGCTCAGGCAAATTGGGGTAGGTTTTGAGAAACCGCTGAACCACTAAGTTTAAGACGTGGGCTAGGCATGGGATGTGTGTGAGCTTGCCGAGCTCCAAAGCCGCCACCAAGTTACGGCCATTATCAGACACAACCATGCCTTCTTCTAGGTTGAGTGGCGAGAGCCACAGCTCCGTCTGGTCTCTTATCCCCTGCCACAGCTCTGTGGCGGTGTGCTGTTTGTCACCTAAGCAGATCAGCTTAAGCATGGCCTGTTGACACTTTGCCAATGTAGTGCTACACTGCTTCCAGCTACCGACTGATGACTGACTGGTGCTGCAAGAGAATAATTCTGAGGTGAAAGTGGAGGAGGAGGCAGAGGAGGAGAAGTGGGGGTTGGAGCCACTAACGTAGGTGCTGGCAGAAACCCTGATGGAATTAGGGCCCGCCATCCTTGGCGTCGGTAGCACCTGTGACATCCCAGGGTACGACTCACTCCCGGCCTCCACAACGTTCACCCAGTGTTCCGTCAGAGAAATGTAGCATCCCGGGCTAAAAGCACTTGTCCATGTGTCAGTGGTTAAGTGGACCTTTTCAGTAACTGCGTTAGTCAGGGCACGGGTGATGTTACGGGACACATGATGGTGTAAGGCAGGCACATCACACCCTGAAAAATGTGGACTGCGTAATGAGGGATGGCCAACGATATCAGGCTGCGGAATGCCTCAGTGTCCACAAGCCTAAATGGCACCATTTCCAGGGTCAGTAATTTGGAAAGTTGCGCATTTAGTGCTATAGCCTGTGAGTGGATGGCTGGGTATTTGCACTTTTGTTTAAATGCCTGGGGTAAGGGCATTTGTACGCTACGCTGGGACACGAAAGTGGATGTGGTCGCTGATGGTGCTTGCAAAGGTCCAGGTGCAGGGCAGGAGGCATCCGGGCCTGTGTCTATGACAGGGGATTGGCCAGCATGTAACACAGGGGAAGAGGAGGCAGTGGTGTGACCCACAGACACAGATTGTAGACCCAGGCGTTTGGCCCACCTATTATGGTGCTTTGATGCCATGAGGCTGATCATGCTGGTGGAGGTGAGGTTGCTAGAGTTCACGCCCCTGCTAATTTTTGTATGGCACAAATTACAATTATTTTGTCGTCCGCACTTTTCTCAAAAAAGCGCCAGACTGCGGAACACCTACCCCTTGGCAAAGGAGATTTAAACAAGGGTGTGCCATGTGGAACAGTTGCGGGCCTGTTTGGTGCAGCCTGCCTTCTCCCTTTTGCCACCCCACTGCCTTTTCCAGTCTGTTGCAGTGCTGCGGATCCCTCCCCCTCTGTACTGCTGTCCTCACTCGGCTTGCAACCTTCCCAGGTTGGGTCAGTGACTTCATTGTCCACCACCTACTCTTCCACTTCCTCACTCTGCACATCCTCCTGACTTGTTGTCCTAACAACAACCTCGGTTATTGACAGCAGTGTCTCATCCTCATCGTCAATCTCTTGAGACACTAATTGCTGTTGACTTATTGGCAACTGTGTCTCATCAGCATCATCATTCTCCTCGTGAAACACTAATTGCCGTTCCCCACCAGCATCTTCTTGTGATGTGGATGCTTAAGAGTTTCGGAATCAGGGCACAAGATCTCATATTCCTCTTCAAGCGGGCTTGTCGAGAGGCCCAAATGAAGGAATGGCGCTGAAAAGAGCTCCTTGGAATATCTGAGTGTGGGATCACTTGTTTGGCAAGACTCTCCATGGTGGGAGGAAGGAGGATCAGGGTGAGGATTGTGTTGACCAGACTCTTGGCTACTGAGACTGGTGAAAGACACGGTGCTGCTTAACCAACTGGAAGCATTATCTGCTGCAATCCAACCAGAAGAAGTACCGCAGATAATGTCGCTGATGTTAGCAGCGGCTAATATAAAATTATGGGGAATATCACAGGTATTTGGGATGTGGAAACATTACACAGGAGATGTACCCCAGGTACCGCAGTGGACACCATGCACGAAAAAAATCACTGATATTTTTTTGATGTGCACACGTTACATAGGAGATGTAGTGCAGCTAATGTCACTATTCGCAGCGGAAACCTTCTACGGAAAAAGTACACTGGATGTCACTAATATTTTTTGGATGTGCACACGTTACACAGGAGATATAGCGCAGCTAATGTCACTGTCCGCAGCGGACACCATCTATGGAAAAAGGACATTGGATGTCACACATATTTTTGGGATGCTTGCACGTTACACAGGAGAAATACCACAGATAATGTCGCTGATGTCAGCAGCGGCTAATATAAAATTACAGGGAATGTCACAGGTATTTGGGATGTGGAAAGTTACACAGGAGAAATGCCACAGATAATGTTGCTGATGTCACCAGCGGCTAATAAAAAACTATAGGGAATGTCACAGGTATTTGGGATGTGGAAACGTTACAAAGCAGATGTACCCAAGGTAATATCACTGTCCACAGCAGACACGTCTATGGAAAAAGGACACTGGATGTCAGATATTTTTTGGATGTGCACAGGTTACACAGGAGATGTAGCGCAGCTAATGTCACTGTCCGCAACGGACACCGTCTACCAAAAAAGTACACAGGATGTCACAGATATTTTTGGGATGCACACACTTTGCACAGGAGATGTAGCGCAGATAATGTCGCTGTCTGCAGTGGCCTAACTATTGCATGCTATTAAGCGAAAGATGTGCTAAAAATAGATATTTCTGCCACACACAACAGTCCTTAAAAGAACTTTTGGGTCTGTAAAGTTTTAGCAATTTAGCGCAGGTTGTGCTAAAAATATATACGGTTCTGTTGCTGTCACACACAATAGTCCTTAAAAGGACTTTAGGGTCAGTAAAGTTTTAGAAAGTTAGCGCAGGTTATGCTAAAAATATATATTGCTGCTGCCACACACAACTATAGTCCTTAAAAGGACTTTTGGGTCTCTGACAAGTTTTTCAACTTACAAAAAAAAATGTCACTCCCTATACTATCTTTCCCTTTTTCAGGACAGCTCTCCCTTACTAACACTGAGCCAAACACGTGTGATCGGGTGTTATATAGCACCCGATGACGCGTTCCGACTAGCCAAGTACTGTGATGCCAGTAACCAACATGGCTACGGCATTACAGAGAAGGGCAGTACTTACCTGCACATTTATTGGCTGTGTAGCAGCCAACAAACGTGCGGGGGAGGAGACTCGAGCATTGCGCTCGACCACATGCTGTATTCGGCCGAATACTGCCATGTGCCGAGCATCGAGATGCTCGAGCCGAACTGGTGTGCGGCCGAGCATGCTCGATCAACACTACATATCATACTTGAGCTTGGTGAAGCACTATTTATTTAGCTAAACCTATTGACATTTGTAAAATAGAACTCAAAATTTCCCATTTATTAATGGTCACTGTGCTAAACCCCCCTATGACAGACATCATATCCTTAGTTTTATAGTTGTACCTTGTGTCCTCAACCAGTTATGTTCATTATAGTTATACCTTGTGTCCTCAACCAGTTGTATTTATTATAGTTGTACGTTGTGTTCTCAACCAGTTGTATTCATTAGAGTTATACCTTGTGTCCTCAACCAGTTGTATTTATTATAGTTGTACCTTGTGTCCTCAACCAGCTGTGTTCATTATAGTTATACCTTGTGTCCTCAACCAGCTGTGTTCATTATAGTTATACCTTGTGTCCTCAACCAGCTGTGTTCATTACATACTTTATAATATATACAAGTGTGTTGCTTCCTTCTGAACAAGTTTAATTACAACACCAAGTCCTGCTAAGCTCATTGTTACTAGCAAAAACCTTTTGTAAGCAAAGTACAGTACAACCCTTATTGTCATGATTATTAATAGCTTCCCAGAGGGTTTAGTGTTGCCAGATGAGCACCACCCATGGTGCAGAGGCTGAAAACGCATGCAATACAGCAGGAAACTGAGAATTACAACTAGTGTAATAAGGTAACAGTTTAGCATCTCCATGCCCTCCATGGCATATTGAATTTACTGTCTCTACTATGTCAAACTAATAGTTCTCACAATTAACTAGAATCCTAAAATGTCATGGATACAACTCAAATCAAAGGAAAACATTAAGAATGCATATTGATGAAAGGGCCACAAACATAGCAATATACAAGCAGAACCATCCTGCCTGATATACGTTTGCATGTCCCTGAAGTGATTCATTCTGGAGGCTGAACTCGGAGCAGCCAGATGCAAGAAATAGCCAGTGCAATTTATCCCATTAATGTAAACACATTAGCCAAGGCAAATAAATTAGATTTCAGAACGTTCATATTTCTCTGTTAGATTACTGAAAACAAAGTTGAAGTATAAAACACAAACATTAATATCTTTTTTGCTGGTATGATTAATCTACATAAGACAAATGTGCTCTGAACAGACTTCTGGCGTTGGCTGGGAATCTAAAGTATCCAGTTAAAAGCAAGAAAGCTAATTAAATGCTAAATACATCCAAGATCCAAGACACTTCCATTTGTATATCTGAAATAATTTCATTAAATAAATGTAGACACACACACACACAAATATATGTTCATGTACTGTACATACAGTTTTTCTAAGATGGAGAGAGAAGTGAATTTTCACTATTTTCCACCATTCACGTTTGCATTATATGATTATTTGTCTGGGCTTCCACAATTTTTACCATGAAACATGATGGATCCCATAAGAAGTATAATCCATCGGGATGTGTTACACTAGTCACAGCTGTTATGAGTGGTGCCACTCTGCAGTTCCCTACACAGTGAATAACTAAGATGCCACTGTGCATGGAAAAACATTGCAGAGGAGGCAGCCAGGGGCAGACTGGGAACTTAACCCCTTAAGGACTTAGGACGTATCGGTACGGCATGGTTCCCGAGTCCTTAAGGACCCATGACGTACCGGTACGTCATGAGTTTAAAATAAGATTGCGGCGCCCCGGGGGTTAATCCGAACGGGATTTCGGCTGAAATCATTCAGCCGGCATCCTGTCACAACGCCGAGGGGGGTCATGTGACCCCCCGTATCGGCGATCGCAGCAAACCGCAGGTCAATTCAGACCTGCGGTTTGCTGCGCTTTTAGCCGATTCTGATCCCCGCGGTCTCTGACCGCGGGGATCAAACGTTAAAATGCCAGAAATTAAGTTTTTATTAACCCCCCCTGCACCCCTGAATGATATTATGTGGGCGGGTGGTGCAGGGGGGGTGTCGCAGGCGGTGCGGGAGGTGCGGGAGGCGGGCGGTGCGGGAGGCGGGATCACGATCCCCCGCCCGCCTCCCCTTGAATAATCGTTGGCTTCTAGTGGGTATACCAGGGTGCCAGCACATTGCTGGCACCCTGGTATAAACGGCTGACATCGGTGATGCGATGTCAGCCGTTTAACCCTTTCCATACAGCGGTCCGTACGGACCGCTGTATGGAAAAGGTTAACAGGTCAGGGAGCTCCCTCCCTCTCCCATCGGGGGCTGCTGTGCCTTTGCAGCCCCCCGATGGGAGAGGGAGAGAGCTCCCAGGCAGCCCCCCGACAGACCCGTCCTTACCCTTCCCCGTCTGCGAAGTTCTGAACACTACTGAGCAGACGGGGAAGGTTCCCATGGCAACAGGACGCCTTCTCAGGCATCCTGCTGTCCATGGTGCTGAACAGATCTGTGCTGAAAGCAGAGATCTGTTCAGACAAAGTGGTAAGTAAAATACAGTACAGTACAATATATATTGTACAGTACTGTATTATACAGACATCAGACCCACTGGATCTTCAAGAACCAAGTGGGTCTGGGTCAAAAAAAATGTAAAAAAAAAGTGAAAAAAGTTAAGATAAAAAAAAACATTTATCACTGAATAAAAATAAAAAAAAATAAATACACTACACATATTAGGTATCGCCGCGTCCGTAACGACCTGATCTATAAAACGGTCATGTTACTTTCCCCGCACGGTGAACGCCATAAAAAAAAAAAAAAAAAACTATGAGAAAATTGAAATTTTGCCCACCTTACTTCCAAAAAAGGTAATAAAAGTGATCAAAAAAGTCGCATTTACGCCAAAATAGTACCAATCAAACCGTCATCTCATCCCGCAAAAATCATACCCTACCCAAGATAATCGCCCAAAAACTGAAAAAACTATGGCTCTTAGACTATGGAAACACTAAAACATGATTTTTTTTGTTTCAAAAATGAAATCATTGTGTAAAACTTAAATAAAAAATAAAAAAGTATACATATTAGGTATCGACGCGTCCGTATCGACCAGCTCTATAAAAATATCACATGACCTAACCCCTCAGATGACCACCGTACAAAAATAAAAATAAAAACGGTGTAAAAAAAGCCATTTTTTGCCATCTTACATCACAAAAAGTGTAATAGCAAGCGATCAAAAAGTCATATGCACCCCAAAATAGTGTCAATCAAACCGTCATCTCATCCCGCAAAAAATGAGACCCTACTTAAGATAATTGCCCAAAAACTGAAAAAACTATGGCTCTTAGACTATGGAGACACTAAAACATTTTTTTTGTTTTAAAAATGAAATCATTGTGTAAAACTTACATAAATAAAAAAAATTGTATACATATTAGGTATCGCCACGTCCGTGACAACCTGCTCTATAAAAATACCACACGATCTAACCTGTCAGATGAATTTTGTAAATAACAAAAAATAAAAAGGTGCCAAAAAATCTATTTCTTGTTACCTTGCCGCACAAAAAAGTGTAATATAGAGCAACCAAAAATCATATGTACCCTAAACTAGTACCAACAAAACTGCCACCCTATCCCGTAGTTTCTAAAATGGGGTCACTTTTATGGAGTTTCTACTCTAGGGGTGCATCAGGGGGGCTTCAAATGGGACATGGTGTCAAAAAACCAGTCCAGCAAAATCTGCCTTCCAAAAACCGTATGGCATTCCTTTCCTTCTGCGCCCTGCCATGTGCCCGTACAGCGGTTTACGACCACATATGGGGTGTTTCTGTAAACTACAGAATCAGGGCCATAAATAATGAGTTTTTTTTGGCTGTTAACCCTTGCTTTGTAACTGGAAAAAAAATATTAAAATGGAAAATCTGCCAAAAAAGTGAAATTTTGAAATTGTATCTCTATTTTCCATTAAATCTTGTGCAACACCTAAAGGGTTAACAAAGTTTGTAAAATCAGTTTTGAATACCTTGAGGGGTGTAGTTTCTTAGATGGGGTCACTTTTATGGAGTTTCTACTCTAGGGGTGCATCAGGGGGGCTTCAAATGGGACATGGTGTCAAAAAACCAGTCCAGCAAAATCTGCCTTCCAAAAACCGTATGGCATTCCTTTCCTTCTGCGCCCTGCCGTGTGCCCGTACAGCGGTTTACAACCACATATGGGGTGTTTCTGTAAACTACAGGATCAGGGCCATAAATAATGAGTTTTTTTTGGCTGTTAACCCTTGCTTTGTAACTGGAAAAAAAATATTAAAATGGAAAATCTGCCAAAAAAGTGAAATTTTGAAATTGTATCTCTATTTTCCATTAAATCTTGTGCAACACCTAAAGGGTTAACAAAGTTTGTAAAATCAGTTTTGAATACCTTGAGGGGTGTAGTTTCTTAGATGGGGTCACTTTTATGGAGTTTCTACTCTAGAGGTGCATCAGGGGGGCTTCAAATGGGACATGGTGTCAAAAAACCAGTCCAGCAAAATCTGCCTTCCAAAAACCATACGGCGCACCTTTCCCTCTACGCCCTACTGTGTGCCCGTACAGTAGTTTACGGCCACATATGGGGTGTTTCTGTAAACGGCAGAGTCAGGGCAATAAAGATAAAGTCTTGTTTGACTGTTAACCCTTGCTTTGTTAGTAGAAAAAATGGGTTAAAATGGAAAATTAGGCAAAAAAATGAAATTCTCAAATTTCATCCCCATTTGCCAATAACTCTTGTGCAACACCTAAAGGGTTAACGAAGTTTGTAAAATCAGTTTTGAATACCTTGAGGGGTGTAGTTTATAGAATGGGGTCATTTTTGGGCAGTTTCTATTATGTAAGCCTCGCAAAGTGACTTCAGACCTGTAGTGGTCCCTAAAAATTGGGTTTTTGTAAATTTCTGAAAAATTTCAAGATTTGCTTCTAAACTTCTAAGCCTTGTAACATCCCCAAAAAATAAAATATCATTCCCAAAATGCTGCAAACATGAAGTAGACATATGGGGAATGTAAAGTCATCAACATTTTTGGGGGTATTGCTATGTATTACAGAAGTAGAGAAACTGAAACTTTGAAATTTGCAAATTTTTCAAAATTTTTGGTAAATATGGTATATTTTTTATCCAAAAAAATTAACTTTTTTGACCCAATTTTTGCAGTGTCATGAAGTACAATATGTGACGAAAAAACAATCTCAGAACGGCCTGGATAAGTCAAAGCGTTTTAAAGTTATCAGCACTTAAAGTGACACTGGTCAGATTTGCAAAAAATGGCCAAGTCCTTAAGGTGAAATAGGGCTGAGTCCTTAAGGGGTTAAAGAGGCCCTGAAAAAATATGTCACCTCATGTTGTAGGTGAGGCCAAAGTGACAGAAGGTGCAGTAACACAAGTAGGCAGGGTCAACGCAAGCCACAAGTAGGCAGAGACCACAGAAGTGGGCGGGGCCAGCAATTCCATTTTGCAGCGCATAATACTGCCCCAGCAGAAACAAAATACCACAGTGCAGCATAAAATACTGCCCTATGACCATACTGAGGACATAGATAAAGTGGAATTCAGGAAGGCACCTGTGGCCACTGGCCATGTGCATAAGCATTAGTTAATACTGAGAGCATCAGATCGTTATGTATCCACCCAGCGGAGGGCTTGGGTGGCTCCCAGTGCATTGGCCTGCCAGGAAATTACCCGTAGGATCTATGGCCAGTCCGCCTCTGGAAGCATCAAGATGCCTTTCATTCTCCAGAACTTTAGAAGAATGAAATATCTCCGTATAGGGTTTTTCCAGGATCATGCAATATTTGAACACAGTGAAAAATGTAATAAAGTTATAAAAGCTGCAGTAGACGCCTGGTATCTGCCATGTGCTGTCTCCAAATGTCCGATCCATGGCATCCGCAAAAATACAAAGCATGTATTCTTTTCCGCATTACGGACAACAATAGAACTGTTCTATTATGGCCTGGAATAGAGATGAGTGAAGATTTGAAAAATTCTATTTGGCAGCTTTGACAAGAAATTCAATTCTTTACGAATTACTTAATGACGAATCCCTTTCCAATGACGGGGAGCGGCGATCACACTGCCCCCATCAGTTAACCCCTCAGATGCCACGTTCAACTCTGATTGCGGCATCTGTGACTCATATTCAGCAGCTCAGGGATTAATCAGGGTTTAAAAAAAAAATTATACTGAATAGAGTATAATTATTTTTACTTCCAACTATTTGAGGAAAAAATAATCAGTTACCACGAAACACGAGGAAATTCGTCTTTCTAGCTAATCAAATTTTACCAGAAATTTGAATAGAAGTCGACTTCGGATACTTCGATTCGCTCAACAGTAGCCTGGATGTTGTATTCTGTAAAATGCGGAACACACTCGGCCGGTGTCCATGTTTTGCGGATCTGCAATTTGCAGAACACAAAACAGGCAAAGGACGTGTGCATGAGCCATTAGGCTGAATTTACATGTTTCGATTTCTTGATGCAGTTTTTGGAGTCAATGCCAGAGGTGGAACCAAAGCAAGGAGAAGAATCAGCCTATCCTTTATACGTGTCCTCATTTCTTGCACCATTCTTGGCTTTGGCTTCAAAAACTGCATCAAGAAACCTGAATGTGTAAAGCCATTTCCTAAAGCAATTAAAATGACGTAAAGATAGTGTGCCTTTCCGTAATGCATTGTTCAAGAATATCCTTTAAAAGCATGTGCAATTCAAATTTTTAGAACCATATGTCTCTTTTTTTTAATTATATTTGGAAAAAAATGTAAATTTTATGCATTTCCTACAAATTCATATAGCATAATTTTCCACCAATCAAAAATCTTTCATGCTCCCCAGTGCTTTTCTAACCACCATCGAAATAAATTTTTGCCTAGCCGTGATTTCAAAATCTGGAGGCATCTGAAACTAAAAAAATCACAATGAGAAAATTTCTGTAGTTCTGAACACATACTATAAATCTGTGACTTTTGATTTGTTATGTCTTTTACTATTGATCTGCGAGGATATTAACAGCTATTATACATATAACAATACTTACAAATGGGGCAACTAATGGGGAACTAATAATGAGTTCAGAAATAAAACTTTATCCTTCTAAATGACACACATTCAGATACTTCTGCAAACTCATTTCAATAAAAAAAAAAAAGCTTAAAAACAAGTAAATGCAAAACAGCTGAGTCAGAATACAGATTGCAGTCTCTAAAAATAAGAGGAAAAAAGTGTGGGAATATGCAAAGAGTACAGTGGTGTGTCTTCACCAGTAGTCACAGGCTGAGGCTCATTAGCTGAGTTAATAGTGTGCTCACAACACCTGCACACCTCTCCTGAAGGAAAAGACACAAACCAAGTTCTACAGATACGAAAAGCTTTCATTTTTGTATTTTAAAGTTCTAGAAAAAGCAGCCTTTGTAAAAGGCCTCATGCACACTGCCATTGCCCGGCCATGGCCGTATTGCGGCCCGCAAACAGCTTGAATGGGTCTGCAATCTAGAGCTGCTGTGTGGAACGGAGGCACGGAACCCCACAGAAGCACTACGGAGTGCTTCCGTGGTGTTTCTGTCCGGGCCTCCCCACCGCAAAAAAAATAGAACATGTTCTATTTTTTTTGCGGTGCGGACGTGTCACGGACCTATTCAAGTTGAATTGGTCTCAATCCGTCCCGGCCGCCACACGGCCATTGCCTGTGCATTGCGGTCCCCAATGCACGGAACGGATGCACAACGGCATGAGGCCTTAGAAATAAGAGCAAGCATAAAAGTTTTATTTTAGCCATCTGCATTTTTTGCCCCCAGTTTTTGTTGCTGTTTTTCTGGCGTTTTTTGGTCATAGTGGCCCAGATTTACTAATGCATCTGCGGGAAAAAATTGGTCACAAATTGGCACAATTCAACACATATATGCAGTGTTGGACTGGGGTACCAAGGGCCCACCAGTAGAAGTGACTCTAGGGGCTCACCCTATAGTTTCATGCAATAATGGACACTTAAGGGGGTTTTCCGATTTGCATCAACATCCTTTAAAATAATCATTTTTATAGGAAGCTGTAGTGTAATAGGACAACTGACCGCTGCAGCTAATAACTGGCCTTGGTGCTGTACACCACTGAGGCCAGTGATTAGTTACAGCAGTCAAGTGCTGTACACAGGCATTTTACCACGGCAGTCAAGCCAAAACATTATGTCCCAGCTGCAGCCTGGCGGGGAGAACAGAGTATTGGTGCTGGATCGAATAGTGATCAGAATGGTGAGTTTAAGTGTTTTGTTTTTTTTAACAGCATCCCTGTAGTTTGGCCTAAAAAAATTGAACTTAGGCACCCCCTTCAAGCTCAGTACTTAGATAAGGTAACAGAACCAAGCTGTGTGTATAGATAGAGTAACAGAACCAAGCTGCGTACATAGACACAATAACTGTCACGGACGTTCCTGTGACAGGTGGCAGGAGATCGGTGAGACTGGCAGCATGTGGTTTAATTTGACATGTTTTCCGTTTGGGTCAAATGACGTCTGTTTTGTTTCTGGTGCTTGCCACACCTTCTTTCCCTAGGTGTGGCTATTATGGTCATTTAACCTTCTCTATTTATTGTTGTTTCTCCCACTATGCTATGCAGTTTATAGCTTCTGATTGAGTTGTGGATTGCTGGTGTTTGGATCTTGGCTGAGTTCCTGGTGCTGCTATAGCCACTTGAAGTTAAGTGTTTTCTTTCCCTTTTGTATTTTGTTTGGGTTATTTTGTATGTTGCATTTTCCTGTCATTGTATTAAGGCCTGAGGGAGACTTCTGTTCATCCTTCCTTTTGGAGGAACAGGTTGTCTCAATCCTGACATTAGTACCAGGGTCCTTTAGGGTTGAGTTTGGACACTAGGTATTCCTGTGTATGAACTCACCTACCTCTGGGGTCTGTTCATACTGGTAGTTAGTCAGGACTTTCATAGGGTTTTACTAGGAGATGTTCCTCTTCTTTTCCAGGTTTACAGGCCTTGTTCCCTCACCTCTTTCCCTCCTATGTTCGGTGTGGTGTTTCCCTTCCACACCTGAACATGACAATAACATAACCAAGCTGTGTGCATAGATATAGTAAAAGAACCAAGCAACGTGCATAGATACAGTACCAGAACCAAGATGTGTGCATAGATACAGTAACAGAACCAAGCTGCGTGTATAGATACAGTACCAGAACCAAGCTGGCTGCATAAATATGGGAGGCCCACCGAGGATTTCCCTGGCTCCCCAGTGGGCCAGTCCTAGCCTGCATATATGGTTTCTACACATTTCCTCCAACATGCTTAAAAAGGGGCCGGGCTTAGCAGAAAGTGAGTAAAGCTTTGTGAAAAAAGGGACAGGGTCCTAAGATGCGCCATTTGGTGCCAGAATACTGGTACAATTCTGGTGTATAAAGAAAAATAAGCCAACCAATGTTTGGTATGGAGACAGAGAAAAATGTCTATCCCTACACCAGATTTATCATCCAGCCTAAGTCACTAATCTAGTGCAGGTCTAGACAGAGGGAGTAATTTACTAACATTTTTACTACAATATTTGTTGTAAAAATAGTTAAAAGAGCCCTTTTTGTGACTTTTTAAATGTCCGTGCCACAAGATTTTGTAACATGGACATTTTAACCCTGTCTTCTCCACTTGGGAGTGATGGGGGTGTGACCAGGGCCAGAAATTTGGCCTCACAAATTTATTATTTTTTAGGCCTGAAAACAGGCTGGAGTAGTTTTATACTCTAGGGGTACAGACTGCCAGAGGTGCACCTTCTTTATGACAAAGTGCACGCCTTGTCACGTCATAAATTAAGTGAACGGGAGAAACAAAACAAGCATAAAACACAATTTTTTGTAAAGGACCCCCAGAATGTCTAGGTTTAAAACATCTACAAGATTAGTAGATCTGGGACATTTTGTGTCTTAAGGTAACTTCACACGAGGCGAGACAAACAAGTCATTTCTTGGTGTAGTGATCGCTTCAACCATGACCCTTTAGATGCGCCGATTATCGTTTACAAAATTGAAATTTTGATCCCATATTCCATCGTTTGCAAAGCAGACAGTTGCATTTACACAAAGCGATAACTTGAGTGGCGTCCGTAATCGTGCATGCAGTGAACGATTCTTGTTTACATGTATGAAATTGTTAGCCTGCAACGATGATTTTTGTGCCCACACACTATTGAACCAATGTGTTTTTTCCCTACAAAGAAAGTAATGTAAAAATGCCTCAAAAAAACACCAAGCGCTACAACATGCTGGGGTAGATTTATCAAAATGGTGTGAAGAAAAACTTGTTTAGTTGCCCATGGCAACCAGATTCCACGTTTTATTTTTCAGAGCTCCTTTGGAAAATGAAAGGTGATGAATATTTGCTGTGTTTTTAAAAAGACGCCAGAAAGACAGAAAACTGGTAAAAATTGCTTGTGTGTACTGTGCTTCATTAAAGGGAACCTGTCACTGGGATTTTGTGTATAGAGCTGAGGACTTAGGTTGCTAGATGGCCGCGAGCACATCCACAATATCCAGTCCCCATAGCTCTGTGTGCTTTTATTGTGTAAAAAAAAATGATTTGATCCATATGCAAATTACCCTGAGATGTGTCCTGGACGTGAGATGAGTCCAGCGTGAAGGATCCCAGCACCGCCCCACATCCTCAGAATCTCCTCCTTGCTCCCCGACATCAGAAAGCTAGAGCACCGTAATCTCTCGATGCACAAGCTAGCGCATGCGAAGTTCCTTCCCTGAGGCTAATGTCAGCACAGGGAAGGAACACTATGACGACACTGCGCATGCGCTAGCTCGCGCATTGAGAGATTATGGCACTCTAGCTTTCTGACGTCGGGGAGCAAGGAGGAGATTCTGAGGATGCGGGCGGTGCTGGGCTGGACTCATCTCAGGTTAATTTGCATATGTATCAAATCATAATTTTTTTTACATAATAAAAGCACACAGAGCTATGGGGACTGGATATTGCGGATGTGCTAGTGGCCATCTAGCAACCCATGGCCTCAGCTCTATACCAAAAATCCCGGTGACAGATTCCCTTTAACATCTGGAGCTGGAGTTTTTACTGTAAAAAGCATAGGTGCTAAAGCACCACAAAAATATAAAAGTAAAAAAAAAAAACTGCTAAAAACCCTTGCGCAAGTTTTGATTTACATTCAACGATATTCAGAATGAATGATAAAAAAGTATATAAAATCCATAAACGGTTACAAGCAATTCTTAGGCCTCTTTCACACGGGCGTCATGTTTTGGGCCCGGATAAGATGCAGGTGCGTTCCAGGAAAATATTTTCCCTTATAACATGGTTATAAGGGAAAATAATAGCATTCTTAATACAGAATGCATAGTACTATAGGGCTGGAGGATTAGAAAAATAAAATAATTTAACTCACCTTAATCCACTAGCTCGCACAGCCCGGCTTCTCTTCTGTCTTTACCTTTGCTGTGCACAGCAAAAAGGAGCTTTGATGATGTCACTGCGCTCATCACATGGTCCATCACATGATCCATCACCATGGTAAAAAAAAGATCATGTGATAGACCATGTGATGAGTGCAGTGATGTCACCACAGGTCCTTTTCCTGTACACAGCAAAGATGAAGATAGAAGAGAAGCCGGGCTGCGCGAGCAAGTGGATTAAGGTGAGTTAAATATTTATTTATTTTTTTAACCCCTCCAGCCCTATTGTACTATGCATTCTGTATTAAGAATGCTATTATTTTCCCTTATAACCATGTTATAAGGGAAAATAATAATGATCGGGCCCCATCCCGATCATCTCCTAGCAACCGTGCGTGAAAATCGCACCGCACGTGCACTTGATTGCGGAATCTTGTGATTTTCACACAGTTCTATTCACTTCTATGGGGCCTGCGTTGCGTGAAAAACGCACAAAATAGAGCTTGCTGCGATTTTCACGCAACGCTCAAGTGATGCGTGAAAATCAGCGCTCATGTGCACAGCCCCATAGAAATGAATGGGTCAGGATTCAGTGCGGGTGCAATGCGTTCACCTCACGCATTGCACCCGCGCGGAAAACTCGCCCGTGTGAAAGGGGCCTTACACTGTGATCATTAAGTCATTTTTCAAATTTACCAAAAAACTGTAACATAACTGCAGGGAGATCATCTGTGTCAAAATCCCACACCTTTTCTGTTTTTTTAAAATGTGTTTTTCTATCTGGTGCAGATTTTGACACAAATTTTGATGTCATTTTTAGGCCTCCCATTGATTTCAACTGGAATTTCCACGTGCGATGTGGAACAGCATAAACATATTGCTTTTTTGCAAGGAAAACTTTCCATCTATGAACTACAGTGTGAATTTCCCATTGAAAACATCGGGGGGCAGACTGAGAGCAGATACCATGCAAAGTTTCATGTGAAAAACGGCCATGGCCTGGTTCACACGCAGACGAAATCGCATGAAAGCCACACTGGAATTGCATGCAGAAAATCTGCAGCATATACATAGCAGTAATCAAGTCTCGTCCTCATGCTGTGGAAAACTGATTGACTTGTCCTGTCCATTTCATACCCGCAGCAACATCTGCATCTAACCCAACTGCACTTTGCCATTGATTTGTTGGAGATTTTCCACATCACAATGGGTGTACCCTAAGGTATTAGGTATGAGTATTAAGCCTCATTCATACATCAGTGTTTAACGTATGTGTGCTGTACGTGTTCTCCCCCGACAGCACACGCCCCCATTCATTTTAATGCATGTATTCACACATCAGTGTTTTAGCACAGTCTATAGGTCCGTTTTTTTTTGTCCGTTTTGTCTGTGTTCGCTGATCCATCACACCCAATGTAGTCTATAAGTCTGTGAAAACCATGGATGCAAAACGGATAGCATCCGTGTTTCACCCGTGTTTCACGGACCATTAGGAAGAGATACTTATTTTTCAGCTGCACAGAGTCCGTGAAACACGGATGACACATGGACAGCAAAGAGTGGACACACGGATACTTCACGGACGTCTTCACGGATGCATCACTGACCACCTTTTCACGGATTTGAGAACGGACGCGGAGGCTTTACTTGCAGATTTGCCATGTGAATCTGCATGTGTAAAATCACATTTCACAGCATAAGGGCTCATGCATTTTGCGGTCCACAAAACATGGATCCGTTTTTTTTTCTTGCGGATCCATTGTAACAATGCCTATCCTTGTCCTCACAAAATGGACAAGAATAGGACATGTTGCATTTGTTTGCAGAACTGACTTGCAGACATACGAATACGGAATGCACACGGTGTCATTTCCGTTTTTTATGCGGTCCTATTGAAATGAATGGTTCCGCATAATGACATTTTCAAACATCTCGCCTACACATTGCAGAAATGTTCTGTGTGTACACGAACCTGCGGTGTGGATTTTGAAATCCTCAGGAGGTCAATTCTTTCTGCTGATTTGCATTGTGGATTTAACTCTTTGCAATCCATACAGTAGAGTGAAATCCAGAGCGAATCTGTCGCAAAATATACAAGTAACGTGTGTATTTTGATGCAGGTACATTGGGGGAAATTTTGCAAAATTTGTACGCAAAGCCACATGGAAACTGCTTCGCCTTATATGTGTGTGTGGCCTACGACAATTTTTTAGCCGCCAGATTGCGACCGATTTTACGGAGCATGTTAGCCCTATGACAAGAAGATAGTAACAGTACACTATGGCAATTTAAAGCGAGCCAAGAGAAAGACCAAAAAATGTCAACAGCAAATGATATACTCTACACAAAGAAAAGATCACACACGTGCAAGCAGAATCGTACTCCACCCAACCCACCTAAGGGCTCATGCATGCGTCCATATGTATTTTGCTGTCCGCAAAACGCGGATCCGCAAAAATTGCGTGACATGTCTGCGCTGCATCCTTTTTTTTTTTTTGTGGATCCATTGTAACGATGCCTGTCTTTGTCCACAAAACGGACAAGAATAGGACACGTTCTATTTTTTTTTGCGGAACAGACATGCAAACATACAGACACGGAGTCATTTCCCTTTTCTTTTCCAACCCCATTGAACCGAATGCTTCCGCATACAAACCTGTAAAAAACTGAATGGAATCAGAATAAAAAATATATCCGTTTGTGTGCATGTAATCGCACACGCGGGTTTGATGCGGAGGAGATACTTTTCCTTCTTTTTGGATCCACTACAAGTTTTGGTTGAAAAACTGCATAAAACTGGCACAAAAGCAAAATGTGATTCCAGCCTAATAGTGACAAATCACACAGTACAGTCAGAAGAGCACAATGCTGGCATCTGGCACAACCTCTCCTCCGTGTTAGCGTTCTTGTTATCCTGATCTTTGAAGACTTGTCCCCATGATGCCGCCCTTAGGATTCTGTCCTTACCTTATAATGACGGCTGCGATCCGAGCACATTGCCACCTCTTCTGACAGACACTGTCCTCCAGTGCTGAACGGAAGGCTCTCAGAAGGCCTTAGGAGCGAGCAGCTGATGTACAGACTACTGTATGTACAGACGATCCCTCCCCAGCACTTACACAGCATCAGGGGTGGGCTGTCACTGAGGCTGGAGGAAGCAGGCAGTGCTCATTTCTACTGTGCCCCAAGGGACACACCAAGAATCATCTCGCCGTCTTATATGAATGCAGATACTCAACCCTTTCATGCGTCCATGTCTTACGGTAGAAGCTATCACTTATCCATGCCTTCTGAAAGAGACCGGCTCTTTGTCTAAATTCAATGCATACTACACGTGAAATTGCCTCCCCTTTAATTAAGCTCCATTCACAGCCCTCTTACCAATATCTGCCTCTCTACTGAGTCCAGTTCACACATCTGCATATAGTTATGATGGAGATATGGGGTTTCCTATCTATTACTAATCCATAACATTATAGTCAGCCTGTAATGGCTGCTCCCAGGGAACAATAGATTGCACCCAGCCTCACAACAAAACGAAGATCGACCGAATATCCCTCTACGGAGGACCTTTCACGTCTCCTGGTATTTCTGAAAACACTTGGATTCTCCGTGCAATTCCTCTGGCTCTGTGCTGTGCTGTTCCTTTATTATTCCTGCTGGAAAATTAGGATTGCATTTTCCGCAGTCTGCAGTAAAGGTCCAGCTGGGTGTTACAAGGTGGTGGTGGTGGGCTCCCTGCATGGTATCTCAGTGTCAGCAGTGATTGAAGAGTGTCCGAGTGTGCAGGGACACACCCCAACTTGTAACTACTAGTACTGGTTAGCGCAGCTTCACATCAGCGCTACAAATTCTGTTATTGTTTTCCGTTATAACGGAAAATACCGGAATCTGTAAGACGGAATTCAAAACAGAAACCTTTACAGGCATTCTGTTTTCATAAGCCATGATAGAGATTTATGGGATTTATGGGTAAGCATATCGGATCTGTCCGGTCCTGTCGACAGGACTTTCTTTTCCGTCCTGGATAACAGAAAGCAGACGAATCCGTTCTTCTTGCCCGTAGACCTCTATTATAAAGGATCAAAACTAAATGGCTCTAAATGTTTCCGTTTTGAATTCCGTCTTACAAACAGCGATGGCCAGTTCGCTGTGTTCAGCCGCGCTGCCATCTTAAATCACAAGTCCGGCGATGCACAGGTAAGTCCTTATTTTTCATTATAACCATGTTATAAACTGAAAATAACGGAATTTGTAAGCAGTGATGGCCAGTTCACTGTGTTTGCCTGCGAACACATGCGGGCTGCCATCTTAAATCACAAGTCCAGCAATGCACAAGTAACTCCTTACCTGTGACTGCGCCACGAGCAGGCATGAAACAAATGCGGTCACCGGGAGCAGGCAGTTCCGAGAACAGCCCGATAAATGCCCCCGGCGTCTGTTCTCGGAACTGCCTGCTCCCGGTGACCGCATTTGTTTCAGACCGGCTCGCGGCACAGGCACAGGTAAGGGCTTACCTGTGCATCGCCGGACTTGTGATTTAAGATGGCAGCCCGCATGTGTTCGCTGGCAAACATGGCAAACTGGCAATCACTGCTTACAAATTCTGTTATTTTCCATTTATAACATGGTTATAATGGAAAATAACGGAATAATGGAATGCATAATGCTCATGTGAACCCGCCCTTACTGGTACAGCATAGGACCATAAGAATAGAATTGTTAATAGAAACAGACATGTTAGGAGAGGAGAGGTGAGGGGCCCTCTTTAAAAGTAGAGATGAGTTATGGAAAATTTTATTTGGCTTCTTCACCAAATTTCACAAAGAAAGGCCTCATGCACACGAGTTTTTTTTCACGGTCCGCAAAAACGGGGTCCGTGGGTCCGTTATCCGTGACCGTTTTTTCGTCCGTGGGTCTTCCTTGATTTTTGGAGGATCCACGGACATGAAAAAAAAGTCGTTTTGGTGTCCGCCTGGCCGTGCGGAGCCAAACGGATCCGTCCTGAATTACAATGCAAGTCAATGGGGACGGATCCGTTTGATGTTGACACAATATGGTGCCATTTCAAACGGATCCGTCCCCATTGACTTTCAATGTAAAGTCTGGAGTTCTTTTATACCATCGGATTGGAGTTTTCTCCAATCCGATGGTATATTTTAACTTGAAGCGTCCCCATCACCATGGGAACGCCTCTATGTTAGAATATACTGTCGGATATGAGCTACTCGGAACCTCAGATCCGACAGTATATTCTAACACAGAGGCGTTCCCATGGTGATGGGGACGCTTCAGGTTAGAATACACTACAAACTTTGTACAAGACTGCCCCCTGCTGCCTGGCAGCACCCGATCTCTTACAGGGGGATATGATAGCACAATTAACCCCTTCAGGTGCGGCACCTAAAGGGGTTAATTGTACTATCATATTCCCCTGTAAGAGATCAGGGCTGCCAGGCAGCAGGGGGCAGACCCCCCCCCCCCTCCCCAGTTTGAATATCGTTGGTGGCACAGTGTGCGCCCACCATCGCCCCCCCTCCCTCCCTCTATTGTATTAAATCGTTGGTGGCACAGTGTGCCAACCACCATCGCCCCCCCCCCTCTATAGCAGTAACATTGGTGGCAGTGTGCGGCCTCCCATTCCCTCCCCCCATCATTGGTGGCAGCGGAGTTCCGATCGGAGTCCCAGTTTAATCGCTGGGGCTCCGATCGGTAACCATGGCAACCACGACGCTACTGCAGCCCTGGTTGCCATGGTTACTTAGCAATAGTACAACAGTAGAAGATTCATACTTACCTGCTTGCTGCTGCGATGTCTGTGTCCGGCCGGGAGCTCCTCCTACTGGTAAATGAAAGGTCTGTGCGGCGCATTGCTAAAGAACTGTCACTTACCAGTAGGAGGAGCTCCCGGCCGTTCACAGACATCGCAGCAGCAAGCAGGTAAGTATGAATCTTCTACTGTTGTACTATTGCTAAGTAACCATGGCAACCAGGGCTGCAGTAGCTTCCTGGTTGCCATGGTTACCGATCGGAGCCCCAGCGATTAAACTGGGACTCCGATCGGAACTCCGCTGCCACCAACGATTTATTACAATAGAGGAAGGGAGGGGGGGCGATGGTGGGCGCACACTGTGCCACCAACGATATTCAAACTGGGGAGGGGGGGGGGTGTCTGCCCCCTGCTGCCTGGCAGCCCTGATCTCTTACAGGGGAATATGATAGTACAATTAACCCCTTTAGGTGCCGCACCTGAAGGGGTTAATTGTGCTATCATATCCCCCTGTAAGAGATCGGGTGCTGCCAGGCAGCAGGGGGCAGTCTTGTACAAAGTTTGCAGTGTATTCTAACTAGAAGCGTCCCCATCACCATGGGAACGCTTCTGTGTTAGAATATACTGTCGGAAATGAGTTTTCACGAAGTGAAAACTTAGATCAGAAAAAGCTTTTATGCAGACGGATCTTCGGATCCGTCTGTATGAAAGCAACCTACGGCCATGGATCACGGACACGGATGCCAATCTTGTGTGCATCCGTGTTCTTTCACGGACCTATTGACTTGAATGGGTCCGTGAACCGTTGTCCGTCAAAAAAATAGGACAGGTCCTATTTTTTTGACGGACAGGATACACGGATCACGGCCTCGGCTTCAAAACGGTGCATTTTCCGATTTTTCCACGGACCCATTGAAAGTCAATGGGTCCGCGAAAAAAAAACGGAAAACGGCACAACGGCCACAGATGCACACAACGGTCGTGTGCATGAGGCCAAAGAATCACTTTGCCACAAAGCACATTTCTTTGTATGTAGCGGGCACAATGACAGGGAACTGCGATCATGCTGTCCCCGTCATTGAACCCCTCAGATGCCGCATTTATTGCTGATCGCGGCATCTGAGGCTAGCATTTAGGCCTTTCAGGGGTTAAGTAAATAAATACACTATCAATTTGATCACCTAGGTCAGGCATCCTCAAACTGCGGCCCTCCAGCTGTTGTAAATCTACAATTCCCACAATGCCCTGCTGTAGGCTGATATCTGTAGGCTGTTCGGGAATGCTGGGAGTTGTAGTTTTGCAACAGCTGGAGGGCCGCAGTTTGAGGATGCCTGACGTAGAGACTGTTGCAACCATCTTAATTGAAGACACCGTGCGAAATCCCACACAGTGATGTGATGATGTCGCACGGTATCTTCAATCAAGTTGACCATGACGGCCTCTTTGCATGCAAATGGATGAGGTAGGTATGTATTTTTTGTTTTTATCGACATTTTAGGAAAAATTGATTCCTTACCCCGAAACAAGAGGAAATTTGGCTTTGCAGCGAATCAAATTTTTCCTGAAATTCGGAACAAAGTCAATTAATTTGACTTTGATTCGCTAAAAACCATTTAAGGTTGTCAAGCTTTTTTTTTTCTTCTTACTTTTAGAAAAAACATACCTGCTCCCCATCGCCCCATTTTGGCTCCCTTTGGCGTTATGTACTGCTACAGCCAATGACTGGCCTCAGTGGTGACATGTCCTCAAGTGGCACATGACCTAGCAGCGATGTGTGTCTTAGGGACATACCACTGCTGACACCAGTCATTGGATGCTGCAGTGTACGTGACTCTATCCATCCGGAAGTTTACAGAGAAGGATTAGAAGACCTCTTAAAGGGATTCTGTCACCAGGTTTCACCCCTGTCAGCTAAACATATGCTGATGTTCAGGGCCTCATCAGGATTCCTAATGTGGGCTTCTAAATGTGATCTGTAGCCTTATTTTGCTAACAAAACTGGTTTTACTCACCTGTCACTCAAAGAAATAAGGTGCCCAAGGGGATGTCAAGGGATGCAAGGTGCCGGCCGCACCCACCGCCATTCGTGCCCAGCGCCGCCTTTCCAGACTTCTGCACCGCCTCCTAATCCTCTGTGCCGCCTCTCGCTCTCCCTCCCACCCCCCTCCTCCTTCTGTAAGATCTCACACGTGCACACAGGGCTCTGCCTGATGCGCCCGTGCGGACTTCTTGATTTGGCTTCTTAAAGCGAAGTGCGCATGCACTGGCACTTCGCTCAACCCAGGTATGACCTGCACTCTGGCGCCAGTCTCTCAGAGCCCTGTGTGCACGCGCAAGATCTTACAGCAGGAGGAGGGGGAGGGAGAGCGAGAGGCGAGAGGATTAGGAGGCGGTGCAGAAGTCTGGAAAGGCGGCGCTGGGCACGAAAGGGGGTGGGTGTGGCTGGCACCTTGCATCCCTTGACATACCCTTGGGCACCTTATTTCTTTGAGTGACAGGTTAGTAAAACCAGTTTTTTAGCAAAATAAGGCTACGGATCACATTTAGAAGCCCACATTAGGAATCCTGATGAGGCCCTGAATATCAGCATATGTTTAGCTGACAGGGGTGAAACCTGGTGACAGAATCCCTTTAAAGGAGGCAGGTAGACAAAATGGAGCAACAGGGAACAGGCGGCTTAGGTTTTTTCACAGGTACAGCAGGTTGGGGTTGAAATTTAAGATCTTAAAAAAAAAAAGCTGGACGACTCCAGTAAGTTCCTTACGGGCACTAAGACAAAACAATAGGGATATACTAAGGAGGCCATGGAATAAGATGCAGCAAATTTATTAATAGACACATGCCTCTTAAGGTGGGTTCACACTAGCGTTATGGAGTCCGTTATGGTTTTCCGTTATAACAGGGTTATAACGGAACATAAAGGAATCTATAAGACGGAAGGACGGATCCGTTTTGCTGCCCATAGACTTGCATTATGATGGAATGCAAAACGGACGCCTTTAAAAGGCATTCCGTTTTGCTCCGTCCTAATAGAAGTCTATGGGAAAACATAACCGATCTGTCTGGGTCCCATTATGCAAGACAGAAAACAATGTCCTGTGGACTTTGCTTTCCGTCTTGTATAACGGGACCCAGACAGATCCGTTTTGATTCCCATAGACTTCTGTTAGGACGGAGAGCAAACAGAATGCCTTTTAAAGGCGTCCATTTTGCATTCAGTCATGATGCAAGTCTATGGGCAGCAAAACAGATCCGTCCTTCCGTCTTATGGATTCCGTTATGTTCCGTTATAACCCTGTTATAACGGAAAACCATAACGGACTCCATAACGCTTGTGTGAACCCACCTTTAATAAGCTTGTCACATCTGTGCTGTCCCTGTGTCAAAAACCGAAATATACACCCGCTAGGAGCTGGTATATATTTTAGATATAATTTGCGCAAGTTTTCTGGCATAAATTATTGTAAATTTGTCAAGCTGTGGTGGCCCACTTCCTTTTAATAAGCTTTGCCTACTGTTTTGAAAAGTGGTGATAGGAGCAAGAAAAAGTCATTTGTGCAAAATGTTACAACTTTTTTACACCACAAACCTGGCATAAAGGGGGAAATTTATTATCTCCACGGACCTCTTTTTTGGTGTAAAAAAGATGCAAAGCTAGTGTCGCAAGTGCTGTTTCTGCTCCCCCCCTGCCACTTTCTGAAAAAGGGGCATGGCAAGATCAGGGAGTGCACAGGGTCAGCAAGTCCACCGCATTTATCTTCATTTGCACCTGTTTTCAGGATCTGCCGTAGATTTTATTCTAGAGCACCGACAGACGTCATATATTAGTCACATCCTCCAGCAGCGCAGGGGATTTTGAAGATCGGTATAAAATGCCAATCAGTGATAATCTCCCCCAAAGACTTAGTAAGTGACCCCCAATAATTCATTTGTTCGCTTGAATTGAATCTACCTGGCTATAGTCAAAAGCATTAGATTCAATGCCTTTCAATTCTCCACTACCAAAAAGTGTGAAGAGAGGCAATAGATACATAAATCAGAGCATTATTAGATACATCTCAGTGACCCCAGCTCATTATCAGGAATCTGTTGCACAGAATAATTTTACACTTATGTCAATTTCCCATATTGAGAAAATCAATCCCATTAGCCAATTCCACCAAAAAAAAGTGACACATTTCATATTGGCATGAGATATTCTGAAGAATTATACAGTTGCTTGACTTGCAATCAGTAAATAGAATTAATTTGGCAGACGCTAATGAAACTTGACCACTCTATTACATATACACTGCGGAAATTTTATAACTAGAAGTAATTGAAAAATGTATGTCTATGCAGCCTTTTATAATGTTGCATAGGCTGTAGAAATATGAGCATTCAGTACATTATATAGACAGGACTGGCTTTAGGGGTCTGGGACACATCAGTTGTCACTGCTGAAGGGAGCTCCACTGGCCATGAAGCTTACATCCCTGATCCCACATTTGATACTTGATCCTATGGAAAGGCAGCTGCATATAGCTATATTCCCTAGACTGTTGATTCAGCACTGTTAGATGGACCACAATACAGCATGGTTATTTGTAGACCATTTGGGAACTCTATGGGTCATCATAAGGGGAGCAACCTGAGGTCAACTCTGTACTTTGAAAAGAGATAATTGCCATCCATCCTAAAAATCATGACACAAGAGACATGATGGATAAAACCTCAAAGTCATCCTAGACAGAGAGGAAGTGTTAATGTTGCTATCCAGGGTTTTACTGATGGGGCACTGGATTCTGAATTTTTTCAAGCCGATGTTGAGTTCCTCTGTCTAAGAAACAATCCTCATTGCTGATTTACCACTCCAGGGTGACTGATTTGAGCTGCGAGCTAGATTTCTTTGGCTACTATTGATGGCCTATTCTGAGAAAAGGCCATCAATATCTGATAGGTGAAACTCCCACCAATCAGCTATTTTGGGGTAACTCGAGCATTGGAACTGCAGAGGTCAATCCATTGCATAGTGGCTGGAGCTGGTAGCATTCGACTCAATGGACGCAGTGCTGCAGTAATCAGCCCTGTCACCTACACATTGGATAGAGCTATGTAGTTTCGGTGCCGACGTCCGGTGCTGGAGCCACTGCAGAACTGCTGTTTGGAGTGTCAGGCCTCCATTGATATTGAGGGCCTACCCTGAGAATAAGCCATGAACTGTATAATCCTGGACAACGTCTTTAAAGGAAAGTAACAAAATCAAGCTTATGTCTCTTCCTACCTTTTTTATCAAGCCAATCATATGATAAAAAAGCACCAAAAACTTTGCATGTGTCATGTAATAACAACACAGGCAGTACAGCACACCACCATTACTTCGGTAGTTACATTTACTGTACCCATTGTAGGAAGGCGCAAGGGTCCGTCATTGACGGAAGGTATGTGTCACCGAGATTTCTGGCCTCAGTGAGGTAAGAGCCGGTAATTTTAAGTGTCAGTGGTAGTTAGTGCTGACTGACACTATTTGTTATTTAGTATGGCTGTAGAGCCGATCCGGGCCGGCTCTTACTGGGAGCAGCCAAAGTGCAGGGTGGGTGGCTACTCCCCACATTCCAGGCTGGGTTTTGGTTAGGGATATAGAAACCCAGCCAGCAGTCTCAGCTGGGTGGATTATCATCCATTTCACAGTGAATCTGTGGAGTCTCTGTGGTTTTGGGATTTGCATGAGGTGTGCCGGACTAAAGGGCTGAGAGCCGCATTGCTGCAAAACAGGCCCCCTAAATTCTGCTGTGGAAAGCTGATGAAAAACTGCTAACAAGGTGAATGTTTGTGTTCTGAGGACTTTACCTGGTGTGAACATACACCAACACTGCCAACTGTTATTTTGTTTTGCCTTCTGTGTGAATAAAACACTGAACTATTTAGGTTAGAGACTTTCTGATTGCCTTTATACTGTGTCCGCTAAGCTGCCTACCAGAGCGAATCCCCACAATATATACACCGAGGGGATAGGAGGCTGGAATAGAACAACTGACAGAACTTTGGAGAATTCTTAGATTCTGCCATCAGATGGACACTTTGATGATAAAAAATTAAAATCTAAATACAATAAAAACCTCTTGTCACTTCTGTGTGTGGACAATTGGTTTTATAAGACTTTAGATTTAAGGGTTATATTATCAAGCAACTTTGATCTTTCCCAACGATCTGCATGATTGTAATTACTACTACATCACATGAAGCCTGCCCCCCCATCGGGAACATTGAGATTGTGTGGTTTTACAGCTGCTATCATATGACCAACATCATCTTGGAACTCTGCCATAAATTTAATGTATGAAATGCAAAAAAAGAAAATGGTGGACTTTCTTCCTGAAATAACAGTGGTAATATTATCAAGGGTTTTAGATTATTTAAGCTATTAAAAGCATTTGATATCATATTTGAAACCTAGTGCAAAGCCAATAGCAAAAAAAAAAATCTAATATATAATATTAGAAAAAGCAGACTGCATATATACAGGAACCCCCATCATTGACGGTATAGTTGCAAATCATTTAACAAAGAAGGTGATAATTTAAGAAGATGAGAAATTTCATCAGCACGAGAAAATGAGACAATAGCATCATATTACCAGCAATTCACACGTGTCGTGATGCATAGCGAAATACTGTAAATGGAAGTTGGTTTTGTCTTGAATTGGCAGATATAGAAGCCTTAGAACAGCAGATGCCAGGGACATATGCTGCTGTTGCTATCCTTACAATTTTTTATATATAAAACTATCCTTTTTTCTGTAAAGTTATGTGTTGTTTTGACTCTTCTTTTGCTGTTTAGAAGTATTTTTATAGTATAGCTATTTAAACTTAAAGAAGAATTCCCACAGCAATTTTTATTCTCTGACCTGCTAGAAAGGTAAATGATGTATTCGGCAGTGAAGGTAATCTTCTTACCAGTAACTGTATTTGTGAGCTATCCCCTTTCTTCTGATCCTCAGATGTGTTATGTGACCAGTGTTCAGACCTTCAAATAACACAGCATCTTATGTGTGGACAGGAAGTCAGTTTCTCTATGTATTCCTATGGGAGCCTCAATGTCAATCTTATAGCAATGAATGGAGACGTAACTGACTTCCTGTCCTGTGTCAGTTGGAGATAAGAGAGTTGAACACCTGACATAGCTGAGGATCATAAGGGAGGTTTTAACTCATAAATACAGTCACTGATGAAGATTATATTCACTACAGGTTACATCATGTACCTTTCTAAAAGGTTTGAGAATATATTTTTTTGCGGGAGTTCAATATGAGATGTCTGACACCCGGCGGCACTCCCACAGATCAGCTGTTAGAGTCAGCCAGAGGCACTGTGGCTAACTTCCTGTTCACTTGAATAGCTGAGAAGGACCACTACACAATGTATGGAGCTGTGATGTTCTGGCATCTGGAAACTGTGGCTGCTGCTAACAGCTGATGTGTATATGGAGGTATTGAGTGTCAGACCCCCACCAATCCAACAGCAATTACCATTCTAGCCTATGGATAAGAAATCAACAAGTTGGTCCCTGAAAACCCCATGGAAACAAAGCCTTTTTTAAGTTAAAAAAGCTTATATGTATCTACAGAGCTCTGATGAGAATAGGCTAGAACTAACTTTCATTATTACAAACAAAAAGTTTAAAGTACATTTTAAGGTGTTCACAGCGGTGTATAGGATTCAACCAATCAATATAGTGTAGACCTTAATCATTAAAATATAGGCCCTGATTCATCAAGACTACGTCAGTCTTAATGGGACCTGCGCTGCCGGAGGAGGCAAGTAATTTATGATGAGGTACAGGCCTCTTCATAAATTACATTTGTCTTCCGGCACGCTTGATGCGTCCCAGTATATGGGGGATCTGAGCTGCCAAAAATTTCCGTCATCGATTTGGCGTAAATAATCATGTTGTAGGGGGAATCATGAATTTCCCCCATAATTTTTTTTTATTTCCACTTTCAGCCTGATCATGACCCTTACCGAAATAAATCAGGTTCTTTGCTATACTTATTTATTTGTAGATAATGGATAATATGTGAAATCATCTGAATCAGCATGAAAAACTAAAATTTGTAGAAGGTTTTCACATTTTCCATTTTGATGTATGGCTATGGAATAGATTTCTATATTGCGCATACGGTAAATTTCAATATCCATGGGAACACAATTTTGTACTTGCTCTGGCTACACGCCGTAGAATTTCCTCTGTGGCAATGTCCACATGTGTTACAACTTCGCTCATCACTACTGCTGATCCATGTCCCAACAGCACTCCAGCTGTTGGGAAACTACAAATCCCAGCATGCTCTACTCACTTCTATGGAAGTTTGGACCACAGCTGAGCAAGGGTGAATGATGGGAATCATAGTTCCAACACAGCTGGAGTGCTGGAGACTGCTGACTAGTGTTAAGCCAAATTTCCTCGTGCTTTGAGCGCAAAGAGCAAGCCGCTGCAATTTTGATTGAAGACCTAGTGCAAAATCCTGCACAGGCCGTGATGATGTCATCACGTCGGCCAGCGTGGTGATGTCATATGTCACACTACATGGAATTTAATGCAAGATCTTCAATCAAGATGGCGGTGGCCGGCTCTTTGCACTCAAATGGATGAAGTAAGTATGATTGCTTTTATTTTTTACCACCATTTAGGGAAAATGAATTCACTATGTAAATATTTTCATTTTCTTAATTCCCGGAGAACCCCTTTAATCTCAGATGCTGTGATCAGCTATGAACACAGCTTCTGAGGGGTACAATGATTGGGGGGGGGGCGGCGTAATTGCCGCTCCCTGTCATTGCACCCACTACTCACAGAGAAATACAATTAGTCATGAAGCAATTCTTTTTGTAATATTCAGCAAAGCAGCCAAATTGAATTTATCTATACTTCTCTTACCACTGCTGATCCATGTCCTAGGGAAAACACCAAAAATGTGAAGTACTGTAACTAGCAAACGTCGTACAGCAGTGTTTCTGATCATGCAGGCTTTCCTTATAGCCAGTATCTACAACAATTAGTATTCTATAGCAGAACCTAAGCTTTCATATATACCAGAAACCATCAATATATATTTCTGTATTTTTAAGTACTTGCCCTTCAAGAGTGATAAGGCATGTATAATATTATAATAATAATAATAATAATATAATAATAATAATAATAATACTAATAATGCTTTTTCTCCAGGACTGAACATGATTAACAAAAGCTTGGTGAAAATTAACTGTCACTTTAAGAAACAAAATAATCTGTACTTTCGTGTACTCAAGGGGGAATCCTATCCATCTCCACTAAGCTGTAGATATACTCTGACTTATGTGTGACAGTACTGGCCTGAGACTGCTATAGAGATGTGTATATTAAAAGGGAATGTGTCACCAGGAAATTCACTATTAAACCAGGCACACCACCTTGTATGCTAGCTCAGCTGGATGTAATGTCACCATTTCATTTAGCGATCTGCTGCTTCATTCTGGAGAAAAGAAAATACTATTAATCTGTATTAAAATGAGCTGTTAAGTGCACTGAGGGTGGGGCTGGTAGAGGATGCAGGAGGAGCAAGGGTGCACAGATTTCAGCTCACCTGCAATGCTCTTAATTGCTCAATTACATATGGATTAAAAGTACTTTTCTCCAGAATGAAGCAATGGATCGCCAAATGAAAGGCATCAGTACATTCAGCTGAGCTAGTCCTACAGGGCAATTTGTTTAACAACAAATTTGCTGGTGACACATTCCTTTTAAGTCTATATCCATTTCAGTTGTCATGTGAAGATCTAACCATCTCAGCTCTGTAGTTCCTCGCTAAAATCCATGACATTACCAGAATTTCAGACTCAAAGACATAAGAAACCCTCAATCAAAACTGATAAAATGTTTCATATCTGGGACCTGAGGTCCACATCATACAGAGGATCTTCATGGCATTAACCAACCCCAGACCCTGCACTAAGCATAACAAGGAGCATATGTTTTACCTGTTTTACTAGGGACATTCTCTTTTAAAAAAAAAACTCTGATAGGGTTAACAGATCTCAGTGAAAAAAAAAAAAAAGGAATGCAAGAATGTTATCGCACAAAGTTATATGTCACAGAACAACCCCCAGTTTCTGTGACACCTAGCTAGCCTCCTGCAGCACATCTGATTACCTGTGAATACATACTGGCAAGGTGCAAATATACAAATGTAGTCATTGAATTATTTAGAGACACAATCAAGTATTTTTCAGTAACTTTTGGAGCTGCACTTTAATCTTCCCTTTTTAATTAAATCTATATGAATTTTAATGGGATCTTTAATATTGTTACATTTGCTTCATCACTGTGCTATATTTAACAACCACGGTTTTATTTTGGCTTAATGAAATACATTTAAAAATAAGAAGCCCTACTTTTTCTAACACTTGTGAAAAAGTGGAAGTGACTATAAATGGTGTGGCGAAACCAACCTCGTCACTGTGTTTTGGAGGGGGCTGGTTGCCAGCCTCCTGCCCTGGGATTATGGTCCCTTAAGTTATTGGGTCTTAAGGCACTTGGGACTGAGCCCTCTGTCCCTGGATTGCATCATTTGCCTTACTTGCTTGGATGGAGCACATGGTGAGAACAATAGATAGCGGCCATTTTAACTCACAGACACTTCTGACTTTTCAACACGGTGCTATCTTGCCTGTATTTGGTGCACAGAGACATCATTCAGTAGTTTGAAACTACCAAACGGGGACACATTTATTAGTGACTATTTTCTGTATAACTTGTATATCTTCGGTGTAACTAGCATAAAACTGTATCTTCCAAACTACTGAACGGATGTGGGTGAATTTTGGATATGTGGTTCACCCAGATCCCCCGGTTCCGAGGATATATTGGTTATGGGGTTATTGCATGTTTTGGGGTTCCTGTGATATGTTTTATAAAACTGTATTTCTCTGCCTAATTGATAATTATATTCACCATTGTGTTCAATAATCATCACCGGCAGAGGGGAAGATTTTTGTGTGGGTGTGTTTCTATTGTCCCATTGTGTGTTTAAATGGTGATGTATGTCCTGTTGTCTCCACATGTGTATTGGCGATTTCCCTTTGTCCTGAGAGATAATTGGATTACTTCTCGGTTGTCTCTGGGACAGAGAGGAGGAAACCATGATGCATTGTGGGGATGTGTTGTATCTGTCCTGTATTTGCAACAACTTTAATAAAAACCAGGCTGGGTGTGCCAGCACGTCAGACCACTGCTTGACCCTCAACACGGAGCCTTGTCTCGTTATTGGGGGGATTCCCTGTATGCTGTTGGAGACTGATTGCCAGGAGTGTAAGCTGATTGTATGCTTTTCCTGTTCATCTGCTAGCAGCTATTCGTGAGGTTCCAGTTTGGAGTGCTATTTTGTATCCAGTTCAGGAGTTTGGTGTTCTGCAGTAGCTGTGCCTGTCTCTCAGAAAGGGGCATATCGCCTAAACGGATTTTAACCCCTTATCTGCTGAAACGGTCCGTTACAAATGGCCTATCATGCTCAAGGTAGGTCATCAATATCAGATTGTGGGGGGTGCAACGCCTGCTGTTTGTAGAGCTTATGACATCAGAACAATTGGTCACATAACGTTTATGCACCTCAGTCTTCTTGAAGAGCTGTGCTACCATGCCCGGCCACTATACTATGCATGGCACTATAATAGTATGAAGAGGCTACGGTGCTCATCCAAGGATGTGTCCCCTGAAACAGCTGATCAGCAGGGGTGCTGGGAACCGATACTATGGACAGCTCAAAATTATTTACAGTATTTTCAGTCTAAAAGATGCAATGGACCATAAGATGCAGCCACAATTAGAAGTATAAAAATAGGAAATACAATCTTTACTGGATATATGATTTCAGTGATATACAGTTTATACAGTTCAGACACAGTATGTTTCACCATAGTGGTCCTTGACAATGCCAGCCATGGTTCCCCCTCCCTATGCCAGCCACAGTGCCCCATCACATTGACAGCCACAGTGTTTCACCATAGTGGTCCTTGACAATGCCAGCCATGGTTCCCCCTGCCTATGCCAGCCACAGTGTCCCATCATATTGACAGCCACAGTGTTTCACCATAGTGGTCCTTGACAATGCCAGCCATGGTTCCCCCTGCCTATGCCAGCCACAGTGAACCATCACATTGACAGCCACAGTGTTTCACCATAGTGGTCCTTGACAATGCCAGCCATGGTTCCCCCTGCCTATGCCAGCCACAGTGTCCCATCACATTGACAGCCAGGGGCAAAGCTTACATAGCAGCAGACCATGCGACTGCTATGGGGCCCAGGGCAAGAGGGGGCCCAGTTACAATCATCTCCTCTTCTACTTGGAGTGAAAACTTGGTCAGGACTCTACCCTCTAAACTATGTTTAGCAAATGAGGCAGTAGGAAAAATGGCCCAAAGGTCATTGAAAGGGGTTTAGGCAGAAACCCTTCTGTCCTGTGTGGGGGATCTGATTTGATCCTTGCTATAGGGCCCTTATTTCTCTATGCCATCATTGTCAGCCACAGTGCCCCCTGACAATGCCAGCCACAGATCTCCCTAACTATACCAGCCGCAGAGCTCTATCATCATTAGAGATGGAATTGCTATCTAAGCTTACAAAGTCAGAAGCAGTAGTAAGATTTTGGAGTTGCTGCCATGGGTGTGTCCCATGCACAGCATGAAGGGAACGAGAGGGGGCATGACTACAGAGGTCCTGGCAGTGTGTGTTTTATTTGCTCCCTGAAAACTGGCTTAGTTGCCCTTAGCAACCAATGAGTTTTCACCTTTCATTTTCCAAAGGAGCTCTGAAAAATTAAAGGTAGAATCTTGCTTTGGGCTACCAAGCCAATTTTCCATTACACCAATTTTGATAAATCTCCCCCCCCATGTGTGTAAGATATGACTGTTCAATGAGCTGTGCCCTCACAACTGCCCTGCCAGGTCCTGTCAGTCAGTAACGGAGCTCAAAGTGTCCTGCTAATAATGCCAGCATTTGGACTATTGGATGCACTAGTAGATGGCAGCGCAAGAATAAGGAGAAAAAGTGGGCTTAATAGTTCAAAAATATGTTAATTCCTGAAATCTCCCTTTTTTGTCACTTTTCTTATTAGGAAAGTGGCAGAAAAGAACAGCACTTCTGACCACCACATATTCTCTAACATGAAGGAGTACTATTGGAAATATAGCGCATGCTCCATGTGGTAAAGGATTGGCACACATTTTCCCAACAAGACTTTTAGAACATGCCATGGATTTTCCTTAATCCTCCTAAAGGGAAGGAAAACTAGGGAAGACAGAGAACATCAATGATGCAAACAGCAACCAAACAAACCATTGCTTAGGTGTCTTGAAGAAAGCTGTAATCTGGTTGCCTTGGTTACCATTGGCTTTTTTTGCATCCCTGCTCTACATTGCTTGGTGTGAACAATATATTTTCCAGGATTTTGATACTGATGACCGATCCTCTGGATAGGTCATCAGTATCTGATCGGTGGGACACCCAACGATCAGCGGTTTGAGAAGGAAGTGACTCTCCTGTAGAGCGGCTGTACTTGGTATCGCACTCAGCCACATTGATGTGAATGGGGCTGAGCACGATACCAAGCATAGCCAATGTACAGCGCTGTGCTTGGTAGGCACAAAGAAGACCACGACACTCACAGGAGCGCCACTGCCTTACTAAACAGCTGATCTGCGAGGGTCTCAGGTTTCAGACCCTCACCAATCAGATACTGATGACCTATTCAGAGGACAGGTCATTAGTATCAAAATTCAATCCAGGATTGAAAAAAATATGACTGCTTTTCCCAGAAATGACACCACGCTTGCCCATGCCTTGTGCCGGATAATGCAGCTCGACTACAGCTAGGAAGTAGGTCTGTGAAGGTTTCTCATTTATCCAGGTCATGGTATATCTGTAAAGAATAAATCAAGGCAACTGGACTTACTGTAGATTTCTTGAAAACGTTTCCCTCGTTCTTCCAACAAGCTTTCTCAATTCTGAGTGACTGTACAAAAATTCTGGGAATAAATATGTAACTGAATCCACATCTGGTAATCATACCCAGCATGGGGTCAGAGGTCACCACACCCAGCATTGGGTCAAAGGTGTTGATCCCATTATCCTAATTGGAGTCAGTAGGTGATAATGACCTCCCAGAAAAAGGATAGGTTATCAATATAGGATGGTCAGAATTGAGAAAGCTTGTTGGAAAAACGAGTAAAATGTTTTCAAGAAATCTACAGTAAGTCTAGTTGCCTTGATTTATTCTTTCCAGATAGCTAGGAAGTAGGTTTAGGAGTTGTAATACCATGCATAACCTGTGGGCAGACGTGGCACTGTTTCTGGTAGCAGGCATGTTTTGAATTCTGGGCAGCCCCTTTAAGTGTATTCAGCTAGACCATGATCAGACACAAAAATAAGAAGGTAATAATTCTGGATATAAAACAGAAAAATAGATGTGACTATGACTCAGATGTGAGGTGTTTATCCACTAACAATAAACCTATTTACATAGAGACTAACAGAACAAGGAATTAAATGCTAGATCTGCTGAAATCAATACCTGCACTCTTACTTTGATAAAAGGAAATTAGCTGGGAATATATTATTATTGATCCACATAGTTGTATCTGCTGTCTCAGGTCAGAGTTTTTCTTCCAGTGTGGTATCTCATGTTATTACAATTGTGATTACAGCAAACAACTATACACCGGCAGAAAAATATGGTATCATAATCTAAAGTACAGAAATAATAAAAACACTAGCACTTTACTCATACTAATAGAAGCATCTCTTCATGAATACAGACACATCTATAAAACTGAATATCTAACAACTAGTGCTAACAGTTAGTGGCCCTTTATCCTTGATAATGCAGTACAAGTTTCCAGAATAAACTTTATATCCAGGTGTATTTGACCTTCATTCATGAGGGTGCTGCCCTATGTCATGGCTACACATGTGTTTTTTTGGCACAACATACCTGCATTTATGGTGTGTTTTTTCCCAGCAAGGCGAAAACACAGAAAAACTGAATTACATTAAGGGGTTATCCCATGACTAATGTGAAAAATAAAGAACAGACAATATATAGTACACAACAAAGCTAGAACCAGTCCTGTACCTCACATGGACCCAGATATCTCCCTATTCATTGCTCTGCTAGATTTATATCAAACTGACAGCTCAAGGGGCGTGTCTTTTCTGCTTAAGATCAGGAGGCGTGTCTCAGCTCACCCTATCACAGCTCAGGAGGCAAAGGATGAAAGTGAGCATGTGCGGCCTTCTCAGTGAGCAGGACAAAGAAATATAAAATAAACAAACAGCAGGTGGCGCTATACTGATAGATTTTATTGAATAACTCAGTGGCCATGCTAACTTTTTAATGACATGCCATTACAAAACTATTCAGATTCAGGTGCTGGATTGAAAAATGTAAGAATATTCATCTTGGGACAACCCCTTTAATTACAAAATAGAGTTACATTAAGGGAATTTAAAGGGCGTGTGTCATCAGATAGTGACCTACTAAACTGTTTAAATCATATTTTTATGTTTAGCATATAAAAAAAAAAATTCCATATCAATATTTAAACAAAAAACTAATTTCTGCAGTTTTCCCACTGGCCACTAAGTCTAATAATAGGTGTTGCTTCTTTGTCTGTACAGATCACTTTACTGCAGTTACCTGCTTATCTATTCACAGAGGTGATATCATTACAGGCAGGATTAGATTGACAGATAAGACAGGATCCACCATTTGCAATAGTTGTCAGAGCTTATCTATTTTTTCTTGTACAATGACCTCACAGATCACAGATCATGTCTAGAAAACTCTCCCGCAGAAGTCAATGAGGTCCCCTCCTCTATCGACCATGGGGCTGCCATAAAGCAATTTTATTAATGCTTTCTAAATACTGTTAGGAATAGCACAGACAAGATGGCCGCCCCCATAATCATGTTCAGTAAATAACAAAAAATTTGCAATCAGAAAATAAAAACAGATTAGAAAAAAGGATTCTGGTTTTAACTGGCAAAACAATATTTTGGTGACACATTTCCTTTAGGTCTGCTGTGTGTTCATGTCAGTGGCCACACTGATACACCAGGGAAATGCTGGTGGGTCGTCTGCCTTTCACATGCAGTGAGCCTATATTCTCCTTTATGGAGAACATCCTATCCACTCCTGCTCTGATTAGGAGTCACCTGCCCTAACTCAATATAGGGCTAGTTCCATATATAGAGTCACCCTTGGTGGTACCCCAAGCGCTGTTAGCGTTATGACAATGTATGGGGATACCCATGTATATTTAAATTGTTTTCTGTCTCTAATTTTAAACCATCACCAGAGGAGTTTGAACTCACATTCTGCCTGCGAGAAAGATGCCTTACTAGTTGTGCTGCTACAGAGCACACTGCTGTTGTTCTGGAGAATGTATCTAACTTAAAAGCTTCATTAGCATTAGTGTACAATGTACTGGTAACTACAGATTCATCTCTGTATACAGATTGCCCCTCAAAACCCTCCTGCTTGGCTCTGCCACACCATCTGCCTACAACATAGGACCACCTCTATGTTTTTTCCAGGGCCATTTTGAATTTTCAGTCTGTAGATAGATAGATATGAGATAGATAGATATGAGCTAGATAGATAGATATGACAAAGATAGATATATATGAGATAAATAGATGATTGATAGATATGACAAATATATGACATAGATAGAATTTATTTTATGCATAGTGCTACTATATTCCACAGTGCTTTACAGACATTATCATCCAACTGTCCCCAATGGGGCTCACAATCTAAGGTCCCTATCAGTATGTCTTTGGCGTGTGGGAGTAAACCGGAGTACCCGGAGGAAACCCATGCAAACATGGGGAGAACATACAAACTCCATGCAGATGTTGCCCTTGGTTGGATTTGAACCTAGGACCCCAGTGCTGCAAGGCACCAGTGCCAACCAGTGAGCCACCGTGCTGCCCAGCCCATACATAGATAGATATGAGATAGATAGATATGACATAGAATAGATATGAGATAGATACATATGATATTAGATAGATAGATAGATAGATAGATAGATAGGAGATAGGTAGATAGATAGATAGATAGATAGATACAATATGAGATAGATATGAGATAGATAGATAGATAGATGTGATATGAGATAGATAGATAGATATGAGATAGATAGGTAGGATGTATATATATATATATATATATATATATATATAGATAGATATGAGATAGATAGATAGATATGAGATAGATAGGTAGGATGTATATATATATATATATATATATATATATGAGATAGATAGATAGATATGAGATAGATAGATAGATATGAGATAGATAGATAGATAGATAGATAGATAGATATGAGATAGATAGATAGATAGATAGATATGAGATAGATAGATAGATAGATAGATAGATAGAAGATAGATAGATAGATACTTGTAAGCAAATGAAAACAAAGCTAAACCGTAGATTTTATTGCTATTCTAAAAACTTTGTAATCACCCAGCTGCCACTTTCTCGGTGAATCATATCTTCTTCACACATAATTTACTATGGTAATTTACTCCAGGGGGAGTCATTTAGAAATAACATATCTAAAGATTAAGAGACATTTTACATTTAGACTCTGGATCATGCAGTCTCCGTGTAACATGAAATGAAAAAGATTTCCTCTCTCAAATACTTGTATACGATTTGCAAAGTGCTGTGCACTGTTTCCTGCTCTGCGTGTTCCTTTGTATATTGCTCTTTGTTTTCTCTTTAGATATACTCCTATTAACCCTTTCAGTACCGGGCCACTTTTCACCTTAAATCCCAGGCCGATTTTTGCAAATCTGACATGTGTCACTTTATGTGGTAATAACTTTGCAACGCTTTTACTTATTCAAGCCATTCTGAGAATGTTTTCTAGTGACACATTGTACTTCATGACGGTGGTAAATTTGATACAATATATTTCACCTTTATTTATAAAATAATCAAAAATTTGAAAAAATTCACAATTTTCTAAATTTGAATTTCTCAACTTTTAAGACAGATAGTAATACCTCATAAAATTGTTATCAATCAATATTCCCCATATGTCTGCTTTATGTTGGCATAAAATTGGTAAATGTCAATTTATTTATTTTTTTAGATGTTAGAAGGCTTAGAAGTTTAGAAGCAATTTTTAAAATTTTCAACAAAATTTCCAAAAACATTTTTTAAAGCACCACCGACAAATGATCCCATTTTAGAAACTACACCCCTCAAAATATTCAAAACTTATGTTACAAACTTTGTTAACCCTTGTTCTTCAAGAATTTAAGGAAAATGAAGGTGAAATTTAAAAATTTCACTTTTTGGGTAGATTTTTTTATGTTAATCAATTTTTTCTTGCAACATAGCAAGGGTTAACAGCAAAATAAACCTTAATATATATTACTCTGATTCTTCAGTTTACAGAAATACCCTATATGTGGCGGTAAACTGCTCTATGGGCACGTGGCAGTGGTCAGAAGGAAAGGAGCGCCATATGGATTTTGGAGGCAGATTTAGCTAGAATGGTTTTTAGGCACTATGTTGTATTTTAAGAGACCCTGACATACCCCTACAGTGGAAACCCTCAAAAAGTGACCCCATTTTGTAAACAACACCCCTTCCACCTTCCAATAAAATGTTGCTTTAGCCCTAAATTTTTCATTTTCATAAGGGGTAACAGGAGAAAAAGCACCACATAATTTCGTGAAATTTGAAAAGAGCGGGACGGCACTGCTGTGTATAGCGTGGGAGTGCATGGGATCTTAGGCTACCCTGTCAATACATACAAACAGCGAAAGTGACGCTCTGCCCTAAAATAATAAGTCCCATAATATGAGCGAATGGAGAAGAAAAAGCAAAAAGAAGGGCAACACTCACCACTGCTGAAATGGAATCCTTTATTCTTTGCATAAAAACTATAGGCAGGAGCATATCTGCAAGGTGCACGGACATGAAAGCCGCGACGGCCGTTTCGCGTGGATTTGCGCTTCGTCTGGCCTCTGACCTCACTGCGCTGGTATGCATCAGTGCCTTTTAACACTGCGTCTAGTTGTCAGGACGACACTGACGCTTACAAGTTAAAGGGAACCTGTCACCAGTTTTATGGTGTCCTAACTAAGGGCAACATAAATAAGTGACCGATTCTCTTAGCACAATCCTGGGTCACTTTCTTTAATTGACCCAGTCAATCTGCCAACATCTTGTATTGAAAAGCTCCAGCTGATAGAGATAAGTCATAAATATTCATGAGCTCCTGACTCTCCCCACCCACCTGCTGCTGAATGACAGTTTGTTTTCATAGGAATCAGCAGCAGGTGGGCAGGGGAGTGGCTATAGCTCTGAATTAAATATACGCTGGACTCAATGGCATCACGCTGGACTCAAATCAGCTCATTAGCATGCAGCATCTTTGTGTGTATATTATGAGGTAACCATCTGTCACACCAGTAAGTAAATACATCTAAGGTACTTTTAGTAGTTAATGATTGTATATAATTGGTTAGATTATTATCAAATATCCACATGACAGGTTCCCTTTAAACACTCGTTACTAAAATCGCTACTTGCAGACATGCAAAGTATGCAATAAAGCTGAACAATGGCAGTATAGCTGAGTCAAATGAATACACTCAAATCATTTTTTGTCATTAAGTTCAAGGGGACCGAGTGCGGCTATTTTCATGATCCATCTGGCTTCTCTCCTCAGGAGTGCCCAATGTCTATCACCCCCGCAGGGCATGCTAGGCTCCAGTTCTATACCTGAGAAGGTTAGGCGATGCGGATTGCCTCCATGTAAATCACGGACATGCTCGATGAGCCTAGTGCAGCCTTTCCCGGTCCTCAAGGAGTTAAGATGTCCCCTAAACCTTTCAAAGAGAGGGCGTACCGTCTTCCCGATATAAAAGGCCCCACATTTACATTTAATCAAATAAACAACATAAGTAATTCTACATGTCAAATATTGTATAACAGTATGTGAGACCCCTCCAAACGTCAAGTATTTCAGCTGGCTATTACAACCACAAAAAGAGCAGAATCCACACTTAAAATTGCAAATAGGCTTACTGTTGGTTAACCAATTACTGTCTGGCTTTGCCCGTATTTTACTTCTGACTAACTCTTCCTTAATGGTGTGGCATCTTCTAAATGCTCTCAGTGAGGTTCGATAGACCAGTCTCATCTTTCAATATGTCTCAATTTTAATTGATAATGCGTTTAATCAATTCATCTGCAGGCCTGTATTTAAATGTGAACATAAACTCATTTTAATTTCTGTGTGTATTGCGTTCTCCTTCTCCACATAACCTCGACATAGCAACCTATTTTTTAGTTCCTGAGATTGTCTAATGTAGCCTTCCTGCGTGCTATTGGTTCTTCTGAGGCGGATAAATTGACCATATGGGACAGACTTCTTGACGTTTTTATGATGGAAGCTATTAAAATGTAAGAGAGAATTAGTGGCTGACGGTTTACGATAGCAAGCTGTATGTAGATTATCTCCTTGAACGGATACCAAGACATCTAGAAATTCCAGGGAGGTCTTCACGAAATTTAAAGAGAACTTCATATTCATACTGTTCAGGAACGCCACAAAGTCCTTACATTGGCTTTCTGTACCAGACCAAATGATGAAAATATCATCAACATATCTTAGGAAGAGTTGGATGTATTGTGTGAAAGGGTTGTCTAGGGAGAACACATATTTATCCTCAAACACCGCTAGAAATAAATTGGCATACGTGCATGATACAGGGGTACCCATCACCATACCTACTTTTTGCCTGTACCATTGCTTGAAGGTGTTATTATTGAGGATAAACATAAGTGCCTCCCTGACAAATTTAGTGTAAATTACACTTTTGTCAGTTTTGTTAAGCACCTTATCTACAGCCTCCACACCAGCACTATAAGGTATGTGTGTATAAAAGCTCTCCACATTGAGGGACACCAGACTGAGAGCCTCCCGCCAATCAAAACCTCTGATGGCGCGGAGGAAATCACTAGTGTCCCCCAGGTATGTGGGAGCACTAGAGACCAGGGGTCTAAGTAGCCAGTCTAGATATTTAGAAAGAGTTTCAGTAACTGACTCAAAGCCTGCCACAATTGGGGCGGCCGGGTGGTGATGTGAGGGATTTATGTACTTTAGGAACACCGGGGTATGAGCTTATCTAACATGGCTTCAGAAATAAAATCGTCCGCAACATATCTATACAGGAATACTTTAAATTCAGACAATATGGCAGCTAAGGGGTCCTGCCCTAACTTTTCATATACAGTGCTGACCCCCAATTGTCTATTTGCTTCCTGCATGTAGTATGTTTGGGTTAGTAACACTACGTTGCCCCCCTTGTCTGCCGGCTTGACAATGACATCCTCCATACTGCCAATCCACTTTAAGGCAGATCTGTCACCAGTGATATTGTCTCATGCTTCAGGGTACACAAGGGCTTTGATGTCCCTTAAGACCTGTTTATGGAAGATGTCGATGCCACCACCGGCCGGCATAGGGGGACAAAAAGAAGATCTGATACCCCCTCTGAATCTATCACCTCCAGTGTTAATACCTGTCTCACCTCGGTCAGTATTAGTGAGCAACTCCAAACAAGAAACTTCATTGTCATCGAACTGGTTATCTAAACTAAACCCCATTGGATTAGTTATCGCTTGCTGGTATTTCACCTGGTTTAGTAGCCCGCTGTCATGGCGGTGTGTCTTTATACATTTTGGGTGCATTTTGCAAATAGCCTTGTACAGGTCTATCTCAAAATCATCCAGATTAAACCGTTCAACCAGACTGTATCCCATCCCTTTATTAAGGACTGAGATACAGTCCAGCGACAGCTCAAGATCTGTGAGATTAATAACTGCATCAGGTGAGGAGATGTCAAAGTCCTGAAACACAAGAGAATTTATTGTGTCCAAGTGACTTATCTCCTTCTGTGGGTGGCTTTCCTTATGTAAATGGTTTCTTATTTTCTTCCCCTCTCTTCATGTTCTCCTTCTAAAGGGTCTTTTCTGATGGTATAATTGCAATGACTTCCTTCTGAAACACTAGAATCGGAATCCGTGGTCCAATAATAATTTCTGGTCTTACGTTGGGGACGTCTTTTCTTTTGTTTATGCTTGTTCCATTCAAAAATATTTCCATTGTCATAATCACACTTATCTCTGAGAAATGTATCTTTCTTCCTTTCTTTCATCCCTGCTTGTATGAGGATCAATTTGTTGTTTCATCTCTTATCGAAATTAGAAAACTGCGCCTCCGTCAATCTTGCTTTTAACTCATCTTTAGTTTTTTGCAACTCTTCACTCACAGCACCACATAATTTGTTACCCATTTTCTCCTGAATAGGGCAACACCCCATATGTGGTGGTAAACTGCTGTTAGGTAACATGGCAGGACTTAGAAAGGAAGGATTGCCATATGACTTTTGCAGCGCAGATTTTGATGGATAGGTTTATGGGTGTCAACTGCCATTGGTTTTAATTTTTTTAAGTAATTGGCTTATGTGGGGGCTCATTTTTTGCGGGATGAGGTGACGGTTTAACTGGTACCATTTTGAGGTACATAAGACTTTTTGATCGCTCGGTATTAAACTTTTTGTGAGGCAAGGTGAAAGAAAATGTCCGTTTTGGCATAGTTTTCTTAAATATTTTTTTTACTGAATTCACCTGTGGGGGCATAAATTGTGATATTTGTATAGAGCAGGTTGTTACGGGCGTGGCAATACCTTTTATGTATATCATTTTATTTTTGTTAAGTTTTACTGTCACGTTTAGTGTGGGGGAAAACTCCACACTGAACCCATGAGGGAAGGGGGGCAGTAACTGGGCCTGGAAACTAGGAAAGAAACAGATCACCTCATAACCAACCCTAATTCAGGCCCTAACTACCTATTAATATGAATAGACCCTGAAGGTAGAAATATTCATATGCAGTATACCTAGGGCCTTATTTCCCTATAAGGCCCTGGCAAAAGGTTAGGACCAGAGACAACCCATTTCACCACAGATAGATGAATGGAAGTCTCTGTCTCAGGCCCAGATACAACCACAGGGAATAAAACAAATACAGAGATGGACAAGCAGGAACACCAGCTCAGCCAAACCCAAATGAAATCTACCGCATAGTCAGAAGGTTGGGGTCAGACTACAAAAAGTAGAAATGATGACCACTGAGCAACAGCTAAGAAAAGGGAAGTGGTCATTAACCCCATCAACACTGAATCAAGAGAAATCCAGGAGGCTGTTAGATTCCTCCACGTTCAGCCAGTCTCCATGATTTGCTGACATCAGTCACTTGAGGGACTGTGACATTTACATAGTGAAATCATTTTTGAACAGAATAAAATCTTGTTTTTGTGTTGCCATTTTCTGAGAGCCCTATTTATTAATTGTTTTTGGCGATTGTCTTAGGTAGAGGCTAATTTATTGCGGAATGAGATGACTGTTTTATTGGTACCATTTAACCCCTTAAGGACCGGGCTCATTTTCACCTTAAGGACCGGGCCATTTTTTGCAAATCTGACCAGTGTCACTTTAAGTGCTCATAACTTTCAAACGCTTTGACTTACCCAGGCCGTTCTGAGATTGTTTTTTCGTCACATATTGTACTTCATGACACTGCTAAAATTGGGTCAAAAAAGTTATTTTTTTTGCATAAAAAAATACATTTTTTACCAAAAATTTTGAAAAATTAGCAAATTTCAAAGTTTCAGTTTCTCTACTTCTGTAATACATAGTAATACCCCCAAAAATTGTGATGACTTTACATTCCCCATATGTCTACTTCATGTTTGTAGCATTTTGGGAATGATATTTTATTTTTTGGGGATGTTACAAGGCTTAGAAGTTTAGAAGCAAATTTTGAAATTTTTGAGAAATCTTCAAAATCCCACTTTTTATGGACCAGTTCAGGTTTGAAGTCATATTGTGAGGCTTAGATAATAGAAACCTCCCAAAAATGACCCCATTCTAGAAACTACACCCCTCAAGGTATTCAAAACTGTTTTTTCAAACTTTATTAACCCTTTAGGTGTTCCACAAGAGTTAATGGCAGATGGAGAAACAATTTTGAAATTTCTATTTTTTGGAAAATTTTCCAATATAATAAATTTTTTCCAGGAGTAAAATAAGGGTTAACTGCCAAACAACACTCAAAATGGGTTGCCCTGATTCTGTAGTTTGCAAAAACACCCCATATGTGGTCGTAAACTACTGTTTGGCCGAACGGTAGCACATAGAAGGAGGGGAACACCATATGGGTTTTGGAAGGCAGATTTTGCAGGACTGGTTTTGTTTATACCATGTCCCATTTGAAGCCCCCTGTTGCACCCCTAGAATAGAAATTTCAAAAAAGTGACTCCATCTAAGAAAGTACACCCCTCAAGGTATTCAAAACTGGGTTTACAAACTTTGTTAACCCTTTAGGTGTTCCACAAGAGTTAATGGCAGATGGAGAAACAATTATGAAATTTCAATTTTTTGGAAAATTTTCCAATATAATCAATTTTTTCTAGGAGTAAAACAAGGGTTAACTGCCAAACAACACTCAAAATGGGTTGCCCTGATTCTGTAGTTTGCAAAAACACCCCATATGTGGTCGTAAACTACTGTTTGGCCGAACGGTAGCACATAGAAGGAGGGGAACACCATATGGGTTTTGGAAGGCAGATTTTGCAGGACTGGTTTTGTTTATACCATGTCCCATTTGAAGCCCCCTGTTGCACCCCTAGAATAGAAATTTCAAAAAAGTGACTCCATCTAAGAAAGTACACCCCTCAAGGTATTCAAAACTGGGTTTACAAACTTTGTTAACCCTTTAGGTGTTCCACAAGAGTTAATGGCAGATGGAGAAACAATTATGAAATTTCAATTTTTTGGAAAATTTTCCAATATAATCAATTTTTTCTAGGAGTAAAACAAGGGTTAACTGCCAAACAACACTCAAAATGGGTTGCCCTGATTCTGTAGTTTGCAAAAACACCCCATATGTGGTCGTAAACTACTGTTTGGCCGAACGGTAGCACATAGAAGGAGGGGAACACCATATGGGTTTTGGAAGGCAGATTTTGCAGGACTGGTTTTGTTTATACCATGTCCCATTTGAAGCCCCCTGTTGCACCCCTAGAATAGAAATTTCAAAAAAGTGACTCCATCTAAGAAAGTACACCCCTCAAGGTATTCAAAACTGGGTTTACAAACTTTGTTAACCCTTTAGGTGTTCCACAAGAGTTAATGGCAGATGGAGAAACAATTATGAAATTTCAATTTTTTGGAAAATTTTCCAATATAATCAATTTTTTCTAGGAGTAAAACAAGGGTTAATTGCCAAACAACACTCAAAATGGGTTGCCCTGATTCTGTAGTTTGCAAAAACACCCCATATGTGGTCGTAAACTACTGTTTGGCCGAACGGTAGCACATAGAAGGAGGGGAACACCATATGGGTTTTGGAAGGCAGATTTTGCAGGACTGGTTTTGTTTATACCATGTCCCATTTGAAGCCCCCTGTTGCACCCCTAGAATAGAAATTTCAAAAAAGTGACTCCATCTAAGAAAGTACACCCCTCAAGGTATTCAAAACTGGGTTTACAAACTTTGTTAACCCTTTAGGTGTTCCACAAGAGTTAATGGCAGATGGAGAAACAATTATGAAATTTCAATTTTTTGGAAAATTTTCCAATATAATCAATTTTTTCTAGGAGTAAAACAAGGGTTAACTGCCAAACAACACTCAAAATGGGTTGCCCTGATTCTGTAGTTTGCAGAAACACCCCATATGTGGTGGTAAACTACTATTTGGCTAAACGGCAGGACATAGAAGAAGGGGAACGCCATATGGTTTTTGGAAGGCAGATTTTGCTGGACTGGTTTATTTACACCATGTACCCTTTCAAGCCCCCTGATGCACCCCTAGAGTAGAAACTCCATAAAAGTGACCCCATCTAGGAAACTACGGGATAAGGTGGTTGTTGTTTTGGGACTATTTTTGGGGTAAATTTGATATTTGGTTGCTCTATATTACTCTTTTTTGAGGCAATGTAACAAAAAAATTAAAATCTAAAATTGTTTCTACATTCGCTATTTAGTTTTGTGGAACACCTAAAGGGTTAACATAGTTTGTAAAGTAACTTTTGAATACCTTGAGGGGTGTAGTTTCTTAGATGGGGTCACTTTTTTGGAGTTTCTAGTCTGGGCTACATCAGGGGGGGCTTCTAATGGGACATGGTGTCAAAAAAAAAACTGTCCATCAAAATCTGCCTTCCAGAAACCGTATGGCGTTCCCTTCGTTCTATGCCCTGCCGTGCGGCTATATAGCCATTTACGACCACATATGGGGTGTTTCTGCAAACGACAGAATCGGGGCAATAAATATTTAGTTTTGTTTGGCTGTTAACCCTTGCTTTATTACCGGCAAAATGGATTTAAATTGAAATTTTGCCCAAAAATAGGTGTTTTGGCACCGTTTTTATTTTATATTTTTAACACCGTTCATCCGAGGCGTTTGGTCAAAAGTTATTTTTATAGCGACGACTTTTACGCACGCGACGATGCCCAATATGTATGGCTCTCAGACTTTGGAGACACTAAGCAGGCATCCTAAAACTGCGGCCCTCCAGATGTTGTAAAACTACAATTCCCACCATGCCCTGCTGATGGCTGTAGGTTGTCTGGGCATGCTGGGAGTTATAGTTTTACAACATCTGGAGGGCCGCAGTTTGAGGATGCCTGCACTAAAACTAATATTTTTGGGGGAAAGAAAAATAGTTTTCGTGTCTCCAAAGTCTGAGAGCCATAGTGTTTTATGTTCTCTAGTGAACTGTTGGGGATTATAAAAATTTAGTACTCCATGGAAGTGTGATACTCCCTGAAGCAATCGATAACGCAGAGGCCCGGATGATCGGGGCACGTGTCGCACTGAGTGGTGGTGTCCTTCCGTATCCCCCTCCTGCGACACACTCTGCACTTTTTTTGGGTTCGTCCCTTCTTTCCAGTATGGGGGACCACACCTGGAAAGTGTTGGCCAGGGACGATCCGGGCGCCTCCAGTTCCCGAGGTACTCCGGCCTGCTCTTTCCCGGTCCGAAAAGATCAGGTCCTTGAGGACTGCCTCATAGAATTGGAGGAATGTCCCTGTGCTGCCAGCGCTTCGGGATAGTACAAAAGAGTTGTACATGGCAACCTGCACCAAGTAGACCGCAACTTTTTTGTACCATGCCTGGGTTTTGCGCATGGCGTTATATGGCGTGAGGACTTGATCCGAGAGATCAACTCCTCCCATATACCGATTGTAGTCGACGATACAATCGGGCTTGAGGACCGTTGCCGCGGTACCTCGCACAGGGACTGGGGTGGTGCCGTTACCGTGGATTGTGGACAGCATAAGGACATCCCTCTTGTCCTTATACCTGACCAGCAACAGGTTTCCACTGGTAAGTGCACGGGTCTCACCCCTGGGGATAGGTACCTGGAGGGGGTAGGCAGGGAGGCCGCGCTGATTTTTCCGCACGGTCCCACAAGCGAACGTAGATCTGGCGGCAAGGGACCTGAACAAGGGAATGCTGGTATAAAAGTTATCCACGTACAAGTGGTAACCATTATCCAGCAGTGGGTACATAAGGTCCCACACGAGTTTCCCGCTAACACCCAGAGTGGGGGGACATTCTGGGGGTTGAATACGGGAATCTCGCCCCTCGTACACACGAAATTTGTAAGTGTACCCTGAGGTACTCTCACAAATTTTGTATAGCTTCACGCCATACCTCGCTCGCTTTGTGGGAATATATTGGCGGAAACTGAGTCTCCCCTTGAACGCAATGAGCGACTCATCAACCGCGACCTCCCTTCCAGGTACGTAGGCCTGCTGAAATGTGGCCCCAAAGTGATCGATGACAGGCCGTATCTTATACAGCCGGTCATAGGCAGGATCACCTCGGGGTGGACATGCTGCATTATCGGAATAATGCAGACATTTCCGGATGGCCTCAAACCGGGAGCGTGTCATGACCATACTGTACAGTGGGGTCTGGTACAGGACGTCCCCACTCCAGTATTGCCTGACACTGGGTTTTTGGACTAGACCCATATGCAGCACGAGGCCCCAAAATGTCCTCATTTCGGCTGCACTGACCGGCGTCCAGCCACCGGGTCTAGCCAAAACTGAGCCTGGGTTTTGAGCGACGAACTGTTGGGCGTACAGATTCGTCTGCTCCACCATCAAATTCACCAGTGGGTTACTGAAAAAAAAACTAAAATAGTCAATTTCAGTAAACCCCACTGTGGGAATCTGGATTCCAGGATTGCCAGCGAAATCCGGAATCTCAGGCTCAAAGTCCACTGGGGGACACCAGCTAAGTTCATCGGCAGGGGTCTCCGGTGAACTTATTTGGTGGGCCGGGAAACCAGTACGAACCCCAGGGCGGCTCGTACTAGGGTGGGCCACAGGATCCCTAGCATGTGCGGCCCCTGGCTCCGCCTGGCGGCGTCTCCGCCGCCTTGGTGGCTCATCGTCATCCGATGATGATGAGGAGGATGCTGATGATAAGAGGAATGTGGGGTCATCCTCATCCTCACTGGGGCTCTCGGAGTCGGAGGCAATCTGGGCATATGCCTCCTCGGCCGAGAACACCCGGCGGGCCATGGGTGTGTGTGCGTGTAGGTGTGCGTGTGTGTAAAACTTTATTATATGTGCGTGTGTGTGGGGGCAACGGGTGTTTGCGTACTAAAAAAAGGAAAAAAGGGCAAGTGTTAGGAAAAAAAAAAAGTTGCTGATTAGCGGTACAACGCTGATCAGCGGTGGGGCAGGCGATGCGCTAACAGTGGACGGACGCTAAAAAGTGCCGACCAGTCAGCGAACGCAGAAAAAAAAGTGGTGGTGAGGGGGCTAGTGGTGGTGGTGGGGGGGGGGGGGGTTGGGGGGAGTGGTGGGGGGATGGGTGGAGGGGGTGGGGGGGCTGGTGGTGGTGGGGGGCTGGTAGGGGGGGGCAAGTGGCAGGGGGGGGGTCTGGGGTCTGATCAAAAAATCAAAAAAAGTTTTGTGTAAAAGTTAAAAGTTTTTTTTTTTTTCCTAACTAACTTTTCCCTTCTTTCCCTGCCTAACGATGCCTCTCCCTCACTGACCCTAACCTACCTGGGTGGCGATGGGTGCAGGAGGGTGATGGATGGCGATTAGGGGGACACAGGAGCTGGTGCTGGACGATGCTGCCGGGTGCTCGTGCAGAACAGGAAGAGGAGGGGAGAGAGGAGCGCAGGAAGTTTGAATCTCGCGCCTCTCTCCCCTGCACCAATCAGCACCCTGGACAGCAGTGTTCAGCACCAGGGCCAGCACCGCCTCCTCAAATCCTCGGACTGCGATTGGTGGTGTATAATTACGCCACCGATCGCAGTCTTTTTCCGGTTCATCGGGTCACCGGACACCCGAATGGACCGGAAACGCAGAAAACCGCAGGTCTGAATTGACCTGCGGTTTTCTGCGATCGCCGATACGGGGGGGTCAAATGACCCCCCCCTGCGTTGTTACGGGATGCCGGCTGAATGATTTCAGCCAAAATCCCGTTCCGATTAACCCCCGCGGCGCCGGAATGCCGATTTTAAGTCAGGACGTACCGGTACGCCCTTGGTCCTTAAGGACTCGGGAAATAGGGCGTACCGGTACGCCCTGTGTCCTTAAGGGGTTAAAGAGCACATAAGACTTTTTGATCACTTGGTATATTTTTGGGAGGCAAGGTGAAAAAAATGGCTGCATTGGCATAGTTTGTTTTTTTTTGTTGTTTTTTTTGTTGCACCATTCACCTGAGGGGGCATATAATGTGATATTTTTATAGAGCAGGTTGTTACGGATGCGGTAATACCTAATATGGCTATAATATTAATTGTTGTTAAGTTTTACACAGTGAAATCATATGTTTGATTGGTACCATTTTGGGGTATATAAGACTTTTTGATCACTTGGTATTACACTTTTTGTGAGGCAATGTGACCCAAAAATTGCTTCTTTGACACAGTTTTTATTTCTTTTTTATGGCATTCACCTGACGGGGTGGATCATGTGATATTTTTATAGAGCCAGTCTATACGGACGCGACAATACCTAATACAGTGTATCTACTTTTTTTTTCCTATTTATTATCTATTACATTTTTTTTTTTTACTTGAAACTTTTTCTTTTGTTTAACTTTTTTTACTTTCTTTTTTGTGCCACTCTGGGGGGTCTGATCCCCTTTACAATGCATTACAATACTTCTGTATTGTAATTCATTGGCTATAAGTGTATTACCACTGCAATACACTTACAGCTTCCTGCCTGTGAGATCCAGGGGCTGGATCTCACAGGCTCTCACGGAAGGCAGCCACGATGCCTAAGGAAGGCATCGGAATGCCTTCCCTGCCATCGTCTCCCCGTCACAGCAGCGCGGGGACCCGATGGATACCCCACACTCGGCAGGATACTGCACCTGACCGCGGCAATGCAAGGGTTAATATACCGGCATCTGTGTTTTCACTGATGCCGGTGTAACGTTACATTACCCTACCTCCAAACTTCCTGTCACACTGCTAATGACGTAAGTAAGTTCCAGAGTTTTGATGATCTGCGCAGTTTATGGAAAATCTCAGCGGAGTTCAGCTTCACATTGGGACACTGCGCAGGAGAGCCTCAGCAGGGAAATTATACGGCCCAGTGCGCAAGCGCGGCTAACTCTGGCCGGTGCATGCGCAGTGTCCCAGTGTGAAGCTGAACTCCACTGAGATTTTCCATAAACTGTCGGTTTGCGCATGCGCAGATCGTCAAAATTTAGGAACGCTGTCACAACCAGACAGCTGAGAAGCTCTGACAGAGGCCTTTCAGAACCTCCTCCTTGACTTCCTTTGTTGTGGTATTCAGTTGCTCATCTCGTTAGCCTCTCTCAGCTGTCATGTGTTGGACTAATTGCTTCCCTTTAAATTCCTCCCCAGAATGCTTTTCTGGGCGGCTTATACTTCTTCCTGGAGTGTGTGTGCATGCTGGTCTTGTTCTCCTGTCTGCTACAAAAGCTAAGTGTTGAACATTTATCTATTATTTTCTGTTTGCTGGATCCCAGGTGACCCCGACTCCCTCCGTATCTTGTGTAGGGAGCCGGTGGTCGTGTCCCCTCACTATTGTAGGGTGCTCAGGGGTTATATAGTCAAGATACGTGGATATGCAAACCTCCACCATTCGGATCTTTGCATAGGCTGAGCAGCCAGGGAAAGTGCCAGGTCTTCTGCAGGGGTCTCCCCTTTGTTCCTTAGTTTTTGGATCCAGCGAGTCATTTATGCATGTTGCTTTGCCTTGTTTCCTGTACACCGTCCGTGACAAACGCCTCCTCACGTCATTAGCAGTGCGACAGGAAGTCAGGAGGTAGGGAAATCTCACAAAGTAGGGTAATGTAACGCTACACCGGCGCATACAGCAGGGGTCCAGCTATCAGTGACTGTCCCCTGTACCCCCTGTACGGCGCTGGTATCCTACGGGTTAAGATTATTCATGGGAAAAGCAGAAAAAGCAGAAAGGTGAGACAAGTTTGAATTTGGTAGTAACTTTGAGGTACACTGTCTATTGCCATTTATTAACAGGAGTATGAAGATATCGGTGTTGTCATGTGGCATGAATCTCGCCACCAACACGTTACAGTAATTCTCATGCTACAAATGACTTCAAATTGTGTCTTGAGTCATTATGTAACGGGGAGCTGGCAACGCGCTTCCTTCTTGCAGCGCCACCGGCATCCCGTCTCTGTGGAGGAGCGATAACACGGCCGGCCTCCTCGTCTTAATGGGGCCAGGGGGCGGGGAGTACCCGGCCGTGCACGCCTCCTCAGTGCAGCTGGCGTTCCCCTAGACCAGTGTACTAGCAGCAGGGGAGCCGAGCGCCAATAATGATGAATCGCTGGTCGGCTGTGTTTGGCTGTGTAATGTCAGTCACGTGACACTGGCCGCATCATGGTGTAGTTACCCTCACCAGCCATCTTTATATAGTCAGACCTTGCTTGTTTGTGACCTCGGCTTTGTTTGTGACCTCAACCTCGTTACCTCCATTTTTATTTGACGTGACCTCTTGGCTTCTGACCTCGGCTTTGTTTGTGACTCTGCTATTGTGTTTTTCTCTGTGTACTGCGTGACCTCCTGGTTTTAGACTTTTGCTTCCCTGACTCTGTTCATGGTTTTCCTTTGCTTTAAGGCCCCTGCATGTATTTAAGCTAGGGAACGCCGCCAACTTGTATGCAGTCAGATACGACGCGTCGTGCAAGTATGTAGGGACAGCGGTGCGGATGGAGTCCAGGGCTGCACTCTTCCCTTCTCTTCGTGACACATTAGCTGCTTAATGTCACGTGTCATTTCACTGTATTCATTACTTGGAGATGGACGTGGAAAAATTGGATTGTGTACATCTCATTTGGCACTAAGTCAAGTAAAACGTAATGTCAGCAGAATATATGTTCAATGTTCTTATTTGATCACAATATTGTTATTCCTCAGGTACACACATGACAACTTACTCTGAAAATCGCCTAAAACAACAGGTACACTTTTAAGAACCTGTAGTTAGTGGAAAACAGTACACTGCTCATGGATAGGTGTGTAAACCAACGCCACAAGACCATGTGATCTCTCAAATTAAGTGTGACTGCAAGTTGTATTGGTGAACTGTCTTGATGAGTGAAAAAATTGCCTTTATTTGAGAGAAGATCGTGGCATTGGATTACACATCTATGACCACTGTACTGTTTTTGACTAATTACAGGTTTCAGATCCTTTTCAGAGTAGGCTGTCATGTGTGTACATGAGGAAAAAACAATTTATCTTATTATTATATGATTGGTATTCAGTATTTATCATCAGTTTCCCCTGTGAAGACTATCTCTAATTGCTAGTTTTCTCTCAGCTATTTGACAGAGGTTAATAGCTATGATTAGAGATGAGCAAAGTAAAAAAAAACTTGATTCATAGAATTTCACAAAGAAATTAGATTTGTGATAAATTACTTAATTCATGGCATCTGAGATTAAAATGAATGCCTTTCAGGGGCTAATCTGGTTTAAAAAAAATGCATACTCACCTCATCCATTTGTTCACAGAGAGGCCGTCATGAACGTCTTGACTGAAGACACTGCAAACATCACCCCGCGTGGTTTCTGCAATCAAGATGGCTGCGACAGCCTTTTTGCTTACAAATGGATGAGGTGAGTATGTTTTTTTTTACCACCATTTCAGGAAAATTGATTTGTTACCAAGAACGCAAGGACTTTTTTCCTAAAATTCGGATTTAAGTCCACTTCAGATACTTCGATTCACTCAACACTAGCTACATAGAGATAATAAAATTATTCTCCTATATCCCTGTAGCACACCCTGAGAAGCAGCATCATGGAGGACAATATACATAAACAATAAGCAGTTTAGCTGTGAATCCATTTCTGATGTGAGATAGAAAACTTACTAGCATCTAGACATGTGTGTCTCTTTATAGACTTCTATGGGTATCATGTAACCTGCCCCCTAATTGAGTTGATAGCCTCTCTCTTCAGACTATTATGAAAGATCAAGATGGAATCTAGCTAAGAGGGTAAATGATCAGTTCGGGAGGAGAAGAAGTGTCACACACATGGAGAAAGAGGCAATTTTGTGCTGTTGATTTAAAAAATACAGAACTTTTAACATAGATCCTTACTAGAAAACCGGATATATAAAATTATCAACAAATGTTTTTCAACATTAATGATGTATAGAACACCCGATTTATGCTTTCACACAGGTTAAGAAGTACTTCTTGTGGTTCTATAACCTAGAAAAAACTGCAAAAATGTTTTATAGTCTTTCCTGCTGGTCATATGTCTCCTCTTTGTTGTCACATGCTTTTAGCTACAGAGATGTCAATTTCATTCCTTAAGATTTGGCCCTAAATTTTCCTTGTGCTGGTGATGAATAAATGTTTAAGTAAATCTACTTTGTCCTTTGGTATAAGTCATGTTCAAATAATTAATTCAAAGCACAAAAGCCCCTGGCTGTCAGGCTATTAAAATGCAATCTGTTAAGATTCTCTGTATGCCAAGCAACATAACCCTTGCAAAAAAAAAAAAGCAAAGCAGAAGGCTAAACAAATAAAACCTATGTGTTGCTTCCAAGCGCCATGCTCCAAAATTACGGCAAATTATCATTAGTCTTGATTTGTGAGGGGGACTTAACAGACATGGATAAAAATCAAACACCAACTATGGCCAAAAAATATCTTAGATGAATGCAGTTGGACGGTAGTTACAGTCTGACGTTTGCTTTCTATTACCCAGCATAAAATATTAAATCCTCATAATCATTAACTCATAGACAGCCATATAAACATGTTACATGGATTAACTGAGAACGTTTGTCAAGCATCTTGCTTTATGTTCTACACCCTATTTGCAGGAAGAACGTTGTCTATGGCAATATGTATTGCCTTATCTCTGAGAAGTTGACAAAAGTAGCAATTACCCAACTAAACTGTGCCGACTAAAAAGACTTAAAGAGTAACTGTACTTTCCAAAAACTTTTGATACAGTATGTCTTAGAGACATATCAAAGGGTTTGCACTGTGAAAAGCAATTAAAGATAGCACCAATGATCCCTCATGTCAGTGCAGAATGCAGCATACTGTTGCAGTAGGATGGCTCAGCCCACCAATCAATTGAATATTGCAAACTAGAATGATGACAGTAAGTCCATATCTTCCAGCTTTATTTTTTCCCATCAGGAAAAGAAAAACTTCCTGACATTTCAGCTTATTATAAGCCATTATCATGGATGAAAAAAGCCTTGTAATAAGTTAAAACATTGTTAATATTTTGTATACCTGATGGGAATAAAGTAAAGCAGGAAGCTAAGGAATCACTGTCGTCATTCTACTTTGTTATATTTAAGATTTGGATTAGCGTGAGTCTAAGTGCTGAGACCCTCACTGATTGCTAAAATGTTGAGTTTGAAGTGATCAGCTGAGCACTGTCTCTTTTCAGTGTGGAAGATGGGCTCAATAGAAAGTCTATAAGGCTTCTATTTATTTTAGTGAATGGTGGGGATCTCAGCACTCAAACCCACAACTGATCAAAACCTTTAATATGTCATTATGCCAGATCAAACATTTTTGAAAAGTGTAGTTACTCTTGTCACACAGTGTTATCCATGCATTTCTATAGAGTTACAGGTACATCTACTCAATAAAATGCATACCATGTCACTGCTATATCATTTTAACATGCTGGAAATATTATTGGAACTTATTATGACACTAGAAACATTATACACAGCCATAACAATGTAGCAGAGAATAATTTGATATATAATTCTTTGAGACTACTTTCTAACTGCACTTCATTAACTTTTAAGGTTCATATAGAAGATACTATTAGGCAGTTACATGTAGATTTTGTATTGAATTTTGTCATAGACATGACCTATGGCATAGAAAAATGTGAAATATGAAGCAAAGGACAAAGGGCATGATGTGGATTTGAAAATTTTTAAACTACATTCATGTATTTTATAGTAGCTTGGTTGTGGTTAGAGTCATTGTACTTCCACACTATTTATTTTCATTTAATAGAAAATGGTGTAAATAAAAAACTTCTGAATCACTTTATATAAAAAATATCCTGCATCCACCTGAAAAAAATCTGTAAAGGGGCATGGAGGATCTTAGTTATGAAGAAAGAATAAAATAATCACATTTATCCAGTCTTGAGAAGAGACGTCTAAGGGGGACATGATTAACCTATACAAATATCTAAATGGACCAAGAAAAAATACGATGAAAAACTGTTCCACGTCAAATGCCCTGAAAAGGGGGCACTGCCTCCGACTGGAGAAGAAAAAGTTCAGTCTCCAGAAGCGTCAAAGCTTCTTTACTGTAAGAACTGTGAATTATGGAATTTACTTTCTCCATACGTCGTCACAGCAGGAACAGCGGACAGTTTTAAAAAGGGTTTAGATGAATTCTTAGAAGTAAATGACCTTAATGCTTATGAAAACTTGTAGAAATATAAGTCTCACTTCCTTCTGGGATTCGCGTCCCCACCTATCCCTTGGTTGAACTTGATGGACTTATGTCTTTTTTCTACCATATTAACTATGTAATAATGACCACTAGAGGTCTTACTTCCACCTAAGTTGCAGTCCACTGCCTGTTGTCAGGCAAGATCTTCCCTTAGTAACATAGACACAAAAAACGCCCTACAGAAAATGGAGGCATGTCAGCGCTAGCTTAGATCCTGAGCCTTATAAATGAATTGCTTATAGACTGATTCTGAATTCAGGAGCCTCCTGTGTCAGCAATTCTGATTACCCATCTGTATCTGTTCTGTGAACTCCAGAGCTGAAACCAAACATAGCGGGAAGTAGAGAAAAATAATGTCACAGTAGTGCTTGCAGATTCCACAGAAGAGAGATGCCCCCTGCTTGTGAGAGAAATGCATCAAGCTGTGCACCTGATTAGAGGAAAGGTTAGGCAGAAAAAGAATCAGGTACACTTTAAAATCATGTGATACAAGTATCTTCATACCCAGAGAAAAACACATATATAACGCATAATATCACACACAGGTGCAAAGCCAAATGAGAAACTCAATTGTCCTACATAAAACCTGGTTTATCCACATTATATAATTATGCCTACATCTCTAACATTCAAACTCTTCTTATTGTCTTGGCTTAGAACATTTAAGCCTCTAATTTATCATGCTTGAGACCAATAGTAGTTTAATAGTGTGGGTTTTAAATCAATCCACTTCAGCGGTCAATAAATGCAAGGTACATTTGGCAAAAATAGCCAACTAGCACCACTTTGGCTAATGATGATTTAGAAATGATATGCAAATGATTGTTCATGATAGCGTGTCCACCAATAATGATCTGTTAGGTTGGACTCCTTTGAATAAGACAAATATTACAGACATCAATATAAATTAAAAGGGTGCTCGAGCTACCAAACTCAAATTCAACATTACTAAATCAAAGGGAGTATATAATAAAAGTGAGCATACTAAAAATGGATGATAATTTGCATACTTTATTTTTCTTACATACTGTAAAGAACAGGTCTGAATAAAAACAGTAAAAAAATATACAGATAAAAAGAAGTGTATGAATAAATTTTCTCCAAAGTATTCACTGAGGAAAATAAACTGTCAGATGACATGCAGAATGTAAAAATAAATTCCCCATTAAAAGTGTCCTGTCTGACCCAGGAAGAAATACATCAGCGACTTAAAAAGATTAAAATAAACAAATCGCCAGGATCGGATGGCATACACCCCCGTATCCTAAGGGAATTAAGCAATGTCAAAGCCAGACCCTTATTTCTGATATTTAGGGTATACTGACAGGGAATGTCCCACAGGATTGGCGCATGGCAAATGTGGTGCCAATATTCTAAAAGGGTCCAAAAACAGAGTCTGGAAACTATAGACTGGTAAGTTTAACATTTGTTGTGGGTAAACTGTTTGAATATTTTCTAAGAGATGCTATCTTTGAGCATCTCAACGGAAAAAGGCAAATAAGGCCATATCAGCATGGCTTCATGAGGGATCGGTCATGCCAAACTAATTTAATCAGTTTCTATGAGGAGGTAAGTTCTAGACTTGACAGCGGCAAATCAATCGATGTCGTATATCTGGACTTCTCCAAAGCATTTGACACTGTACCACATAAAAGGTTAGTATATAAAATGAGAATGCTCGGACTGGGAGAAAACGTCTGTAAGTGGGTAAGTAACTGGCTCAGTGATAGGAAACAGAAGGTGGTTATTAACGGTACACACTCAGATTGGGTCACTGTCACTAGTAGGGTACCTCAGGGGTCAGTATTGGGCCCTATTCTCTTCAATATATTTATTAATGATCTTTTAGAAGGCTTGCATAGTAAAGTATCAATTTTCGCAGATGACACTAAACTGTGTAAAGTAATTAAAACTTAAGAGGACAGTATACTACTACAGAGGGATCTTGATAGATTGGAGGCTTGGGCAGATAAGTGGCAGATGCGTTTTAACACTGACAAATGTAAAGTTATGCACATGGGAAGGAATAATGCAAGCCACCCGTACATACTAAATGGTAAAAGACTCGGTAACACTGACATGGAAAAGGATCTAGGAATTTTAATAAACAGCAAACTAAGCTGTAAAAACCAGTGTCAGGCAGCTGCTGCCAAGGCCAATAAGATAATGGGTTGCATCAAAAGGGGCATAGAGGCCCGTGATAAGAACATAGTCCTACCACTTTACAAATAGCTAGTCAGATCACACATGGAGTACTGTGTACAGTTCTGGGCTCCTGTGAACAAGGCAGACTTAGCAGAGCTGGAGAGGGTCCAGAGGAGGGCAAGTTGAATGGGGCAACTACGGTACCCTGAAAGATTTTCAAAATTTGGTTAATTCACTTTAGAAAAAAGACGACTGAGGGGAGATCTAATTACTATATATATAAATATATCAGGGGTCAGTACAGAGATCTATCCCATCATCTATTTATCCCCAGGACTGTGACTGTGACGAGGGGACATCCTCTGCGTCTGGAGGAAAGAAGGTTTGAACATAGAAGAGGATTCTTTAGAGTAAGAGCAGTGAGACTATGGAATTCTCTGCCTGAGGAGGTGGTGATGGTGAGTACAATAAAGGAATTCAAGAGGGGCCTGGATGTATTTCTGGAGTGTAATAATATTACAGGCTATAGCTACTAGAGAGGGGTCATTGATCCAGGGAGTTATTCTGATTGCCTGATTGGAGTCGGGAAGGAATTCTTTATTCCCCTAAAGTGGAGAAAATTGTCTGCTACCTCACAGTTTTTTTTTTTTTTCCTTCCTCTGGATCAACTTGCAGGATGACAGGCCGAACTGGATGGACAATTGTCTTTTTCGGCCTTATGTACTATGTTACTAACACGACTAGTGTTGAGTGAGACAAAGTCCACAAAATGGACCTTGATTCGAATTTCAGGGAAAATTTGATTCAGCGTAAAGCCAAACTTCCTCGTGCTTCTTGGTAAGAAATACATTTTCCCTGAAATGGGTTAAAAGATTGAAAAAAATCATATGTACCTCATTTGTTTGAGCTCGAAGAGCCAGCTGTGGCCATCTTGATTTTTTTTTTTATTATACACTTTAATATTAAACTCAGATGTCGATGATCAGCAATGAACACGGCATCTGAGGGGTGCAATGGTGGGGAGTGGCGGGGGAGTAATTAATTATGAAGCAATTATTATTTTTTGGGTGAAACAGCCAAATAGAATTTTACAAAACTTCGCTTATCACTAAATACGACCCAGGGAGGAGTTCTTTTCAGTTTACTTGGGTCATATACCTCTGTGTGTACTTTGATTGTATACTTTTCTCTGTTTACATTTTTAAACATATTGATTCATTTCAGTTATGTCGTTTATGTAAGAAAAATAAAGTATGCTCAGTAGATTTTTTTTATTACCACTGTTGGCTTAAAAAGCAAGCATTTGGTATTATTAGCCAAATGTAATCAATTTTTTTGCCATATTGTCCAGTATGGTTGAACGATTGGACAGATTACTTACCGGCCAGACTCTATACAATACTTGTATATGTGTATGACTGGTTTTCCTGTTACTTGATATGTTGTATAGAAACAAATGAGCCATTGTTCTCCTTGTAGACACCATTAAAGAACCACTGGTGAATGCTAATAATGTTTCCAGTGTGACTGCAAATTTTCTGCAAAATATTTTTCTCACATTTCTCCTTTACAATTTATTTTTAGCTCTAATTAGTTCCTATTTATGTAAAACAGTTCATCCTTCTCAAATCCCTTAATAGGATTCCCACTAAACAATGAATCACCTACAAGATCCTTCAAATCTCCAGTCATAGCCACACTGGCTTTCCGAGCATGCATTGTACCCTCTGCACAATATATTTATAACTGCAGGTTCTAGATTATGCAATAGTAGCCAGCTAATAGTCTTATCCGATCTGGGTATGTATAGCATCAAATCCAAAATGAGTCTCTTGAGATGGATAGTAATCCTATTGGTTTTATCAGAGTCTTATTCATTGTCTTGCTTTAATGTTTTTGATCACATGTGCTGTTTTTATCTTTAATATTACTTTCCTCTTTAAACTATATGTGATGGCCCCCAACAATGACGATGGCATAAACACATGATGATCAATGTAAAGTATTGCATTAGATGAACAATTATGGGGTTTTGGGTGTTTGTGTTCTATTCTAGGAAAGAAATAAAAATGAATAGATACTCGTAAAACATCTTATAGAATTTCATCAATTGCACATGGTATCCGATCTGCAAGCAACATGTTATGGAGCAGGAGGAGCTAAGCAGATAGATATATAGTTATGTTGGAGAAGATTCAGTCAAACTTGTTATTTGTTCATTTAAATCTATGGTCTTTTTATATTTAGGAGTCCAGAGGGTGATCCTATCAGTGATTGACATATCTGTATCCAACCTCGTACATGGAAAGCTGTCAATCATGAGTGAGGTCAACCACTGTACTTCTATAGAAAGGGCAAATGTGTAAATGGAAAGTTATACTGAATCTCACCCCACAAATATGTATATTGTTCTGATCAGCTCCTCCTGCTCTATATTGTGCTTCCTGCAGATTGTATTCTTGAGACAGGTTTCTGTAGCTGCATAGAAAGTTAGCGTGGAACACAATTAAATAAATAGGCAACCTTTGCCATTTAGCACGTATCAAGTCACTGTCTATAATTTTTGTTCAGAACATGCACACATCGGTCATTGACAAATTAACGATGATGCTACGTACTATACTGGTTTTCCTTGTGTATTGTCTACTGTCTACTGATGCCACCACAGATCAGAAGTAATAAAAGATAGCCATATTTCTTGAAATTTGTTTCTTGTATGAAGCAAACAAATCAATCAGCAGATTTGATTCGGATACAAATGAATTCAACCTGAATTGAAAGTGCTCAGGTTGACCTGAAAAATCAGAATACTTGTCTTGAAGGCCTTCTGAAGGACCACAAGCCTGTCATGTCCTGTATGTTAAAAAATTCTTCCTTTGGCAGGATGTATTAATGTGCCTATCAGACTGACTATACACTTTAATACATGAGTAGTAGCGTGTATAGTACAAGCGATCAAAAGATCACTGTTTCAAATACCCTAAGCAGACAAAAAAATGTAAACTAAATTTAATTAAAAAAATAAAAATAAAAAATAATAAACATTTTCTCAAAAAAAGCCCCCACACACACTCTCACACAGCATTTTATTTTTTTTAAAGTGACAAAACACAAACTGTAGTGTCTTGTAGAATAATGTTAAAATGTCATGATTATCCTGGAGTGAATATCATAAAAACAAAAACACAAAAGCAAAATTGTGTAATTTTTTTTAAATATACAATTCAAATGATGTAACCCAAATGATGTACCCCAAAATGGTGCCATTAAAAAAATTCAGCTTGTGCTCATAAGCCTATGGTGACAGGAAAAAAAAAAAGTACCATGGTTTTTTAAATGCAGAGATAAAAAAAAATTGAAAATTGGCGAACCTTAAAGGCTATGTACACCAATTTTTCTTATTATTATTGCATTGTACTCATTTACTGTTAAAATCAATTGCTCTTTTAAAAAAATAAAATAAATTGAGCCCATTTCTTTGTACAGCCTTGGGATTCTCTAGTAGCAGGCTCTGTATTTTTACTGTGTTCCATCAGGCAGCTCAGCTCCTTATCTCTGATCTGTGATCTTATAAACACTCATTAAAGCTCATTTGTTATCTTACTGATAAGAATGTGGCTTATATAATTGTTTATGACCTTTTAGTAATTTAGAGATAATGCTTATTAGGTGATCGCAACAAAGTGAAAGCATGATCCACAAGGTTAAACAGTTAACCCTTTTTGACAGAACGGCTGAATATTTTAATAAAGATCAATTGAAAACATTATTTTTTTTTGCCCATTATAAGTAAAATTCAATCATAAAACAAACATTGCCCCCGGAGGTTTACATAGCCTTTAAGTACCAAACTAGGCTGTGTCCTTAACCTAAGCCTTCCTATATTTGCATATATTTTTTTCATATATAGTAAAGCAGCAGATAGTACCTGATTTTGTGAGCTAATTTCCACAGTTTTAACAAGAAATAAATATTGTAGTTATGAATGAAAAGGTTAATGATTTGTAGAATTCAGCAATCACTTCAAAGCTGTCAAGATAAATGAATATTCCAAGGCTCAGCTCTAATTATTTATTGTTTTAGATTACTTTAACTAAATGTCTATTGACACATGTATTCCCATAGCTCTCTTCATCAGATACTTAATAGAATATGTGACTTTGGGAGTCATAAACTGCAAGATTTTTTGCATTATTATAATTTTAATTATTGTAATTACTGGTATTTGGATTAGAAGTAGAAGTAGTAGTGATAGTAGCTGTCAGAGTACTACTATATTAATAGCATTATTACAATCAACTATTGTAAATGGTAGTACATGATTTGTTTAAAGTATAACTGTCGTATTTTGTATTTTTTTGGGAGTATTGGATTGTGGTGATTGATATCACCTTGGTGGCCCTATTTCAACTTTTCACTGTGTATTCAATTACCCCTTAATTCCACATTTATGTTCCCTGTACTGCCTACTTTTACATGTGCTTAAAATAGGGTTGCTAGGGGGGTGGAGCTTGGCTGCAGAGCGAGATGCACATGACTGTGTGAGCTCTGCTTCTGGCTACGCTAACACAAGCTTTTACAGACGCAACTGGCACTCAGAAATGGGCAAAGTCGGCAGAGACAAAGCCAAAGATACTCCTAGCACACGTGGGAATCATTCTACCCACGGAGAGATGGAGGAATTTCTAAGAAGAGGAGTCGGGCCGACTAGAGCCAAATCCAAGATGGCGCCGGAAAGAGAAGCCTCCAAACAAGGAGACCAAACGGACGCCTCGGCCAACTCTGATGGAGGTAGGGACAGCAAAACTAGCACCAGACGTCCCAGAGACAACCTCCCAGTATCCAGGGACTTTATTACTAAAGCATTAGGAGCCGCATTAGCTCTGCTGAAACAGGACCTGCAAGATATCAAAGCAGACCTGAAACAGGTTGGTGACAGGGTGGAAGCCCTTGAAGCGGGATGGGAAGGAACTATTCCTTTTAACGCAGCAGTGGCACATAGCTTTGACCATCCCCAAGCCCATATTAATCTATACAACCTGATAGAGGATCAAGAAAATCGTGGGCGCAGAAATAATCTGCGTATAAAAGGAGTACCGGAGACTCTGCCCTCAGACGCCATCATGGCATCAATGGTGGAACTTTTTCATAAGATCCTAGGCCCGGACGCCACAGATGACTTCACTATGGATAGGGCCCACAGAGCGTTACGTCCTCCTCCTAAACCCCAAGAAGCACCAAGGGACATAATATGTCGCTTAACTAGCTTTAACACTAAGGAGAAGCTGCTCAAAGTGGCAAGAGATAAACATCCAATAGCCTGTTTTGGCTCCACAATTACTTTATTCCAAGATCTGTCGCCCATGACCCTGCAAAAAAAGCGAGCCCTAAAGCCACTCTTGGAAATCCTACAAAATAGGCAAATTATTCACCGCTGGCTTCATCCGTTTGGACTGCTAGTGAACACTCCAGGACGCAAAGTTGTGATCAGATCCCCTGCTGACCTTATCCAGATCTACAATATCCTGGAGACACAGCCACTGGATATCCAGGACTTGACCACTGTGAAAAATCTCACAGATCTCCCTGCTGTTCCGTCGCTGAATGCCTGGACCCCTGCTTCGTCTTCTAGACCTCAAAGGCATAAGAAGAATCTACCCAGGATGACACCTAAGCGGCTGACATTACATCCAGATTGAGATAATATGCTTATTGCTGATGTTGAGTTATATATTTCTGTGGAGAAGTACTGAGTGGATAGAGGTGGTTCCCAAATTTAAACAGGGAAAAATGCTGTTAGCAATATTCTGTTATCCATCTGTTATTTAAGCTAGGATACCTTAAAGATATACTGATAGATGTAGTAAGGAGATATGAAGATCATAGGATGTGTACTTCTCTTCTCCTCCCCTGTTCCCCCCCCCCCTCCCCATTATCAGAGAGCTCTATTGTCTAGAAGTTACATTATAGAAAGGAGGGCTGATGGAGGACAGGGTGGATAGGAGTAATATCCATTATTAAGGTTTTAGGATTGCTTGACAAACCATGTATTTACAGACCTGACGACCTGTGGTTATTTTATTATTCCCAGTTGTGACATTAGGAAGTTCTATATGCTTGTGTACGCGGAATAGCCGTGTTCACGGTCCAATTCTCCTCCCCTAAACTCCTTATATGAGGAGATTTTGTTATTAGGATGGTTATCTTATTACTGTCTACCATATACGTTACATGTCTAGAGATATCTTTGGATTCATGTATTAACGTTCTTTTCTTTATTCTTTTTTAATTGCATTTTCCACTTACCCCTCCCCCCGATCCCACTTTTCTCCCTGCAGCGGACGTTCCAGTACTCTCCCCCTATAGGTCTTATTGACTATTCACTGAACTTGCAAGAAGTCATGAAATGGCTACCATAAAGATTTGTTCCTTCAATGTCAGAGGGTTAAACTCACCTGCCCAAAGAAGTCAGATAATTCAACTTATGCGTAAGCAAAAGGTGAGCGTCCTGATGTTACAAGAGACACATTTTAAGAAGGACCACGTGCCGCGGATGAGCCATCTCACTTATAATAGATGGTACCACGGTACATGGCCCTCCTCAGCCTCAAAGGGGGTCTCAATTGCCTTGCACAAGAACTTTCCTCTGACAGTGAGCTCTACCTTAGAAGATCCAGAGGGTAGATTTATTTTTATTAAAGGAACAATTGGGAACAGTACCTACACATTTTGCAATTTATATGCACCTAACATTGCACAAACCAAATGGATATGCACTACTCTAAACCTCCTAAGAGATTTTACGGAAGGTATTTTAATAATTGGGGGAGATCTAAATATCACACTGCAGCCACTTATAGATTCATCGACGGGAATATCGTCTACCTCACAAATAGCTTTAAAAAGAGTACAATCAGCTATACACTCACTGGGATTGGTAGATGTGTGGAGGACATTAAATCCTACTGTTAAAGATTACTCTCATTATTCAGTGGCCCACAGATCATATCAGAGACTTGACTATCTGTTTATCCCTACTTATAAGCTGACCTCTTGTAACAGCACCTCAATCGACACTATGCTGTTATCGGATCATGCTCCGGTGTCTCTAGAGATGAGCTTTGAGTCTTTGCCTAAACCTATGTCTAACTAGAGACTTAATGAGACATTATTGGACTCACCGGAACATATCCATAAAGCCACAGAAAAATTTGAGGAATATTTCCAACTAATTGCGACTCCAGATATTGCGCAAGGAATGATATGGGAGGCCCATAAGGCTGTAATAAGAGGTCACTTTATAAGTCTGGGCTCCTTCCTTAAAAAGAAAAGAGAAGAACAGGTGTTATACCTAGCAAAGAAAATACAGACTTTGGAAACTTCTCATAAAAGAACTAGATCTGAGGGGGACCTGAATGAATTAAATTTAGCACGTTCATCCCTCAAAAATGTCTTGAACCAAAAGACGGCAAAGCTTTTTCTCTCTGCGCGGATTTAAATATTATGCGCATGGAGACAAAGCTTCAAAATTTCTGCTCGCACAGATTAAAAAGAGGAAAGCCAAATCATTTATACTAAAAATTCGCACAACCACATCCTCACTAGCTAGGAATACAGCAGATATAGCGGTGCGGTTCAAGGAATTTTATGAGGCACTATATAATCTCCGCACCAATGACACACCTCAAGATAGAGATCAGAGATCAAAAAAGATTGATGATTGGTTAGCGACTCTGGAGCTTCCTACTCTAGGAAACCAACAAATAGCTTCTCTAATTAGACCCATTACAATACAGGAGCTAATAGAGGTGGTTAAATCATTCCCGATGCATAAAAGTCCGGGTCCTGACAGCCTTTCCAATGATCTATTACCGTAAATTTCAGAAAGTCTTTCTTCCCCAACTTTTGAAATTGTGTAATGACACATTTAAAGGGTCGCCACTGCCAGAACAGATGTTGATGGCTCACATCACTATCATTCCTAAAGAGGGAAAGGATGAAACGAGCTGCGCGAGTTATAGGCCCATATCTTTATTAAATAACGACTTAAAAATGTTCGCCAAAATCTTAGCGCTTAGGCTAAAACCGTTATTACCAAACCTTGTCAATAGCGAACAAGTTGGGTTTGTAGCGGGGAGAGAGGGTAGAATGAACACTGCTCGTCTTCTCAACATTATTCAATACGCATGTAGCCGTTCTGTTCCATTATTATTGTTGGGGACAGACGCCAAAAAAGCGTTTGATCGTATAGATTGGTTGTTTATGCGGAAAGCCTTGGCGAAGTTTAATATTCCTATATACTTTGTCAATGCCATCATGGCTATGTATTCTAAACCGTCAGCCAGGGTGGTGGTTAATGGTACACTCTCTCCCCCTCTACAAATTTCCAATGGGACAAGACAGGGCTGTCCTTTGTCGCCCTTGTTATTTGTCTTGACAGTTGAGTGTCTATTCCAGGCTATAAGACAAGATGATAGAATACGGGGTGTGGAGTTGCAAGGGGTTCACCATCAATTAGCGGCATTCGCTGATGACCTTTTGGTATTAATCACAAATCCGAACAAAGCGTTCTCTGCCATACAGTCACTATTTGAACTTTTTGGAGAACTATCTAACTTTTTGATTAATCCCACAAAGTCTCAAGTTTTAAATGTGACATTAGATACCCGGACTCAGAAGGACTTGGAACTCCACACCCCGTATCAATGGTCGAACACTAACATTAAGTTTTTAGGCATCAAACTTACATCAGATCCCACTCGACTATATGTGGAGAACTATATAGGTTTATCTGATGAAATTAGGCATACATTAGATTCATGGGAGATACCATTTACTTCATGGTTCGGCAGACGCTCATTACTCAAAACTATTATATTACCAAAAGTTTTATACTTCCTTCAAACCCTCCCCATTCCCCTCCCTCGATCCTTTTTCACAGAATTGGAGTCAATCCTCTCCAAATTTTTGTGGAATAAAAAGAGACCTAGACTTACGAAACAATACACCTCTTTACCTATCAAGCAAGGGGGTATGGGGGTACCGGACTTCCATGGCTATTATTTAGCTGTTCATGGAATGAGATGTCTAGAATGGTTGCGCTACAAAGGTGACAGACTTGATATCCAGTCTGAGTTTGCCATTAGCCAATTTGCTATTCGACCGTTACTTTTACATGGTAAATATGCTATTGAAACAGGTATTGAAAACCCCATTACTAAAAATACGATACGACTATGGAAACAAAAATTGTGTCCACAGTGTCCCCTCTGATACAACTGAGAGATATATTGCAAGATGCATCTCGACAATTCATTCAAACTTTACCTGAAAAGGCAAAAGCTTTGACGACACCAGTTGTGGATTTGTTAGATGCATTGGTGTATTGAGAAAAGATTGGGATAGGGAGGATATTTCTCCTTTATCCTTTCTGCATAGACTGCATATAAGAGACTATCTAAAACCAATGACCCCACTACATAAGACAGACCCAACCAAGTTTGAGAAAATAGCTCTCCAAAAACAGGAACCGATCAAAAAAATCTCTATACTGTACTCTATGAAACTTGCCTTTTCAAGCTCAGAGATTAATCCATATCTAGCGAAATGGGAACTAGACCTGAGCTTAGATAAGGAAGATAGATCACTTACCAAGTGTCTCTCTATGACCCCAAAGATCTCGACTTGTGTGAGATTGCAGGAAAATTATTTTAAAATACTCACCAGATGGTATTACACGCCAGATATCCTACATAAAATGTATCCAGATGTTAGTGAAAAATGCTGGAGATGTAATAGAGAGATTGGCACCTTCTTCCATATATGGTGGAAGTGCGAGGTAATTGAGGTTTACTGGACACAGATCTGCTCAACAATCACAAAGATATGTAAGAGCCTGGTTCAACCATCCCCACAGATCTGTCTATTGAATTTAATGGACAAATTAAAATGTTGTGGTTCGACCAAACGTCTCATCTCACACCTGCTTGCTGCTGCATGAGTTTTAATTGCTATCAAATGGCGGGATACCTCCCCTCCCTCATTGAGTACCTGGGAAATTAGATGTGATGATATATATAGGATGGAACAAATAGCTGGTTGGGAAAACAGATCCACTCATGTATTCCAAAAAGTGTGGATTCCTTGGGTAACATACAGAGACTTCGATTCTCCGTAAAATATCACTGTTATTACCTTTTGACCATGGGGTTTGAAGAGTCTGTGATCTGCCTGTGTGAGAGGGCTGGAACGCGCGCTGCAACATCCGATTCCCCCCCCCCCTCACTCCCTCTCCCCCCCCTCCCCCTTTTTCCTCATTATACGATTTAATTTCTGTATTATTCTAATGCTTTTATTTATACTTTTTCTCTGTTCTGTAATACAAGAGGAAAACAAGCTGTCTTATAATGTATAAGATGTCACTCTCGCTCTCAATGATTTTTGTAAAGAGATTTACAATAATTCTATACTTTTGTAAAGAGATTTACAATAATTCTATACTTTTGTAAAGAGATTTACAACACTTCTGTACTTATGAGACCAATATGAACAATAAAAATAGTTTGAATCTAAAATAGGGTTGCTAGGCATGGTCCGTCTATGTGTTAAAGGATGGAGGACGCAGAAGCAGGCTGCGTGCAAGGTCAGATTACTGACAGCCAGGGACTGTAAGTAAATGATTAAAGCCAGGTCCTCCCCAGCAGCTGATAACAGTGCCTGGGCTGTGTGCACTTCTCCCTGTCCCTGCGCTTGGCAGACGCTCCCTCACTCAGCAGAGCTGGAGAAGTAGAGTTGATGCAGCGCAGACCAGGGAAGGGAGATTTGCCATCTGCTCAGTGTATAAATGAAAGCAACGTGTGGTAAGAGGACCGCTTTGTGCTACAGAAGATTAACCCTTTAGGGGAGAGGGCTCTGGTTACTGATACTTTTGGGGGGCTATTTTTACTGGCTAGTGAGGGCAGGCGGGATTAGCCTCAGGGTGAGGGCAGTGGCGGCCATCTTAACTGAATAGTGAAATTGCAGTTTTATGCAGACTGGTTGCTAAGGGTTGAATCTTATTAAATATGGAGTAAGTCAGTCTAATAGTAACTGATTCTAGAATATCATGTTATTAGTAACTACATATATGAAAATTAAATTAGGGTCTAAATGTGACAGTTATCCTTTAAAGAGGACCTTTCACTACAGCATAAACTAAAAACTAACTAGATCAGTGGGAAGAGCGTGTCCCTTGCTGCAGCACTGGCCAATCGCAGCCTGGCTATGAGCTGTGCGCTGCGATTGGCCAGTGCTGCAGCAAGGGACATGCCTCCTACAAAAAATCAGTCAGAGGGAGCGCAGACACCGGAGCCTATACCGGGCGAACGGAGCGGCGCCCAGGCATACTAGTAAGTGCAGGGGGACCCCTGGGCGCCGCTCTTCCCACTGATCTAGTTAGTTTTTAGTTTATGCTGTAGTGAAAGGTCCTCTTTAAAGGATAACTGTCACATTTAGACCCTAATTTAAATTTTCATATATGTAGTTACTAATAACATGATATTCTAGAATCAGTTAGTTTTTAGTTTATGCTGTAGTGAAAGGTCCTCTTTAAGAGTAATAATATGGAAGCAAGAACATAGAAATACCGGGGCATGTATAGACCAAGGCTCTACTATAAAATTCAAAATTGTTCAAAATTGTGAGAACCCTGAAGATACTTTCCTAAACTATATGACTCTATGTAGCTATATGCTGATGTTATATTATTAATTCCACCCGAATAAAGGCTTAGTATTATGTGGCTCTGTGTCTGATTGAGTGAAGATTCAGTAGTTAAAAATCTCAGTGTCCACTAGTACGCCTTTTAGGTGGTCACTAAGGGGTTTTAGGCTAGGCCACTACTTTTTACAGAGAAGCATAGCCTAATAGATTGCCTGTCAGTTTTCCACTAACATCATAATACACTGCACTACATTTGCATGGCAAGGCCCTGAAAAAAATAAAACCCCTCCACATAATTGGTATCTCACATCCATAGCAAACTAATTGATACAATTATCTTGTTATTTATTAGTGATGAGCGGCAGGGGCAATATTTGAATTTGCAATATTTTGCATATATTTGGTAGAATATTCGTCATATATTCGTAAATTCAAGATTATTTTCTTGATTGTGAAAATTAAGAAATGTAATATTAGCGTAATATGCGTGAAATACAGGCGTGGGTCACTATAGCTACATTTTTCAAGCTGCTAGAAGTTTCCTGAGACTAGAGAAAATTATTGGCACGGCAGAACATTACAATAGCCTTATATGCAGATAGAGTGCTCCAATATATTTGTGATTGCGAAATCGGCACTAATGATGCAAATATTTTGGCGCAATACGTGCAACTTCACATTGAAGGTCTTTCATTTGGCGTGTAGCTGGCACAGCTCGACCACGTCCTCTCCCTGCAACAGGAGCTCCACAGCACCAGCAGCACCACGACCAGGGCCACATCCCTTATTTGATGCTCTCCTCATTCTTTGAGGTCACCCACTGAACTAACAGACAGATTAACTATATTATTTTCCCTGTCACGTATGCAGTGCAGGTGTACTTCAGTAGAAGGTGTACTACCAAAGTTTGGAGCGTACCGAACTGTAAATAAGCTCAATACTAAATACAACCTAACAGCTCATGAAATGATTCGTACTGCTCCTAGATTCATTTATGTTAATATTAAATGGGATGAAGCATCTCACAGTTCAATATAGTGCTGCTAGATTTTAGTACATTCATATATTATTTCTATAAATCTTTGATTAACAGTAAAATATTTCATTGAAAGATCAACTATTCCTACTCATATTTGCAATATCTCTCATGGATTTTCAATGCTAAATTGCTCGAGGATTTATTTCTTATTGGGAGATTGGAAGGAGGAATAGTGGATAATCCTGTGCTGTATCCAGGGAAGCCTATTTATAACACTAGTGTATGTTCATTATGCAGCCATTCACATTCAGTCTAACAAGCTTACAATATACACAACAAATTGCACTTTATGCCTATTTCTATCCTATTCTATCCCTTCACAACTGGCACACTAAAGTACATATTGTATTATAAATATTAGAATGCTTTATGGCGCTTCAAAAAAAGAAAATCCTGGCTCACCAACAGAAGCAAATATAACAGAAATTGAATAAAATAAACCATCTAAAGACTCTATGGCAATAATACAATAATTCGATTTTGTAATGGATAAATAAAAAAATAAAAAAATGTAGAACATTAGTAAAAACTATACCTTAGATCAACCTCAAATAAAGAAAATCAATTGTTATTATGCTTTTTATGATTGCTATACCCAAATCTCTGTGTACCATTGTACAGTTATTATACACAGACGAGCAGTTATCAGTGAAGATCCCAGGCAATGAGACCCTCAAACCGTTATCATCTATGAGATATGGGAAGTGGTATCGGGTATTAAAGCAACAAATAATAAAAATTTAAATTTATTACTTTTATGGGAAGTCCCTCGAATACACAGAACTATATATTTTTATTTCATTTAATTTGAAGGTTTCATATTCAGTTTAGTTCATTTTTATCATGAACTAAGCAATGCAAAATTATAAAACTCTCAAAATACTTGGATGTTGCACTGTAGTGGGTGGGAGAGGTTGATGTACTGCTTGTATGGTGCACCAACATCTGAGGGGCCATTTTTACTTAACCAATTATTCTGGAAAACCATACATATGAGACCTATAAATCCTCAATGGTCATAATTATAATCCTGCCCTTGATAATTATTTTCCTGTTAACGCCAGTGTCTGAGATTTTCAGAAATTTGTAGCTGCAGTGGAACGGCAGGGAAATTTATAGGCGTTGTCAATGTGACATCATAACTGTAGTCGGGTAAAAAAGATCCTGCCCAGGAGTGCTAGAGTGTGCTGTTTAGTTTCCTCCTGAAAGGAGACAAATACTGTATTTTTATTTTTTTAAATATTATACAATAGCCTGCAGGAAGGCAGATGTTAGGAAATTCCAGACAACCCTTTTAACTTATTTTATCCCTGGTTTATCAGAGGTGCTGCTATTATTTTAGCTACATTAAGGACCCACTTAAAAAAGGTCACTGTGAAGTGGTATGTGAGCTTGATGAAAATTTTTACTTTTCTCAATTTTGTCAGAAGAACTAGATCAATGTAAGGTATGTGGATGTGCAACCCATGATTTTTGGTTATTTATTTACAATTTTGATATATTTTATCAATTTTAATAACAATCTCATCTTAACAATTGAGGAGAGTTTGTACCCTTCCATGCTAGGAATATTGCAGAAAACCCAGAAAATGTTGTTTTATGGTTTAATTTTAAAGACTTGTGGTGCACTTTTCTGGTACCTACCTGACCATATCAGGGAATCATGTAAATTGCAGTTGCCTGACTTCTTTCATCAATGTGTATGTGAAGCTCTAACAGCACTGGATGTCAAGGAGCCTTTTTATTTCTACAAGATTATTTTAACCTCTCCACTCAAGGGGACAAGAGGGATCTCCATTCAGTACAGCAGCTGGTTTTACTTATTTAAAGCCAGGAAAGACTAAATCTTAATATTTTCTAATCTGCTTTTTTTTTCTATTAGATTTTTTTTTATTCTATATCCTAGGAATGAAAAAAGCAGTGACCATATTGCCAGAGCTGCTTTTAACAGTAGTTCTGAGATATGTTGTACAGCAGCCACAAGGGCATAAGAACCTGTAGATGGAGTTTGGTGACTTCTGTGGCAGATTGTTGTGAAATACATTGGGGAAGAGTCGGAAGGCCCTCATGCACATTAGATGATCATTCAATTCCTCTAAACTTGTCAACATTGTATACGGCCAGCTATAGGGTTAGAATTGCACAGATTATCTTAGCTTACAGTACGTTAGCTCAGGGCTCCCTTTGGCCTCATTTACACGGTCTTCCTTTTTTCTTTTATGAAGTGTACACCAATATAGTCAGTTCACTATGTTAATCCAAGCCTTCATGTATGGAATTCCCATGGGTTCACAGCACTTACAACAATTTCCATGAACAAGCATCTGTTATTGACAGTATTCTCCATGAATCAATATCATTTTCTTTGACATTTTATATATATATATTTTATTTATTTTTTCTGGAGGGTAGGACACAAATTTTAAGGTTTAAAGAGAAATTGAGAAATTTCAAACTACATTATTTCTTTAAAATTATTTAAGTAAGAGAATCGAAAATATAAACCAATTCAACATGCAGGGGGTTAATAACTGAAGCAATGAGTCACTATATTATGCGTCATCAATAAATAATGGGACTTTAATCATTAATGGTCAATTATTATTGCATTTTTGGTAAGCAGCTCAGTATCAAGCTACTGGCTATATAGACAAGTACTTTGGAACTGCTGATATTTTATATTTAGTTTCCACTTTCCACTTATCATGATGGCTTCAGATAGCCATATGTTTTGCTAGGCACTTCTCTTAAACTATGATTGATTTTAGTGAATTATATATACTGGAGCCAATTTAAACAATTCTCCAGATGTCAGTGACAAGTCGGAAAGTCACAGCTTTCTGGATAACCCATTACACGTAATGAACGTGGAAACAAAATGTGGAGATGCAGAGTGTCATTGCACAATGAGGAACAGGTCAAGTCCATGACAATTTGGTGCTCTGTGTAATTTTGCTTTAGGAAGAGAGTTACTCAAAATAATTGTGCTGCTTTTGTGTAAATCTTAGAATTGTCTCTGAGGGCCCATCAACTACATTCCCCTGTTTAATTTGCTCTTCCTAATCAGTAGCCCATTGCTCACTCTGGGTCACAATAGCCTCCTTTGGCAAAGGATTCTGGGAGTTTCCTGGTTCAATTAAACTAGATGCAATGTTTCTTATCAGAGAAAATCTGTATTAACCCCAGTTCAATCCACAAGGGCACATGTATCTAGAGTATTAGATTACAGTGGACAGAATTGTTTAATATTACCAATACACAGGAAACTTTATTAACCCTTTCATGACATAGCCTAAAAAAAGGCCTGAATGTCTAGGCAATTTTTCATGATTTTGTGCACGTGGTGGTTTAGTGACCCTATCTTTTCTTATTTGTTTGGGCACTCCAATAAATAACAGGTCATTTCTCCTTTTATTTTAAAGCCAGAACCCTTCCTCATGGATTGAATGGTCTACACACTCTTTTTTCCATTATCTGTCTTCCGGTTTTACATGGAGGACAGAAACCACAACATTTGCATTTTCTCTTGTTATTATTTTATAACAGTGTTTATAGGGATGTGGCTATTGTGACACAGTGAACGGTGTGGTTTGGGAAGACAGCTATTTTCCTCCCAGCGTGTGCTGCTAGGCTGATTTGTAGCCAGGTGGGGTCAAACACTGGACTGGATCTCAATTGCCGGTACGGGTTTTGGCAACACCTAGCTGTCGTTAAAATACAGAAATACAGCTGGGCTCAGCAGCAAGCCATCTCTGTGTTTGGATCTGAGGTTTGTGCCAGGTTGAAGGGCTGAGACCAATGTGGACTGTAGGGCTGAGACCAATGTGGACTATTTGAGGCAGAACTTAGGATAGGATAGGTCATCATTATCATGACACTGACAACCCCACTAAATTGTCCATTACATTTTCTCTTTTTAGAATTAGAAATACATAATTGACAATTCAAACTAAAATAACATTGTTCGCCAGTCAGGTTGTATATATCATCACAATGTGGTAGTGCATGCTTGATCAGATACTGGTCAAAAATGTTAGCATCATCTCATTTTAATTTAAAGAGGTATGCTTGGCCATTAAAAATGAGCATTTATATAATTTCTCCAAGTCATTCATTAATATTTCAGTGTACGTACCCTTTGACTGTTGTCTGTCCATCCTGAAAAAGGACTCTTTACTAAAGAGTCACAAATTAAGTTGCACGCCATATTTGTACGATAATTTGTGGCTTTTTGAGCATTCTTCCACAGTGTTCAATAAAGAGGCAGGTCTTATTGGTAGGGGTCAGGACTTTGTGCAGACCACCAAGACTACTATAACTTTGGCCAGAAACTGGTGTAAGCTATAGCTGAAGTGTATGTTGAGTTGGTATATACTTCAGTTTCTGGCGCATGGCAGGGCAGAGATACATCTATAAATAAATTAGACATGCCAGAGTAGGGAGGTTAAGACTGGTGTGTGGGAAGACCAGTCTTGATAAATGTCTCTCCTTATGTTGGGTTGAGATGTTACACATCAGTGAATAAAGAATGTGTGCTTCTTTTTCTACTGTTCTATCTATCTATCTATCTATCTATCTATCTATCTATCTATCTATCTATCTATCTATCTATCTATCTATCATCTATCTATCTATCTATCTACACCAAACCTGTGTTATAACAAATTGGTATTCCAGACATTTATTTTGCTAAGATCTTCACACTGACCACCCTTCTGTACATTGTGTTTTCATAGCTTTCACACTAGGGATGTTAAATGAAGTGAACACTGCATGCTACATTAAACTGTTGTTCTTAATAGCTAAACTTGTAATAGTACTTGTAAAACATGGAAAAGAAATAAAAATGCATTATGTCTCTCTGAAAGCCATAGGGAAAGAATGTAAGCTAAATGTGGACAAATTAGGGCTTAGGCTAGAGAATAACAGAATTAAATTTCCTGTAGAACAAACCAGAAAGGGCATGTTTAAATAGTTTCCACTTTCTTGCAATACCCACTCAAGGTTATAAAACATAAACAATCATCTTCCAATCATGTGCACTGTATTAATACATATTGCTTATTACATATCTCTTGCAATAAAAATGCTTAAAGGGAAACTGTTCAAATGCAACTTTTGTATAGCAAGTCCAACTAATTATAATAGAAGGCTTGCAAGCCTAAACTGGTAGCCTGCCCTCCCTGACAATTCCAGGCAGGGTCCACCTGACATCACTAAGTAGGAACTGCACTGATAATGCTAGCCCTGCAGTATCAGAGCAGTTTTAATGTTAGAAGGGCTAAAGGACCTGTAATGACATCAATACAAGTTCTTAACCCACTGAGAGTACAGAGGAGAACTGCAGAAGTCATATTATTTCTTTACCTCCAGCATCACAACTTATGTCTTGCCAGTCTTAGAGGGGTAAGAAATATAAATAAGGGCAATGCTGCTGCCAGTCTGGGAGAGGTAGTTAGAGGGACAATGCTGCTGCCAGTGGGGAAACAGTAAGAGGCAGTACTGCTGTTTGAAAGGGATGAGTGGCTAAGAAGACAATGTTGCTGCCAATGGGGGAGGGGCAGTTGGGATTACAATGTGCCTGCCAGTGGGGGAGGTGGGGTTAGGGGAACAATGCTGATGTTGAGAAGGTATTTCATGCAGCAATGTTGTATTTGTTTTGTACTGCTAGGAAGGTATTTCAGGCTGCAAATTGGTATTTGTTTGGTGCTGCTGTAGAGGTATGTAGTGTTTCACAATGGTATTAGGTGCTGCTGGGGAGGTAGTCTGTGCTACATTGTGTTATCTAGCATTGTTAGATACCTGTAGGTATTTTGTGCTAGAATGTGGTATTTAATTGGTGCTGCCGAAGAGGAATTCAGTACTGCACACTGGTATCAGGTGCTGCTGGGTAGGTTTTTTATTATTCATGTTTTCTTATTTGGCTCTATTGGAAAGGTATTGTGTGCTGCATTGTGATATTTATTTGGCTCTAGTGGGGAAATATTTAGTGCTACACTGTGGTACATGGTGCTGCTAGGGAGGTAATTTATGCTGCACTGTGTTTATTTAGCACTGTTGGGGAGGTAATTTGTTCTGGACTATAGTATTTATCTGGTGCTCTTGAGAAGGTACAGTATTTTATGCTGCATGGTGGTATCTGATACAGCTGGGAAGGGATTTGAACTTTATCACTTATGAACTGCTATTGGAGAGGCAGTGTTTGTCCCTGATCATGTGATTAGTCATTTCTGTGTTCTACTTGGATTTCCTTTCTTGTGTTGATGGTTTACATAAGGGCATAACAAAGTAAAGCAAAAATTATTGCTACAGTATGCATTGTGCACCATAACTTTTCTGTGATATCATATGTGGGCTGGTGGGGCTTGTGTGCCAGGGCTGCCATATAGTTCCAGTCAAGCCCTGCCTGTCTGTCTACGTTATCAATAGGATTAAGTCTTAAATATATTTCATGTTTCCTTGATGACCTCAAAATAAAAATAAAAATCTTTTTTTAATATATACATGCAACACTTTGCGCAGAAAACTTTTTGACAAGGTCACATTTTTGTGAGTATAATAAATAATATAAAGAATTTCTGTAACTTCTGCATATCAGGAATATCCACTTAGAACCTCTGTCACCAACAAAAAAAAGTTCAATATCACTGTCGGCCATGTACTTGAACGATAACACAATAATTCAATATGCTGATATATTTCTATGGATTCAGCATGTTAATCTCATATAGTCTAAAAACAAATGGTCAATATCAATACAGGTATTTATTATACTCACAAACTCCCATAAAAGTATAGACAAATCAAAGATAAAATACAGCAGCTTTGTGCACTCCCGACCCGCGTGCACAAAGCTGCTGTGTTTTATTTTTTGATTTGTCTATACTTTTATGGGAGTTTGTGAGTATAATAAATACCTGTTTATACATATATTGGAGACGGTGCTTCACTATTAGAGCAAACTCCTTGTAGGATCACCACTGGGAAGGAGGACTTTGATGTGCTCATAACTATAGCGCTGATTGAAGTGTCTGCATGCCATCGTGCGCCTGTGAGAATAATATCGGGAGTGCATATAGCTTACAGCAGCAGTACTTAACTATCAGTGGGATTTTTTGACATGCCATAGGAATAACTGGAGGAGGAAAGATACCTGTGGAGACTATTATTTTAGCCATACGTGCAGGAGTGGATAACTGTAACTTGGAGTGGCTACCTTGAAAATTGTGTGGTCTACCAAAATGCATTGAACTGAGTGTGAATTATCCAGGCAACGTATCAGAGGATTTTATTTATTTATTAATAAATACTTCTCCAGGTAGAACATGGTAACTAGTTGGCCTCACAGTGACCAAACTCTTTCTCAAAGTAAAGACAATAGGGCAGTTTGACTAATACATTCTCATTTTTAAACTGTGTAAACCTTGACTAGACAGTCTGAAAATGTGGCACATTTATCACAGTGGCTGATGCCAGATGATAAATCTGGTGCACCATTAGACTGTCTAGTCTAAAGTTTATACCACCTATTAATTGGTTTACTTTTTGCCAAAACTTTGGTACAATAGGGGAGATTTATCAAGACTGCCCATACGGCAGTCCTGATATCCCTGCGTTGAAGTGATATTTGCCTAATTTATTAGGCTGTTCATAGGAAATACCTCTGTATCACACATTTAGAGGAAAAAGGCTGCAGGTTTAGTCATCCTTTAAATGATCTATAAGCACTTATCTACACTGACCATGCTCCTCATTAATCATTATCTGTAATCACACTGAATTGTATTACATGAAAGCATTCAAATAAAACATCAAATACTTTACTTACGTGAACAAAATAAAAGTGAAAAGGAAAATGCAAGCCCGGTGTAATGAGTGACCATTAATGCATGAATCACACATACATAATTACTAATTTGTTGCCTCTCATTTCAACAGTTGTAGAAACAAGTTCATCTCATTGCATTTTACCCTCACAGATAAATAATTTACTATGTATGACAAATGCCAAAACTTTAGAGCGACATCCTTTAGAAGACTTTCAACCAGGAGAGTTGCAAGAGTCTCAAAAGGCTCAATTCTCAAAGTTGCCACCCCCCTCCAAAGAATGTCTATTAGTAGTATTCCTATATTGTGCCAAATAATAATGCCTACCAGTGCACCCAATAGTAACAAGGCAAATCTATAGTACCCCTATAGAGCTCCCTCTCTGTAGCCCCCAGACCTTATAGTACCCCCAGACCTCATAGTGCCCCCCTGCAGTGCCCACATTCTTCAAACTGTCCCCTGTAATGACTCCAGACCTTCTAGTGCCAAAACCTTATAGTAGCCCCTTGTGATGTTCGCAGTCAATATAGGGTCCCACTGTGCCACTTCAGTCCTTAAATGACCCTACAGTGCCACTAGACTTTAAAGTGCCCCCTGTGACAATTGTCTCCCATTTTCAATGGCAGTGATTCATTTGTATCACTGTCCTGAGGACATATTTTTTGGGACTATAAAAAGCACCTAGGATTTACAGACCTCAGATCAGACCCTCATGAGACTCCCCAAGCTCCATCAGCCTCAGATTACATCAGCCTAAGATCAGACGTACGACCTCCAACACTCAGGTCAGACCCCATAAGACCCCTCTCCCAGCCTCCATCAGCCTCAGATCAGGCATCCATCAGCCTCACATCAGACCACCATCAGCCTCACATCAGATCATCATCAGCCTTAGATCAGACCCCCATCAGCCTCAGATCTGACCCATCAGACCTCAGATCAGACCCTCCCATCAGACTATAATGCAGTGAGTACATGTTAGAAGAGTGGTTCGTGGTTGTGGGCATGAGCCCTGAGTTATTGCACTTTAAATAGGTTCTCCCACGTCATGCCATTTATGTATCATCTTTTTCTTATTATACCGAAGAACCTCATCAGACATAAGGGCTGGGTGCAACTAATTTCCAAGTGAAACCTTTTTAGTGTCTGGAGTATGTGGTGGAAACATACAAAATCCATGCAGATGTCCCCCATACTGTAGGATTTGAACCCAGGGCCCCAGTGTTATCAGGTAACAAAGTGCCACCTTTCAGAAGCTTGGCCACTAGGCTCCTTTATATATGTGGCTGTTAATCGCTTTTCATTAGAAAAGTCAATGCATATGAGTCATTTTCACCTAAGAAATTTCGGGTTGAAAAGGTGGGACACTCAACTTCTAGACATTTACATCATGAATGGATATGTCATAAATGGGTAAAGTGGGAATAGCTCTTTAAGGTCCATGCATTTATAGTTGTTTATATTACATACAAAAATATTAAAATATTTTAAAAAATCAAAATGCTTAAAGGAATTGTCCATTTTTCTATGTAAGTTGTTTGACTATAATAAAAAAAATCCATAAAATATACTTTAATTGACCAATTTTTTTAGCTTGAGCTAATTAGGTAAAAGGCAGAAGATTTAATGAATACATTTCTACTTTCATTCATGTTTCTAGTTTTTTTTTCCAGTGTCAAATAGTTGAATTTTAGGTGAATCGAACAGTTACAAAACTATCTGCGACCAACCAAAAAGCTGTGACTTTACAGTGGGGGTCCCAATCAGAGGTCAGAGTGATCCACCTCCCCCTGTGGTTCCTATTGAGTGTTGCATCTGTGTGTTATAATAATCAAATGACCAGGATTCAATATTGCAGATGTCAGCTGTATTACGCAGCCAGCACCAGCGTGTGAGCCAGCTCCAATCCTTGCGCACCTTGCATGTACGTACAGTTATGTCAAGGTGGGCAAAGGAGTTAAACATTCAAACTTAATATATATGAGAAAGTCAATTTTTATAAGATGTGTTCTAGCTTTTGATCATACAAAAATACAGCACAGCAAAAAAAAAGTACTTGATTACTATTTAAGCAAAGCATAACAATTCATCTCATTCTGCTATTATTCTTACTATGGTTATTGTTACAGTATTTATCCCCGATAATAAAACTTAGCAGATAATACAAGTAGTAAATCTCTATAACTACACCTCTTGCTATAAAATATCCCTCTTGAAAGGAAGCAATATTGCTTAAGTCCCTAATTCCCATGTAACTTACTAAAAATACTTTGTGGCGTCAATGAAAGGTTGGCGACAGCATGGCTCAGACCATCAGTTTTATCATGACAAAGATAAATCCTTGTATTGCACAACTTGCATATCCTAGAAGAGAAAGAATTGCATACATTACACATGGAATGAGAGCCAAATTAGACAAATTTTACTCTACTGGCCTTTTGTGGCCTTGAAAGAGAAACATGGTGAAGATTGACCGTTCAACATAAATAATGTATGCAATGCTTCCAATTGTATATCCCTCTTGAATTGGCTTTTGTCAATTTCTTCAGTACATACGTACAGATCCATTCACTTCATGTTTTAATTAGACAACACGAGAGTTGCTTCTTGTGTTCAGTACATGGTTTTGAAGAATCACTTGCTGCAAGTGATGCTTGATATCTGAGGAATTTGCAAAACAGGCGTCGGATGTTATCATTAGTGATGAGCAGCAGGGGCAATATTCAAATTCGCAATATTTCATGAATATTTTGTAGATTATTTGTCATACATTTGCAAATTCTATAATTCAAGATTATATTCTTGATTGAGAACATCGGCAATGTAATATTTGCGTAATGCGCGCAAAATACCGGCGTGGATCACTTATGCTACATTTTTGAAGCTGGTATAAGATTCCTGATACTGGAGAAAATGGTTGTCACGGCAGACCATTAGAATAGCTTTATATGCAGATAGAGTGCTCCAATATATTTGCGAATTTTCAGCAAATAATGATGCACATATTTTTTCGCAATTATCACAGCACTTTGTCTGTAGCTTGTATGTATGGACAGCAGAACCTATTACACTGCCTAACACCTTGCACTGGAACCTATCAGCTACACTATAGATTAATCTAACCTACACTGACTATCTCCCCCTAACTATCTGAATGATATATATAAGTTAACTGTCTAATGTAATAACACAAAGCACAGAGCACAGCAATGACACTGCTGTCTCTTTCATAACTGCAATAAACTTTAGAAAATAGCTGCAGGGGAGATTCTTATATACTAAGGGGTAGGCAACTTTTCTATTAGTTGCTAGGGATGTTGCTAAGCTGTGACAAAGCCTTCGCTTTGGCCCACAAGCTAGAAGAAGGGAGGGATGGTCATCTGATGTGTACTGTGTAAAAAATATATATATATTTGTCATTATAAATATATAGCAATACAGTCTAAATAATAGCGAATTCTCAAAGTGCCAAAATTAATAATGCAAATATTTGGGCTCAACACTAGTTATCATTATTACATTAAAATATTTGGTCATCCTGGATAAGAGCATATTGACATTTTCTTTCCCCAGGGCTTCTCTATGTCACCCCCCCAAAAAAAATTATAATAAAAAAAATAATGTATTCTCTCAGACCCATATCCAAGGACTCCTACCAAGCTACCCAGTACCTTGATCTGCACAGACAAGAGGCAACAGCCTCAAAACAGCTTGGGCTAAAGTCATTTTCTTGTAGAGAAGATTAAGGTACAGTAAGACAGGGCACATTTCCCTGCCTACACTGCACCCAGTGCTCTATGTCTTAAAGGGAGATAAAATATACCATCCACTCAAATCAAGGGTTTCCACACATATGAATCCAATTTTGTGGTTTATCTTTTAAAATGCCCATGTGGAAACCACCCAAAACGTTAGAGACAAAGTCAACACAAATCGACAATTTGCTGTCAGAACCTATTAGCCCCAGTCCCGAATCATCTTGTCAAAGCCAAATATAACATTTCCCAATTTAAATTTTAAGTTATCGAACATGTAGCTATGCCAAGAAGAGGGGCAATCGTCAACAACTTCTAAAACTGAGAGAGGCTTTCTGGATCCAAAACCTACAAAGTTTGGAACCAAGGGGTTTAAACAGAGAGTATGAACTTTCATCATTTATTTAAGTACCTTGTTTCTAAGTACCTTTGCAGGTGTCTGTATATGCATTACTAATACTTTCTCTTTTATTTCACAGATCCACTAGACTACAGGACCGGATCCCAGCCAGGTTTGCCATCTCTACTGTATCCTTTAAGTTCCCTTCTTTCTATTGTCTCTTCTTCCTTTCCCTTGTCTCTTCCCCCCATTCCACTCTACATACTAACATTCTTCCACCCTTCTCCAGCTCCCCGGACAGATTCCATTATATGAGTTATCTCTCGTCTCCTATATCGCATATAAACATTTCATAATCTCAGTAACCTCATACCATTTATTCTTATCCCCACAATTTGTCTCTTATATTTTCTTATAAATCACTACATACATATTATCCCATTTGATGCACATATCCAGTCCGTTTCGCTCTCTTAATGTGATGTGCTCCATGCTGGAATGCATTGCATCTCTTCTTGCTCTTTCTCTTTCACTTTTTCATCTCCGCCCCCTAGAGACCGGTGCGTTCCATGGAGCACACCGCATAACCTCCATCCAGGCCAGTCATTACGTTCAGTGCGTTCCACAGCGGAACACACCGTCATTATCATGTCTCAAGGCTGTCCATTCTCCTCTTCATCCAGCATTGGATAGGCCCACTAGACAGACTGATGCGTTCCACAGTGGAACGCAAAAAAAAAAGGGGTCAGTCAGCACATCCCAATGCGCAGGGGCACGTTACCACGGCTGAGAACAACACTGTAAAACAAAACATGCAATGCAACAGGTCTCTGCAAACCAAATAAAGTACAGAAATGCATAATAATTGCTAATGCTATACTTATAAATTAGAGATGCTTGGCAAATCATTTTGTACAAAATTATTTGAGCCCGTCTGCCGCACGTCAAGGCGATCTCTGTAAGACGGGAGCCTAACACTAAATACTACCTGTTATGTGCCGTGACGGCTACCATACAGTTCAGGGAGGGTAGGTTCCACATGCATGCTGGGCCTGCTTTATTTCTGTTATCTTTGGTGCGGCAGACGGGCTCAAATAATTTTGTACAAAATGATTTGCCAAGCATCTCTAATTTATAAGTATAGCACTAGCAATTATTATGCATTTCTGTACTTTATTTGGTTTGCAGAGAGCTGTTGCATTGCATGTTTTGTTTTACAGTGGAACGCACTACCATCTTCATTCTGCCCCTAAACCACTCGGTGCGTTTCACAGTGAAATGCACTGCCATTTTGGATTTTCTTACAAATTTTTCAGCACTATTCTACCTTCTAATTGTTGCTCGCCAGATATCACAGTTTCCTCACACAAACCCCCCCCTGTCCATTATTACACTCATAAAGCACAGCCACATATGTTGTCAATGACTTCCTAACAAATACCCATGCGTTCCATGCTGGAACACAAAGTACTTCCTATTTGGAGTTGGACAACACTTCTTGCTGCTGACATCATAAATAGTGGAGATCTTCCCTTACTCTCCTAGCGTCATTCATGGTGTGGATACACATGTCTGCCAGCTGAATATATCTTCCATCTTTTTTTCCTATATCTCTCTCTGGCAACTTGGTAAGTTCTGTCTATTGTTAGGGTACCTGGTTCCTTACTATACCTATAATATTTAGTTTTTTAATGGATCTGATTGCCATGTTCTTTGACACTATATGTAATCTTACTTAACACTCAGTACTTTGCATAGTTGATGTATGCTTAACTCAAAATTACATAGATACCTGCTCAGAATAACCATATTGCAAATTCTAATGTACATCACCAACTGTACTATTTCAGAAGGACATCCCTGTGTCTCGTTTTACTGGTTCACGATTAGATATATAATTCCTATGTATTACTATTCCACACCATTGATATATGTCATACAATTTTATTCTACTACTTGACTTATACTATTATTGTTCTGTACAAAAAAAACAACCATGTAAACTTTACAGGGAGTGCAGAATTATTAGGCAAGTTGTATTTTTGAGGATTAATTTTATTATTGAACAACAACCATGTTCTCAATGAACCCAAAAAACTAATTAATATCAAAGCTGAATATTTTTGGAAGTAGTTTTTAGTTTGTTTTTAGTTTTAGCTATTTTAGGGGGATATCTGTGTGTGCAGGTGACTATTACTGTACATAATTATTAGGCAACTTAACAAAAAACAAATATATACCCATTTCAATTTTTTATTTTTACCAGTGAAACCAATATAACATCTCAACATTCACAAATATACATTTCTGACATTCAAAAACAAAACAAAAACAAATCAGTGACCAATATAGCCACCTTTCTTTGCAAGGACACTCAAAAGCCTGCCATCCATGGATTCTGTCAGTGTTTTGATCTGTTCACCATCAACATTGCGTGTAGCAGCAACCACAGCCTCCCAGACACTGTTCAGAGAGGTGTACTGTTTTCCCTCCTTGTAAATCTCACATTTGATGATGGACCACAGGTTCTCAATGGGGTTCAGATCAGGTGAACAAGGAGGCCATGTCATTAGATTTTCTTCTTTTATACCCTTTCTTGCCAGCCACGTTGTGGAGTACTTGGACGCGTGTGATGGAGCATTGTCCTGCATGAAAATCATGTTTTTCTTACCTTGCAGACTTCTTCCTGTACCACTGCTTGAAGAAGGTGTCTTCCAGAAACTGGCAGTAGGACTGGGAGTTGAGCTTGACTCCATCCTCAACCCAAAAAGGCCCCACAAGCTCATCTTTGATGATACCAGCCCAAACCAGTACTCCACCTCCACCTTGCTGGCGTCTGAGTCGGACTGGGGCTCTCTGCCCTTTACCAATCCAGCCATCTGGCCCATCAAGACTCACTCTCATTTCATCAGTCCATAAAACCTTAGAAAAATCAGTCTTGAGATATTTCTTGGCCCAGTCTTGACGTTTCAGCTTGTGTGTCTTGTTCAGTGGTGGTCGTCTTTCAGCATTTCTTACCTTGGCCATGTCTCTGAGTATTGCACACCTTGTGCTTTTGGGCACTCCAGTGATGTTGCAGCTCTGAAATATGGCCAAACTGGTGGCAAGTGGCATCTTGGCAGCTGCACGCTTGACTTTTCTCAGTTCATGGGCAGTTATTTTGCGCCTTGGTTTTTCCACACGCTTCTTGCGACCCTGTTGACTATTTTGAATGAAACGCTTGATTGTTCGATGATCACGCTTCAGAAGCTTTGCAATTTTAAGAGTGCTGCATCCCTCTGCAAGATATCTCACTATTTTTGACTTTTCTGAGCCTGTCAAGTCCTTCTTTTGACCCATTTTGCCAAAGGAAAGGAAGTTGCCTAATAATTATGCACACCTGATATAGGGTGTTGATGTCATTAGACCACACCCCTTCTCATTACAGAGATGCACATCACCTAATATGCTTAATTGGTAGTAGGCTTTCGAGCCTATACAGCTTGGAGTAAGACAACATGCATAAAGAGGATGATGTGGTCAAAATACTCATTTGCCTAATAATTCTGCACGTAGTGTATTGTTCAGTCTTTTATTATAGTGTTTGAAAAATGTCTATAGTGACAGTTTTGTCACACTGTCACCTTTGAGTTGCCTTGCATAAGAAAAACAAAAATAAAGACACTTTGATGTCACCATATTCATTGGAGTTCTGAAGTTTCTATGACTATTTTCAATAACTGATGCATTTCATTAGACAAACAGTGTTTTTACATATATCACTCCCATTATCCCTAGTCCTCATCTAGTATGACCAAAGGGATGAATACGATTCCTGTCAGAAATGTAACCTGTTACCTGACATGACTAATTTACAAAGCTCAAGCAATTACAACTAACACTTTCCCATGGTTGTTAGTGCATGGCTCAGTGATTTACACTTACTAGTCACTGATTTATCCCCCCATCCCCCGTGTTCATTACTTTATAATAACTATATACATAACATGAGCCAGATAATTGCACTAAAACATGTTCTCACATTTACTTATCTGTTTATGTGAAAAAATTGAGGTAATGCAGATGCCTTATTGAAAACAATGTTAGAAGGTTGGTTAGAAAGAAAAGAATAACTGAACCGGGTCAAGATGGAGCATTGATTGTGAATTATACCCTCCTTTAAAGGGGTGTTCTGGTTTACATTAGCATCATTTAGAGATCACATATATGTAAGGATCTTATTTGGATAAATTCTGTGTACTTTTGGAAATTGTTCTGTACTGACTTGTTTTATTATCAAAACTTGCAATAAAAAGTTAACAAAAAGTTATTCACACTCCAAAATGGTATCAATAAAAACGACAAAAAAATGAGCCCTCATTCAGCTCCTTAGATGTAACTAGTGATGAGCAAAGTATTGCAAAATTAAATTCACCTGCTTCGCCAAATTTTACCGAAAATTTAGCTTTGTGACAAATTACTTCTTCGGAAAGCGCATTTCTTTGTAAGTATTGGGTGCAATGACAGGGAGCGGTAATTGTGCCGCCCCCCGTTATTGTACCCCTCGGATACAGAGTTCATAGCTGATCGCGGCATCTGACAGCAAGCAATAATGCAGTGTAAAATAAAATAAAAAAATTAAATCATACTTACCTCATCCGTTTGATCACAAAGAGCCAGCTGCCGCCATCTTGATTGAAGATCTTGCGCACAGGATTTTGTGAGATCTATATTCAAGATGGTGGCAGACAGCTCTCTGCACTCAAATGGAGGAGGTATGATTTAATTCAATTTTTACCGCCATTCAGGGAAAATGGATTTACTAGCACAAGGAAATTTGGCTTTGCAGCTAATCAAATTTTCCCAGAAATTTAGATCGAAGTTGACTTCTATTCGCTCAACATTAGATGTAACTATTAAAGAGTTATAGAGGTCAGAATATGGCGATGCAAAGAAAAAAGTTGCTTCAATGTTTTTATTTTTTTTAAATATTAAAACACAAGTAAAACTATTAAAATGTAGAATTGCTGTAATCATACTGACTAGAGGATGAAGGCAACGGTCAGTTTTACCACATAATGAACTCTGTAAAATCAAAACCCATAAAACGATGACAGAATAGCATTTTTTTTCCATTACCACTCATTTGGAAAAAAATTTCCAGCTTCCTGCTACATCATATACAATATTAAATGGTACCATTTGAAACAAGCCTTCATACGGCTATGTGAATGGAAAATATAACTTTGTTGATCCAGGAAGGCAGGAATTAGAAAACTAAAATGGAAAATTGCAGGGTCCTGAAGGGGTTAAGGTAAACCTATTAGCTGCACTAGGCTGCCCTCACTGAAGTTAGTATAGTTTAGTGACATACCAGTTGATTTCAGCGGTCTGTCATCGCTGTCACGGTCATAAGTATTTTTAGCTGTAGCCCAAAGTGCATGCTAGCACTGCAAGAGAGAGGAGTCCAGTGTTGCTCTTTGCCCCTGCTCTCCCCTGCCTCCGGACAATGATTGACAGTAGAGATGAGCCAATCCATCGTATGAGTCAATTCGTTCATCGGTGAGGGACGGTCCCCTCTGCAAACGATTCCCCACTGTGTTGGCAGATTAACATAGCCGCATATCTCGCAGGGCCTTGATAATCTTGTGCATGCACCGTTACTGTGAGTATTTGCGTAAGTGCAGACGATATGCCTACAAAATCGAATCAGCGATTGTGTACACCCTATGAAAATTTAATTTTAATCTTATAACCTAATCCAAAATTATATAATGTATGTAACAAGATTGGTTGAGATACCCCTACACAGTAGCAGAAGCAAGAAAGCATAGTCGCCCCTTTTAAACCCAAACTCTCATTGCTTAGCGGTGCTCACCCAGGTCGGATGTTGTTTGAGGATATGAATTTGGCAGGGCGCGCTGTTCTTTAAGGTGAGAGACAAAACAAGAATTCAAATCACTCCAGAAAATGCGTACTGGAAATATCATGACATTTACAATCCGCCGAAAACAAACCAAATGCAGCAGAGCACTTCTAAGATATGCATTTATTTAGCATAATTATAATATCCTGGGAGCAGGATGGGTCAGATTAGATTTAATGATGGCACCTTGACTATTTATCTTTGAACAATATCATTTTGCTGTAAAGCATGATATATGGGTGAATAAAACACAAATATGAATAGAAAAAAAAAAACATATGAAGCCAATGACGCATACACCCTTTCCCTTATTGAACAAAATGTTTCACTCACAAACATTACCTAGGGCAGCCATGATGAAAGTAGAAAAACTAAAGCCAAATTGATTAAAGGGGTTGTCTCACTTCAGCAAATGGCATTTATCATGTAGGTGAAGTTAATGCAAGGCACTTAATAATGTATTGTGATTGTCCATATTGTCTCCTTTGCTGGCTGGATTCATTTTTCCATCACATTATACATTGCTTATATCCAGGGGTGATGACCACCCAGTAATCCATCAGTGGTGGCTGTGCTAGCACAATATAGGAAACAGTGTTTTCCTACACTCAGGGGACCTTAGATCAGCTTTTATTTTGGGCATGTAGGCTTCTACAATCAGTGCATTCTGGTGATGGAGGTTAGAAAACGTTTTATTTTAGCTTTTAACATGATTGGAAATTAAAATATTCAAATGCCAGTTCAAAGAAACACTGCCATCAAAAATGTAATTCCCTGGCCCAGAAAGGTACATGATGTAACCTTTTTACTGGTTGCTCTATTTTTGCTTTAAGCATTTCCTTTCGGTATTCAGCTGTGCCATGCAACTCTCCAACTGCGTGAATGTGTACAGGAAGTCAATTCCTGTAACTCATATTAAGCTGACATGAAGGCTCCCATAGAAATGAATAGAAAAACTGACTTCCTGTTTCATCCTTCAAATACCTCCTAAGCTATGATAGGTAGAGATCTCCAGCAGAGAAGACATGCCCCCTGAGCTCCAGCAGAGAGGACACATCCCCTGAGCTCCATCAGAGAAGACACACCCCCTGAGCTCCAGCAGAGAAGACATATCCCCTGAGCTGCAGCAGAGAAGACACACCCCTGAGCTCCAGCAGAGAGGACACACACCCTGAGCTGCAGCAGAAAAGACACTCCCCTTGAGCTCTAGCAGAGAAGACACATCCCCTGAGCTCCAGCAGAGAAGACACACCCCTTGAGCTCCAGCAGAGAAGACACATCCCCTGAGCTCCAGCAGAGAAGACACATCCCTTGAGCTCCAGCAGAGAAAACACACCCCCTGAGCTCCAGCAGAGAGGACACACACCCTGAGCTGCAGCAGAAAAGACACTCCCCTAGAGCTCCAGCAGAGAAGACACATCCCCTGAGCTCCAGCAGAGAGGACACACCTCCTGATCTGCAGCAGAAAAGACACTCCCCTTGAGCTCTAGCAGAGAAGACACATCCCCTGAGCTCCAGCAGAGAAGACACACCCCTTGAGCTCCAGCAGAGAAGACACATCCCCTGAGCTCCAGCAGAGAAGACATATCCCCTGAGCTCCAGCAGAGAAAACACACCCCCTGAGCTCCAGCAGAGAGGACACACACCCTGAGCTGCAGCAGAAAAGACACTCCCCTAGAGCTCCAGCAGAGAAGACACATCCCCTGAGCTCCAGCAGAGAGGACACACCTCCTGATCTGCAGCAGAAAAGACAAACCCTTTGAACTTCCACCTGGATATAAATCTAGCAGAGCAATGAATGAGGAGATCTCTGGATCCATGCAAGGTACAGGGCTGGTTCTAGCCTTATTCGAAAGAGGTTGTCATGTACTATATGTTGTCTGATTTTCATTTATTTATTTTTTTACATTAGTACTGGGTTAACCACTTTAAATAGCAAATACATCACCTGGTAAAATAAAATGACCTTCACTACAATTTGCATCATGTATTTTTCTACTCGGCTAAAAAATAAATTTTTGTGGGATCGTTTTTTTAATTATTTTTACTTTTATGTTAAGAAATGGCCTTGTTTATGCTGATTCATGTAATGCTATATTGCAATAGGATTCTCAGGATGATAAGGTTGCAATAGGGTTCTCAGCTTCATTCTATGGAGATTTCCACCCAAAATGTGCACATATAGAGTTAGAATGCCAATAGAAGTTTAGCAACTATGTTATATTTACATACATAGAAAGAGAAAGCAGCAAGAGCTGGCTGATAAAGTTCAGAAGGGACTACGACCTGTTAGATCATAATTATTCCAGTCATGAATACTGAGTTTTCACCTTATCATTTAGCAGATCAGCGTTTTGCAACTGCTATTAGTCTAAGTATCGGGGGCGTTGGGTAATAATATCAATTGGTCCAGAAGGGAAATCACCTACTTGCTTTTCAAGCTCTCATGTCAGGTATTGATGCTTTGTGTATGCAGTGTTTCATAATTTACAGGCTGTGCCTTCCTACACAAATGACTTTTGTAGACTAATTAGATGATAACTTTAAAGTGACACTAAGAGACAAATTAGAGAGCGTCCTGCTACCGGGGTATGATAATTATGGCCCCGCGAGATGCACAACCTCAGACAAACTGTCACGTCAATGGACTAATATATGCTTTATTGAATTGTTTTTGGAAGTCAACTCTTGTCATTTGATGTGTTTAGTTGTATCTTGGGAGAATGAAACATCATTTTGTACATACAAATGTGGGTTGTACGGGTGTTCGGCAAGATCATAACATCTTAATTATCGTACCTGCTAAGCTTGATCTTTCTTATGTTAAAGAGACACACAAAGCTGATACACTGTATTATGCTTAGTGCAAGACGAAAAGTGGGTAGTGCATGATACAAAGAAAGAAAGAAAGGCTGAGTACTGGGTATAACACAATGTATCAGTTTTGCAGAAGGTGCTATTTAAACATGTATAGTATTACATACAGATACATTGATTACTGATTAAAATCATTACTCATCTCTACCATTTAGACACCTTCAATAGTGTCCTGAAAGTACAAATAAAACAGTAAAACTAACTGTACATATAAAATCTACAGCTCATCCCAGATGGAAAAGTAAAAATGTGCCCTTGAATGCGGCAAGGTAAAAAAGAAAAGAAAATATATACATTTGGCATCACTGTAATTGTACTCACTGAGAGAAGGAGTTATAGTGCTGTTTAATTTGTTTTTACCACATGCTGAATGCCGCAAAAAAATAATATCTTTTTACTTCCCACATCAAACAAAATATATAAAAGTCACTTAAACTGAATAATAAAAAAGTTATGGCTCTTGGTGAAAAAAAATTATCACTTGATCATTAAGGCCTAAAGTAGGCTGGTCAATAATGGCGCTAATGTGATGCTACTAAAGAACAGCATATTTTTAAATCCACAAGACCCCGTAATGTTTTTATAAAAAAAAGAAGAATGGACGTTGACAGTCTCATCACCTGTTTCTTTTTTTCAATTAAACTAGCCAAAAGGAGCTCTGGGGAGCAAAACATTGCAAACCCATTTTTAAAACGGATTTTTTTATATGTGCTGTATTTTTTTCATTATTTGGTTTTGCATGATGACAGTGAAAACAGAAGTGAATGGTATCAGAAAGTGCAAACTAATTTCCATTTATGTAAAACAGCACAATGGCTATTATGGGCACACAAAAAAACATCAAAACCAACATCATTACCTTCAACAGTTTTCTTAATTTCATAGCGTACTAAAATCTCTATCCAGCATACAAGAGTTTAGGCTTTGATGAACTCTATTTATGATATGATGCTAGAGCAAATTTTATTTATTCCATTTACTTCAGCACAGGTTCCTACTGTCTTAAAGGGGTTGTCCGGGATTATATATATATATGTATATATATATATATATATTAGTGTACTCACTATTAACAGCTGAATCAAGGTCCCCCCATGTGTTTTTAGGCATTTTTGCAATTTCTACATGGCTCTGACGGTCCTCCACGCACTGTTTACATCTATGTTTATTTCAGCCTAACTTCCTGCCGCACTGCACTGTGGTTCCCAGCGCAGCACGGCATCACGTGGTTTCCCACCTCCTCACACACATTGCCATCTCCTCAGTGTAGTAATTGCTTATTCCTACAGCCTGCCACCCCATTTGCCCATATTACTGGAGCCGTTTACTATGCTAAGTAGCATAGTGCTCTGCCTCCTTCATTCATAATAAAGAGCCCTGCCCGGTGACGTCACTGGACCAGAGGGGCGTGGCTTCGCGAGATTGTTTGCCACCTTGTTTCCGCCCATCCAGGCACTTTGAATAATTCATGTAGCTGAGGGTGACATCCCCGGGCTCCCTGCGAAGTGGAAGAAGAGGCTTCACTTGGCAGAAAGGGACCCGGTACGTCACTGAGTCTTTGAAACACAGCACTTTCGGCTGAGAATTGGAGTTTTGAAAACTGGGCATTAGAAATGTCGGGTAAAGGTAGGACAGGCACGAACGTAACATTTAAGTCATTGTTGAACATATACTCCTATCTTCCCAATCCCGGACAACCCCTTTAATGCACAGTTTCAATGTGGTGTATCAGCATGAAAGTTATGAAGTTCTGATTGTGCATGATAAAGCAGCAGCACTATTCCACCATGAACTGCCCCTTATAGAGGTTTTCAACGTCCTTTAAAATAATCATTTATGAAGGTAGCTATAATTTTGTAATATAGTACTTTTACCTTCAATTTTCAATTCTGGGCTGTGGTCACATTACCATGTCAATGCAGTTCTTTCTTATTTCCTAGGATGTTATATCCATGGGCGTGTCAAAGCAGCAACAGGGGCAGTGATAGGGGAGTATATATGTAACTAGCTGGGTGGGAGGAGCTATAAAATAGGGGCAATTCTGGAGCTGTAGCAGAAAAACGAGAAGTGCATCATGGGTTTGTTTGCAATGCAACAGGAATTGTTACATACAGGAAGAAAACATATTGTGTTAACATTTGAGTTATTTGTGAAAAAAAATGGTCAGGAGAGTCCAAATTGTAAAAAAAAATAAGTAAAAAAGACTTGAGAAAGATGATAATAAGGGTAAGCAACTACAATTGTGGCCAAAAGTATTGGGAATGACACAAATATTCGTTTTCACAAAGTTTGCTGCTAAACTGCTTTTAGATCTTTGTTTAAGTTGTTTCTGTGATGTAGTGAAATATAATTAAGATAAGATAAGATGCCTTTATTGTCACTGTACAATACAATGTAATACAATGTACAATACAATGAAATGTTGTTTGGAGCAATCCTAGATGCCATGGACAGAGGAACAAGAACTGACATTTAAACTAAAGCATTACACTAGAAAAAAAAACGAAACATTGCACTAGAAAGCAATACCATTCACCGTTCACAACATATATATAGCAAGAGCAAAGTAGGAAGTGCTTGTGAGTATATATACACACTGATTCAGACACCACTGTAGACAAGAGGTCATCATGGGTTCATGAATGCAGCAGTCACTTTCAGTCTGTGGTAGTTTCTATCCTAGGAAGGGGCAATAATCTCCGAGCATTTAGGAGACTGATTGCTTTGGGGTAAAAGCTGTTCTTCAGCCTAGTGGTGCGGGCATGTAGGGCTCTAAGACACCTACCAGAGGGTAGGGGAATGAAAAGGCTGTGGCTAGGGTGAATTACATGCACTTCATAAGTTTCAAAGGCTTTTATCGTCTATTACATGACATTTATGCAAAGAGTCAGTATTTGCAGTGTTGGCCCTTCTTTTTCAGGACCTCTGCAGTTTGACTAGGCATGCTCTCAATCAACTTCTGGGCCAATTCCTGACTGATAGCAACCCATTCTATCATAATCACTTCTTGGAGTTTGTCAGAATTAGTGGGTTTTTGTTTGTCCACCCGCCTCTTGAGGATTGACCACAAGTTCTCAATGGGATTAAGATCTGGGGAGTTTCCAGGCCATGGACACAAAATGTCAATGTTTTGGTCTCCGAGCCACTTAGTTATCACTTTTGCCTTATGGCACAGTGCTCCATCGTGCTGGAAAATGCATTGTTCTTCACCAAACTGTTGTTGGATTGTTGGAAGTTGCTGTTGGAGGGTGTTTTGGTACCATTCTTTATTCATGGCTGTGTTTTTGGGCAAAATTGTGAGTGAGCCCACTCCCTTGGATGAGAAGCAACCCCACACATGAATGGTCTCAGGATGCTTTACTGTTGGCATGACACAGGACTGATGGTAGCGCTCACCTTTTCTTCTCCGGACAAGCCTTTTTCCTGATGCCCCAAACAAGAGGCTTCATCAGAGAATATGACTTTGCCCCAGTTCTCAGCAGTCCATTCACCATATTTTCTGCAGAAGATCAATCTGTCCCTGATGTTTTTTTTGGAGAGAAGTGTCTTATTTGCTGCCCTTCTTGACACCAGGCCATCTTTCAAAAGTCTTCGCCTCACTGTGCGTGCAGATGCGCTCACACTTGCATGCTGCCATTCCTGAGCAAGCTCTGCACTGGTGGCACTCCGATCCCGCAGCTGAATACTCTTTAGGAGACGATCCTGGCGCTTTCTGGACTTTCTTGGACGCCCTAAAGCCTTCTTAACAAGAATTGAACCTCTTTCCTTGAAGTTCTTGATGATCATATAAATTGTTGATTGAGGTGCAATCTTAGTAGCCACAATATTTGTGCTAGTGAAGCCATTTTTATGCAACGCAATGATGACTGCACTTGTTTCTTTGCAGTTCACCATGGTTAACAATGGAAGAACAATGATTTCAAGCATCACCCTCCTTTTAACAGGTCAAGTCTGCCATTTTAACCCAATCAGCATGACATAATGATCTTGAGCCTTGTGCTCGTCAACATTCTCACCTGAGTTAGCAAGACGATTACTGAAATGATCACAGCAGGTCCTTTAATGACAGCAATGAAATGCAGTGAAAAGTTTTTTGGGGGATTAAGTTAATTTTCATGGCAAAGAAGGACTATGCAATTCATCTGATCACTCTTCATAACATTCTGGAGTATATGCAAATTGCTATTATAAAAACTTAAGCAGCAACTTTTTCAATTTCCAATATTTATGTAATTCTCAAAACTTTTGGCCATGACTGTACATGAGCATATGAGTTAAAAAAATAAATAAAAATGTAGTCCCGGGAAAACCTCTTTTAAGTGAAACTCCAGAAGCATCTCTTCCTCTCTGTGGGCAATGTATATGAGACATCATAGCAGCTAATCTTCCATCTATTAGTTCATGTGAAAAGTGTGTAGTAGAATTGGAGCGTAGAGAGGGCAGAGGGGTAAGCTAGTAATAAAAAAAAAGTTTCACTGCCTTTTTATATAAAGTAAAAACTAAATATCAGCCATATGCCAAAACTACATACTTTTGTTATATACATTTTATGAATGATAATATCTATCTACAGCAGCTAAACTATGTGCCAATGGCTTTTGGGTAATACATTCTAATAGAATTTTTTGTGTAAGATAAAAAATAAATAAAAATAGCACATCAGTGATATATTACAGTGATATATTACAAATATCATGTACTATGTTTTCTCTGATTTAGATAATGATGGTCTATCTTCAATAAAGGTCATCAACAAAAGATCAATGAGGGTTTGACACGTCACCCAAACCAATCTGATATTGATAAACTATCCTAAGGACAAGCCATCAATTGCTTACTATCAGATAACCTTTTTAAATGTAATATAATATTAACTGCATATGCAACACACGTATTTAATACCGCCATACAGTATCAATATACAATACATATGGCTTCTAAATATGACATTAGTGTTAGGAATGAGAGAATCAACTTCGGATGAAACATCCAAAGTCAATTCGAATAAAACTTTGTTTCAATACTGTATGGAGAGAGAGCTCCGTACAGTGTTAGAATGCATTGGCTCTGATGAGGCAAAGTTATTACTTCGCAAAGTCTTGTGAGACTTCGCATAATAACTTCAGAAATTGATTTCTACTGTAAAAAAAAGTGCTCGAACTCGGGTTCGCTTCCAAGGTACCACTTGGAACTGAAGCCGAGTTCAGGAAATGTTTTTTTTTACAGTATAAATCAATTTCTGAAGTCATTATGCGAAGTCTTGTGAGACTTTGCAAAGTAATAGCTTTGGCTCATCAGAGCCAATACAATCTAAGGCTACATTCACACGTCAGTATTTTCCTATATCCCGATTTTCGGTCCGTTTTTTTGCGGATCCGTTGTTCCTGAAAATGTTTCCGTATGTCATCCGTATGTCATCCGTTTTTTGCGGATCCGCAAAAAAAGGAAACATGTATAAAGTTCAATAATCAAATAAAGTTGTTTGGATTTCTTTGAAAAAAAATTGAAAAAAATAAAAAATAAAAATTTGTTATGTGTTTCCAGGAACGGATTCCGCATAAAACGGATGACATACGGAATGACATCCGAATGTCTTCCATTTTTTGCGGATCCATTGACTTTGTATTGTACCAGGATCCGAATTTTGCGGACAAGAATAGGACATGTTTTATATTTAAACGGACATGCGGAACGGAACAACGGAAACGGACAGCACACATTGTGCTGTCCGATTTTTTCCAGGACCCATTGAAAATGAATGGGTCCAGATCTGGTCCTGATCTGTTCCGCAAAAAACGGAACAGATCAGGAAAGAAAAAACGGACGTGTGAATGGACCCTAATACTGTATGGAGCTCTCTCTCCATACAGTATTGAAACAAAGTTTTTTTTCGAATCGATGTTTCATCCGAATTCGATTCGCTCATCCCTAATTATTATTATATTAAGGTATAGGTAAAAACAACAAAAACTAATTGCATATGTTATTGTTAGATATGTGCAAACATAAGATTCAGATTTGATTTGTGTCCGAACATATTCAACCTGAATTGAAAGTGCAGTGATTGCCATGAAGAGTCATGCATGACACTGTGAGGCCTCCTGGGACTATATCCAAGTCCTTTCAAGTGCTTTAACACTAAAATCATTAGTAATGTCAACGTGACATATATGCCTATGGGTAAACAGATGGGAGACGGTGGTAACAAGCAGCCTGTTTAATAACACTGTACTGTTGGATTTGTTTTCATTTATCCTTTTTGAGGGAATTGGGTTTGTACTGTTGTGATCAGCTGAATATTGCAATTTTATTTTTTAAATGGTCAGATGGACAAAGTCCAGTATAATGTGCAAAAGCGTATACAATCAGTATCAGGATTATAGTCTTAGAAAATTTGTATCTGGAATTGTGAATTCTGTAGTGTACATTGGGGTAGTACACATTAATATAAAAATTGAGTGGTGTAGCTTTAAATGCTGCTACAGCACTCGTCTGACTGACTGAGTTACACCTTGACACACCACACTGACTCCTGTTCCTAGCTAAAGCCAATCTCTTTGTCTATTAATGAAAAATGAAATCTTTCTAACCAGCTATTGTCTCACTAAATTATCTCATACAGTAAAGTAGCAGTATACTGTGTTAAAGATAAGGTTTCTTTTCTCTTTAATATATATATATATATATATATAACTCTCTCAGGTCTCCTATAGGCTAAGCAAGGCCCTTCTGGGTTTCTGGGAAAGATATTCAAATTAGGAAAGCTGGATATCTTATACTAGTAACCCAGCTCTTTCTGGATAAGTAGCCTTTACCAGAGCTGAGCAAAGAAAATTTGCTTGGCCACCTGAGAGATCTTGATTTGGGTACTATTTCTCCTTATGGACGGTGCTGAGTATGCATGATGAGTATCGTAAGCCGGTCAATACTTCTCTGGGCTTCTGGGAAAATTATATGAAAATTAGTGCATCTTACATCCGCTGGCATCAGATACACTTAGAAAAACTAATTTGACTCTTTTTCCAGAGGGAAATTGCCTGGCCTCCAATACTACTGACCAACTACACATACTAGGCGCTCTCCATAATAAGAAATAGTATCCTCCAGACAATACATATATATTGGCCAGAGTAGTACATTAGAATCCAAACTTTCTCAGAAATTTGGGATAAATTACAAACTCATAGAATTGATTCGCTCAACCTTAAAAAAAAAAAAAAAAAAATTATATATATATATATATATATATATATATATAAATATACAATCTATCTTTCGACATGGCTGTGCCTTTTATGTACATTGTTCTAAAAATTGCATACTTTGCAGTATGTCAGCAAAAATATATTGCAAATAACATTTCAGTTAGAATATAATTAACATAAGAAGGATGCATACAATGCTGATTTACCCATAATAATTATCATAACTATCATTTACATAATTTTAATTGGTTGTTGTATATTAAAATGGAGTAGAATATTTTATAAATTATTAAGGTAGGCATTTCATCTAATTATTAGTGTTGAAAAATCAAAGTTAATGAAGTGGACTTCTATCTCAATTTCAGGGAAAATTCAATTCACCACAAAGATGAATTTCTCTGTGCTTCGTGGTAACTAGTAAATTGTAACTGAAATAGGAGGGGAAAAAAATAATCTAACTCATCTCATCCATTTGATCGCTTAGAGACTGCTGCAACCATCTTGATTGAGGATCCAGCATGAAATCTTGTCTGATGAGTAGTGTTGATCGAGCATGCTCGGCCGAACACCAGTTCGGCTCGAGCATCTCGATGCTCGGCACATGGCGGTATCCGACCTAATACCGCATATACTCGAGCGCATTGCTCGAGTCTCCTCCCTGCACGTATCTTGGCTGCTACGCAGCCAATAAATGTGCAGGTAATTACTGGCCTTAACTGTAATGCCATAGCCATGTTCGTTACTGGCATTACAGTGATTGGCTGGCTAGAACGCGTCATCAGGTTCTATATAGCACCCGATGACACATGTTCGGCTCAGTGTTAGTCAGGGAGAGCTGTGCTGAAGAAGGGAAAGATAGTGTAGGGAGTGATTTTTTTAAAAATTTAAGTAGAAAAACTTGCCAGAGACCCAAAAGTCCTTTTACAGACTATTGTTGTGTATGGCAGCAGCAATACATATTTTAGAGCAACCTGCGTTAAATTGCGAAAACTTTACACACCCAAAAGTCCTTTTAAGGACTATTGTGTGTGGCAGCAGCAATATATATTTTTAGCCCAACCTGCACTAAATTGCAAAAGCTTTACAAACCCAAAAGGCCTTTTAAGGACTATTGTGTGTGGCAGCAATATCTAATTTTAGCGCATCGTGCAGTAACTAGCTTTCAACAGTTAGGCCGTTGCAGACAGCGACATTATCTGCGCTACATCTCCTGTGTAACGAGTGCGCATCCCAAAAATATTTGTGACATCCAGTGTACTTTCTCCGTAGATGATGTCTGCTGCGGACAGTGACATTACCTGGGGTACATCTCCTGTGTAACTAGTGCGCATCCCAAAAATATCTGTGACATCCAGTGTACTTTTTCCGTAGATGGTGTCTGCTACAGACACTGACATTTGCTGCGCTTCATCTACTGTGTAACGTGTGCTAACATCAGCTACTGTGTAGTCGCTGCTGACATCAGCAAAATTATCTGCAGCATTTCTCCTGTGTAACGTGTGCACATCACAAATACCTGTGACATTCCCTTTAGTTCTACAGGGTGGGCCATTTATATGGATACACCTTAATAAAATGGGAATGGTTGGTGATATTAACTTCCTGTTTGTGGCACATTAGTATATGTGAGGGGGAAACTTTTCAAGATGGGTGGTGACCATGGTGGCCATTTTGAAGTTGGCCATTTTTAATCCAACTTTAGTTTTTTCAATAGGAAGAGGGTCATGTGACATATCAAACTTATTGGGAATTTCACAAGAAAAACAATGATGTGCTTGGTTTTAACATAACTTTATTCTTTCATGAGTTATTTACAAGTTTCTGACCACTTATAAAATGTGTTCAATGTGCTGCCCATTGTGTTGGATTGTCAATGCAACCCTCTTCTCCCACTCTTCACACACTGATAGCAACACTGCAGAAGAAATGCTAGCACAGGCTTCCAGTATCCGTAGTTTCAGGTGCTGCACATCTCGTATCTTCACAGCATAAACTACGGATACTGGAAGCCTGTGTTGCATACAATTACAAATCCTACGCTACTGTACGTGTGACATAATTTCAAGGATATATAACATTTAATATGAAGAAGGCAAGCAGTAAGGGACAGGGAAGTGGCCATGATGCTGATGGTGCATGTAGAGGGTGTGGCCCTGGGCGCAGTGAAACTGTGCCTGCTGCCAGTGCACAAGAAAAACAATCATCCACGATACCTAGCTTCATGTCCCAGTTTGCAGGGTGGTGCAGGACACCACTCTTGAAGTCAGACCAGCGGATTGCAGCAGATAATGCTTCCAGTCGCTTAAGCAACACCCTGTCTTCCACCAAGTCTATTCTCAGTAGCTAAGAGTCTGCTTAACCAAAACCTCACCCTGATTCTTCTTCCTCCCACCATAAAGACTCTGGCCAAACAAGTGATCCCACACTCGGATATTCGGAAGAGCTCTTTTCAGCGCCATTCCTTGATTTGGCCCTCTCGCCAAGCAAGCTTGAAGAGGGACAGATCTTGTGCTGTGGTTTCCAAACCCTTGAGCATCCACAATCACAAGAAGATGACGGTGGGGAATGGAAATTACTGTTTAATGAAGTGGATGATGAGACACAGTTGCCAATAAGTCAACGGCAATTAGTGTCTCAAGAGGTTGATGATGAGTATGAGACACATTTATGAGTCATTAACTAAGGTTATTGTTATGTCAACAATTCAGGAGGATGAGCAGAGTGAGGATGTGTAAGAGGAGGTGGTGGACAATGAAGTCACTGACCCAACCTGGGAAGGCGGAAAGCCGAGCAAGGATAGCAGTACAGAGGGAAGGGATCCGCAGCACCGCAACAGGCTGGAAGAGGCAGTGGGGTGGCAAAAGGGAGAAGGCGGGTCACACCAAATAGGCCCACAACTGTTCCCTGGAGCACACCCTTGCGGAAATCTCCCTTTCCAAGGGGTAGGTGTTCTGCAGTTTGGCTTTTTTTTGCGGAAAGTGCAGATGACAAAAGAATTGTAATTTGCAACCTGTGCCATAAAAAAATGAGAAAGGGCGTGAACACTAGCAACCTTACCACCAAAACCCGCATGATCCGCCACATGGCATCAAAACACCGCAATAGGTGGGCCGAACTCCTGGGTCCACAATCTGTGTCTGCGGGTCACACCACTGCCTCCTCTTCTGCTGTGTTACGTGCTGGCCAATCCCCTGTCGAAGGCTCAGGCTCGAATACCTCCCGCCCTGCACCTGGACCTTTGCAAGCCTCATCAGCGACCACATCCACTTCCATGTCCCAGTGCAGCATACAAATGTCCTTACCCCAGGCATTTGAACGCAAGCGCAAATACCCAGCCACCCACCCACAGTCCACAGCACTAAATGTGCAACTTTCCAAATTACTGGCCCAGGAAATGTTGCCATTTAGGCTTGTGGACACTGAGGCCTTCTGCAGCCTGATGTCGGTGGTCGTCCCTCGCCGCCACTAATTTTCACGGTGTGCCGTGCCCGCCTTACACCAGCATGTGTCCCTAAATCACCATGCCCTGACCAACGCAGTTACTGGAAAGGTCCACTGAGCCACTGACACATAGACAAATGCTTTTGGCCAGCAATGCTACATTTACCTGATTGCACACTGAGTGAATGTTGTTGAGGCCGGGAGTGAGTCGTACCTTGGGATGGCTCAGGTGCTGCCGACGCCAAGGATTTCAGGCCCTAATTCCATCAGGGTTTCTGTCACCACCTACGTTAGTGGCTTGAAACCCATGTCTCCTCCTCTGCCTCCTTCTCCACTTTCACCTCAGAATTATCCTCTTGCAGCACCAGTCAGCCATCAGTCGTTAGTGGAAACAGTGTAGCACTGCAGTGGGGAAGCGTCAACAGGCCGTGCTTAAGGTGATCTGCTTAGGTGACTTAGCACAACGCCGCAGAGCTATGGCAGGGAATAAGAGACCAGACTGAGATGTAGCTCTCACCACTCAACCTAGAACCAGGCATGGTTGTGTATGATAATGGCCTTAACTTGGTGGCGACTTTGGAACTTGGCAAGCTCACACACATCCCATGCTTCAACGTCTTCAAAACCTACCCCAATTTGCCTGAGCTACTGGTGAAGGTGGCCTACATGTGCGCCCATTTCCGCAAGTAATTGACAGCTTCTGCTGGTCTGGCAATGCTATAGCAGCACTTACAATTGCCAGCTCACCGACTATTGTGCAATGTGAGCACGCTCTGGAACTTGATGTTCCACATTTTTGCCAGGCTTTGTGAGCAGCAGAGGGCAGTAGTGGAATACCAGCTATGACATGGTCGTCAAATTTCTAGTCAGCTTCCGCTATTCACAAGAGAGGAGTGGGCATGGATGTCTGACCTCTGTGAGGTTTTAAGAAACTTTGAGGAATCAACACAGATGGTCAGCGGCAATAACGCTATTATCAGCATCACCATCCCACTTCTGTGTCTACTCAAACGCTCAGTGCTCACAATTAAGGCCAACGCTTTGCATGTGGAAGATTTTGAAATGGGGAAAGACATTACACAGGGTGATAGCCAGACCACCCTCAGTTTGTTTTCTCAGCGCAAATTGGATGAAGAGGAGGAGAAGGAGATTGTTGCCTCAGCTACAGAGGGTAGTATCTATGGAAGTTTAATTCCATCTGTTCAGCGTGGATGGGCAGAAGAGGAGGAAGAGGATGAGGAGATTGAGAGTCATCCCCCTGATGACGACACCGAAGTCTTGCCTGTTGGGACTCTGGCACACATGGCTGACTTTATGTTAGGCTGACTTTCCTGTGACCCATGCATTTTACACATTTTGGACAACACCAATTACTAGTTGTTCACCCTTCTTGACCTCCGCTATAAACTTCTCATCTCTCATTCCTCTGGTGTAGAGGACGATCAAAATGGTGCAATACCAGAAGGTCCTTGTTGAAAAATTGCTCCAAAAATTTCCAGCTGACAAGGATGGCGGCAGAGTATATAGTTCCTTTACCAACTGAGGAGAGGAGACGAGGGGAACCCACAGCGGTACCAACAGAGGCAGGGCAACACTCTCCAAAGCCTGGGACAGTTTCATGACACACCGCCAGCACCCTCACCATAATGTGCGGCCTAGTGTCACAAGGAGGGAAACATTTTGGAAGATGGTGAAGGAGTATGTAGCAGACCGTTTCAGCATCTTCAATGATTCCTCTGTGCCTCACAACTTCTGGGTGTTCAAGATGGACATGTGGCACGAACTGGCGCTCTATGCCTTGAAGTGCTGGCCTGCCCTGCCGCCAGCGTTTTGTCAGAGCAGGTATTTAGTGCTGCTGGGGGCATAACAACTGAGAAGCGCATCAGCCTGTCATCTGAAAATGCTGAACAAGGCTTGGATTGCCCCTGACTTCTCCACTCCACCAGACGAAAGCGGATGGACATAAAGACACTTTAAATGTGTTTTTTATAATGTACTGAATACACTTTATTCCCATACACCCCTTCCACCACAAAAAAGGGTATATGGTTCAATTTACCTTTTCTCATCCTCCTCCTCTTCCATCATATCAACATGCTTATTAGTCTGCCCTCGATCCTAATTTTGTAGAGGGTCAGCTCACCTGCAGGCCCTCGCATATAATGTTTTAGAGGGTAAGCTCACCAGCATTCACTCAACTGCAATCTTTTAGACGGCCAGCTCACCTGCAGGCCCTCGCATATAATGTTTTAGCGTGTCAGCTCACCAGCAGGCCCTCACCTACAATCTTTTAAAGGGTCAGTTCACTAGCAGGTCCTTACCTACAATCTTTTACAGTGTCAGCTCACCTGCAGGCCCTCGCATATAATGTTTTAGAGGGTCAGCTAACTAGTAGGCCCTCACCTACAATCATTTAGAGGGTCACTCACCTGCAGGCTGATTCAACTGCTTAGCTGAATTTTACAAAATAATTTGCTTTGTGACGAACTACTTCGTCATGAAGTGCATTTTATTGTAAGTAGCGGGTGCAATGACAGAGGGCTGCAATAGCGCCACTCACCAATATTGTACCGCTCAGATGCCACGTTCATAAATAATCATGGCATCTGAGAGTAATAATACAGTGTAAAATTAACATTAAAAAAGTTAAATTATACGTACTGCATTTTGTGTGGCCCATCACGCCAGCCGGCATGATGATGTCATACATCACTGCACACGGGTTTTCAGATCTTAAATCAAGATGGCGGCGACTGGCCCATTGTGAGCAAATGGAGGAGGCAAGTATGTTTTTTTTTTTTTTTTTTTTTACAATATTTCAGGTTAAATCAATTCACTACCACAAAGCATAAGGAAATTCGGCTTTGCGGCAAATCAAATTTACCCTGAAATTCCACTGAAAATTCCATTGAATATCCACTTTGTTGGCTTCGATTTGCTCATCTCTAATGTTGATGTTTAAACTAAATTATTTCATGTCAAAATGAATGCATCACAAAATATAGATGGCCTTACAATATAGAATTTCTATCCTAAATTATTTAGCAGCAGCTGCAAAAGATCTGTTTGGAAGTTTCCAGTGTGAAAGTCACAGACAGACAACTTAAAAAAAAAAAAAACTGCCCTTCATTTCCTAGGGGAGTTTAAATGACTCGATCGAGTTTGCCTTAATCTCTTCTCTGTACACACAAAGGAAAACAAATTTAAAAAAAAGGATGTGGCACCTGCATCTTTGGCATGGCACTGATAACATTAGCTGCATTTCTCATGAACGTTACATGAAATCATGTGTTATAAATTATACATTTTGATAGTACCATGTGCTAAAGATGGCATTATTTCTTCATTTATATAAGGAACAGATAGATAGAGTGAGCATGTATAAGCACCCACATAGGGATACCACAGCACTTCTCTTCAATGCAGAAATTAATCTGTACTGGCACTATTTGCTTATCTACCGGAGTGCAGATCAGACTTATCACCTATCTGGTCTCCTAACCTGTTTAGCAGCTCTCCATATTGTTATATATCATGTTTCATAGCATTTATTATTAAATGGGTTGTGTAGGCATACTTTCGCCTAATCTAATATAGGGAATTAAAGACACAACTGTACGCCGAGCTGTCTAATTCTTGGCCAGTATTGTCCATGGGTCCCATTAATTAGTATAGGACCAAGCAAGCAGTTGCATCTCTCTGCACACAGTGTCAGATCAACAGGAGAGTATGATTGCAAAACTCCTTTAAAAAGGAACCTATTGTAACAAAGCATAAGAAAATCTCAATTTCCCCATAAGCAGGTGTTGAGCTATAAGGAAGGACCACTGTAGGTCTGAAACCAATGTGCTAACTGTTTTACGGATTGCTTGGGGCAGCACACATGGAGAAGGATGAGCTTACTCCAGATCAGTAACCTACTCTAAAATACCTAAGCTTCTAAACAGAATTATATCCTTGGTTTTAGCATGGTTTAGAAGGAATTTTAGATGTTAGTCTTCAATGCTCTACACAGATTCCCTTTAAAAATCCCTACCTGTGGCGTTAGGCTATATCCATATGTATTGTAAAGGGCTTTTTCTGCTGCAGATTTTATCACAAAGCTGCAGACGAATCTTGATTTTGCTGTGGATGTCATGCACCCTATGCATTGTAAAGGGTGAAATCTATTAGGAAAGTCAGCAGCATCTGCACAATGAAATTATATTGTGAGGCCCAACAGGGACAAGGTCCTGTGTGAGTGATGGCAATCTCTGCATATCACTGCGGAACATGTTGGTGCTATAAATATGAATCAAATCAATTTACTATGTCATTATCTATACCCAAAAAACATCTGGACCAGGGCTATATGTACAGCTAATGCTGTAGGCACTCAGCCTGAATATTCCCCCATTGAAGGTGCATTTACAATAACTCATTATCTTTATGATTCACTCATTTCTGAGCAATTGTATTATAACTGGTCAGTATTCACAAAGGAGATCAACAAAATAATTAGTATTTATCATCAACTGTGACAAAAAAGAATTGCTATCAGAGGCACCATTGATAACTGTTACAAACCATAGATTTAGCATTTCTGCAGCCAATTTATGTTCAGTGATAAGGACTGGGCTTCACAATACTCATTTCCTCTATTGGGAAATATAGTGCATGCTATGCTTGTATCGGCATCTGTGTGAACTTTCTGTACAAAGATGAAACCCACTGTCAAATAATAAATACAGTGACCAAATAATATCACCATATGGCTACTAAATAACACCACCATGCCATAACTAGATAACACTGCCACACCGTAATTGCATAACACCACCCCACAGAGACTGAATAAAAGCACCATACCATGACTGAATAACACACCATTAATAAAACTGTGGTGACTGGATAACACCAACATACTGTACATTGACTGAACGAAAACACCATACCATTATTTATTTTATTATATAGCGCCAACATCCTCCACAGGGATTATATCACCATCATGCTGTCCCCAGTGGAGTTCTCAATATAAAATCCTTTTCAGTATGTCTTTGGAGTGTCAGAAGAAATGGAGGTACCCGGAGGAGACCAGCGCAAACACTGGAAGAGCATACACCTAACACCTCATTGCTGACTACTGAGCCACCATAACTGGATAATACCGCCATTACTAAGTACTGCAACACCACCATACCATGCCTGAATGTAATGATCACATATCATACCGACAGTCTGCAGAGTATCACCACACTGCAGACTCAACCAAATAATAAAATGCTGATCAGACACAGTCAAAGCAATTGCATCCAGTAACTCACTGGTAATGACTACTCTGTTTAGAGCCATTCACTTTTCTTTTTTCTCCATCTTTATATTTTCTCTCCTTTTATGGTCCAATCCTGATTTAGGCTTCCAAAACTGCCTGTGTGGTCATGCCTTAATGTGTCTGCCATCATGCTCAGTGTCCACATACCATACTGCAATAAAATACAGTTCCTTCTATGACATTGGGGGGAGGATATTGTTACTGGCTATGGCAGTAGCAATATAGGGGGAAATATGGTGTCACGGGGGGGAGAGTATTTTGAATGATGATAGGAGGACATTGAATCTAGAATCATTGGCTGACACACAGAGGCATTGTAGTCGACAATATGAGGGCATTCTGGCCCTAAACAGACCTCACCGTTCAGTATGCTGTGCTTAAAGGTAGGTTAGGGATTTCTTACCTATAGAAAAACAGCAAGGAGGTAAAAACTCATACCTCCTATGTATAGTAGTATGCCTAGACTCTTTATCAGGAGCTCCTTGTTGGTGCTATACTCACAGAATGACACATGACTCCTATCAGGACCACTGCTGCTCTCAACAAGAGTACTAGAAGTTGCTAAACATGAAAGCAACTTCAGTGAAAATCCATGGAACCTGACAACACTACTCACTGCCGAGTGAAGAGTAGGGGCTTTCTGTCTGCCCTCTGCTAAATACATATTTGCCAACTGTCCTAAATTTGCAGAGACTGTCCCCTGATTTTCTAGGACCAAAAATAGGCCCAAGTTGACATTCCCGACATTCTAGAGCTTAGATACACCGAATTTACCAACTAAAAAGCTGTTAAGTATGTAATTAGAAGAGCTGCAGACAAAGGTCCCTGATGTCCCAGCCCCCCAAAAGACCTCAAATGACTTATATGGATAAAACCAGCATTAGAAATGACCATTATAAGAAAAGGAAATGGAGAAATGGAAGTTCACTCTGTCTGCAGACGGGTCAGAGCATATTAGGAGAGGCAGTGCCTCCTCCGTTAGTTCTTCAAGGTGCATCATCTGGCTTGCAGGGCTGCTGTTTCTGATTAGTGGAACAACAGAAAGAAGTCTATAGTGACTGCTGTTCAGCCAATCAACATTAACCTAACCCTGCAGTGCAGAGAAGGGGGAGGAGCACTCATTTCCTTCATGACTTGCTGCATGTACAATTGAAAACAGGTGGCAGCGGTTTAATTGGTCAAAATAAAATAATATTTTTGTAATTTTTGGCACCCCACATCACAAGTTGGGATATTCTATAATATTCTCCAGCAGCAGATTTCTTCAAGAGGTCCAAAAAGAACAGCGTGATACATTTTGGTTGTTACTTTGCTAAATATATTTCTAGCCTGAGTGGCCTTTTACATTTCGAGCAATGAATAATGAACAAGGACAGTTTGAAGAAACTGAGTAACCCATACACAAGACCTTCAAGTCTCACAAAACTAAGACAGTCCTGTTTCACTTCTACATAATCGAACAGTAAAGGGTTTGTTTTAGATATAATGACTTATTTTTCAACAGCCAAAACTCCTAAATGGATTGTACTAATTATACGGTTCTCTGCTTGAATTCTTTGTTATTTCAGAAGCACATATTTTTTTTTCTTTTATCCAATTTCCTCTTATCCAGAATACAATTTTTCCTCTATTTCACTGAACTTCTTTCATGAAGAAACCGATCTAGTTCATGCTTTAGAAGACTGTTAAAGATGGTTTGCTTTGAGATCTCATCTGAATTTCAAGAACCTATGGTGGGATGAATCCAAGGCTAGATCCTCTTGCCATATTCCTCTTTTTAACTCGCCAAGCTTTTAAAGTAGGTAGAAAGATAAGGATTTTGTGTACAAAAAATAATATATGGAATTGGAACCGCTACAAAAAGGCTTTCCGGAACTAGGGTATATACAGTACATGGACAAAAAAAGGAACCTTATCAAAAATATTAGATATTTGTAAAAAGATCAAACTTATTGCTAGGATTTTTAAAAAGAATGTGTGGAGAATGTATTATTACTGGTGTACCATATGAACAGTCTATCCCCAGGACTGTGTTTTAGCCTGGTATTATTATCCATAACATTTTTTTGGGGGGTGATAGCTGAGTATGAGATGGATATTGAGGAATATAAATATTGGTACACCTGTTTTCAATTACCATTATTTCATTCCTTCATATTCTGCATTGCTGTACAGATGGTAGCGTCACATTCCTGTCTCCATTGGGGCAATCTAAATTCTTCACTTTCCCATCAGTATGTTTTTGATATGTGAGAAGAAACCGGAGCATCTGGAGGAAACTCACACAAACACAAGGAGACCTTACAAACTTGGTGCAGGCAACCATGAAGCCCTATACTAATTATTATCTACAGAACAAGAAAACCAATTTGTCAGTTGCACTGGTTTTGCTACATAATAGATGATAGTATGTGAGAGACTAATTTCACTCTGAACAGCTGACCCTCAAGACACAATTTGAGTAAGTGCCCTGAAAAGGACAGCCCAAGGACATCTCCCCCTCTTTCTAGTAGCATCTATATGCCTATCATTCAAGTGAAACTCACTGAAAATAAAACGATAAAGACAAGCTTATGGAATGTGGTCGTTCTCTGGCTTATTCATAGAAAAGAAATTGAGACATGAAGAGTTTTAGGAGAGATTTTTTAGCAAAAATTAGAATTTTGTAGAATCATAATGTTATATAAATCTTGAAATTTTTGCAAAGAGGGGAGAGAGAGCAAGAGAGAGAGAGAGAGAGAGAGAGAGAGAGAGAGCAAGAGAGAGAGAGAGAGAGAGCAAGAGAGAGAGAGAAATACCCAGGAATCATTTAGACCTAAATTGTATCACATGACTGACAAATCAAAGCTAAATCATGTTTCATAGAGTGGAGTTAACTCAGAGGGTACTACACCTTACTTACATTTAGCTGGTTGAACATAACAATCTTAAGATGAAAGCCACCTTTCCATTGATTCTCCCCCTACGGGATGCAAGAGATGGCCAACACCTCAAGTGGGAAAAAGGTTGAGGAACCCCTATTCTGGAGATAAGTGTTTGTCTCAGAAACAAGACTTGCATTTATCAGAGGTTTATGGCATATCCTGTTAACACACCATAATTGTCTAGGGCCAGAATACCCCTTTTTTTTTTTTTATTTTTTTTTTTTTTTATTTGTATTTTTATTTTACAGACAATATAAAAGCAAATTTCCAATCAGATATACTATAATAGCGCACATTAGACAGTGTATCGTCTCCATGCCATATATCGGACACATACAACAAAACAATCTGTGACCAGAGGAGTCAGCTCTAATACCAGTACATAGGCATGGGATCCACAACCCAAAAAAAAAACACACAAGAATAAAAAAAAAAAAAAAACCATAAACCCAACCCCCCTCCGCCCCGCCCCCTCACCCCCCACCCGTTTCCACCCGGCTTGGTGCGGCCGCCGCGAGGGGCGGCGGAGTATTCCTGCCCCCCTCATAAGGATTTTCATTAGAGCCTTTACAATTTCACACGTATTCTGGCGTGGGCTGTGTTGATAGAGTTTATCTAGGAATATATAATGGTTTGTTGGGGTATATCAGTGGTCTCCCCAGTTACTAGCCATCAATTCTGCTCTGGGGTATTACGGCTGGCTATTTCCCTTCTCTATGGGCCCATTCCGGTAGCGTCGTTTAATCCACGTCGTTTCATGCCCTCAAAATGTGTTATTCGCGTCATTAAACTTTGCCAATCATTGATTGTTGGGGGTCTATCTTTCACCCACTGTCTCAAGATTATCACTTTGGCCAAAAGAAACCCCTTTAGCCAGTATACCTGTTCATTTTTAGTGGTTTTGTTTTTATACTCAGGAGGAAGCAATCCAAGAACTGCTACTTGAATAGTCATGGGAGGACTGTTCCTGCTGTTTGCCACCATTGTCTGAAATATGCAGCCCCAGAAAGTCCTAATAGCTGGACAGTCCCACAGCATATGTACAAGCCCTGCGGCTACACAAGAACATTTAAGGCAGCTAAATTCTTGACCCTTGTTAGTGTACATTTTAGTCAACAGGCTCGGAGTAACATATAAGCGATGTATTATTTTGAATTGTATCAATCGGTGTTGTCGTGAAAGAGAGGCCTTCTTTATATTTTGATATATTTCCTGCCATTGTGAGGGGTTACATTCCCCAATATCTGTCTTCCATTTATCCACACTTTTAAATTTAGTGATAGTGCTTATTTCCTCGATGAATCTCCTATATATTAGTGAAATCTTAACTTTATTCCCTACTATGTTATAACAAAAGGATAAGAACCCCGGAGTAACTTTTATCAAGGGTGTTTTTTTGAGAGTGTATGATAGTGCATGTTGTAGTTGACAATATCTATAGTGCTCTAGTGCAGTTATTGGTGCTTGTTTTATCAATTCCCGTATTGATTTACTATTCCCTTTTGTGTATATATGTGAAAATAATGAAATACCTTTTCGAGTCCAGAATTCGTTTTCGTTAAGTGTCAAAAATTCAGTTAGGGCAGGGTTGTCCCATAAGGGGGAGAAATCCAGAATTTGAGGGGCATGGATCAATATCTTAATTTTATTCCAAACTTTCTGTAGCGCGGCTCCGATGGGGCAAAAGTAATCTGTACGTTGAAACATTCCGGATTCCAATATACTAAAAATGTTATTGGAGTGTAGTGGGCGTTGACCTAGGATATGTGATATTAATACACCATCCCCGACATTGACGCACCATTGTAATTGTGCACAGAGATAATAGATTTGAAAATGGGGCAGGCCTAGGCCCCCGTTACTTACGGCCATTCGCAGGTATTGTAGTTTGATGCGGACCCTTTTTCTGCCCCATATCAGATCATTTATCAAGCGGTCAATCAGATTGAAGACGCTATCCTCAATCCAAGTGGGGCAGGAGCTGACCGTATACAATATCCAGGGTAACAAAACCATTTTAATCAACGCAATCCTATTGATCTGCGAAAGTGGGAGTTTCTGCCACACTCTTATTTTGTCTTTTATTCTCCCCACTAAAGGGGAAATATTTAACTGATTATATTCCCTGATATTATTGCTGATTTTTATCCCGAGATAATCTAAATGATCTGTCGGGGGAATAATTCTGATCCTAAGATCGTTAGGGGGGGGCATCCGGTTCAGGGGGAAGAGTACAGACTTAGACCAGTTTATCTCATACCCAGCAATTCTGCCGAATTCCTCTGTTATCCGCATAACATTGGGGACGCTTCTCCAACCGTCATTCAGGTAGAGTAAGACGTCATCTGCATATAAGCAAATCTTATCGTCTGTCCCTCTCCCCCCGAAGCCGGATATGCCAGGTTCAGTCCGTATCCTGCAGGCAAGGGGTTCCATAAAGATTGCGAAGAGGAGAGGAGAAAGGGGGCAGCCCTGACGTGTTCCCCGCTTTAGGGAAACAGCAGGGGTAAGCACCTCATTGACTTTAATTCTAGCAGTTGTTTCACTATATAGCAGTTTAACCCATCCAATAAATTCCTGGCCCAGATTCATCCTATACATAACACGCCAGAGGAAGGGCCACTCGACACGATCGAACGCTTTAGCGGCGTCCAATGATAGTATCGAGCGGTCCTCCCCTCCGCCAATCTGGATATTAAGAAAGGTCCGCCGTATATTGGTCTGTATCTGTCGCCCAGGAATGAACCCTGTCTGGTCCACATGTATCAGGCGCGCTATTACTTTTTTTAAGCGATTGGAAAGGACTTTTGCAATTATTTTATAATCTGCATTGAGCAGTGATATTGGGCGATAGTCCTCAACTTTATTTCCCAGTTTCCCCTTTTTAAGGATCAATGTAACCGTTGCTTCGGCCAGAGACGGGGGCAGCTTTCCGCGTTTACTAGACTCATTTAGAACAAGCAACAGTCCGGGCAAGAGTATCTCCGCATGGCGCTTATAGATGCCAAATGGAAGTCCATCCGGACCCGGCGCAGAAGAACCCCGAGTCCCCTGCAGGGCCGTTTGTAATTCCTCCAATAGGATGGGGGCACACAAAGAGGCGGAATCGGAGACCGAGAGCGCCGGGATCCTGACTTGTTCCAAAAAGGCATCTATTTCGGTCACTATATCTACCGCCTCAGATCGATATAAATTATCAAAGTGATTAAAAAACTCTGCTACCATCTCCATTCCTCTTTCCAATCTACGCCCATCCCCCGTCAGTATCTGTCTAATTCTTTGGGGGGGTTTTTGATTTGCTATAATAGAAACCAATAGCTTACTCGGGGTACCCGCCTCGCAGAAATCTTTATAGCCCATGAAAAATAGTTGATTCTGTGCTTTTTCCTTCATAAAGGTAATGTAATGATCTTTGGCAGATTTTAGCTTAGTACGCGTATTCATATCATTTCGTACTCGGATACAGCCCTCCAGATATGCAATATTTGCCTCCAGCTTTTTTTGTTCGGCAGAGAAATCATTTTTTTTCGTTTTTATTCTAGAAAAATACAGCCCACGCATAAATGCCTTCATGGCATCCCAAACAAAATGAATGTGAGCTGTACCGATATTCTCTTGCCAAAATTGTGAGAGTTCTTTATCTATCCCAGCGGAATCATTTAATATAGTTAGCCAGTGTTCGTTCAATCTGAACGATCTGCTGATCCCGGTTTTTTGTCCGGTCTTCATCACCAGTAAGATCGGTGAATGGTCGGATATGCCATGGGTCTCGTATGTCATTTTTGAGATAGATTCAAGCATCTGCTCATTGGCCAAGGCCATATCGATCCTAGACATAGCGCTATACGCTTTGCTAAAGCAGGAGAACACCTGTTTGTTGCCGTAAAGCCATCGCCAGACGTCGGTTAAACCCATCTCCTCACAGAACCCGCGAAGTAGAACATGTTTATCCTGCGCACTTTTCCGGGCGGTTGAAAATCTATCCAGCGCCGGGTCGAGCACGCAGTTAAAGTCACCACATATTAATATCGGAGAGCGCTCTCTATTATGTATAAAGAGTGCCAGCTGCTTTAAAACTGTCATTGTGAACGGTGGGGGAATATACAAAAAAGCAAGGACGCACCTACTACCATTCCATTGGGCGAAGAGGAAGATATATCTCCCATCTCTATCAATTGACTGGTCTAGCAGGATAAAGTCGATGCTATGGTGTATATACACACTGATCCCTCGGGAATATGCCGAGAGACCAGAGTGAAATTGATGTCCAGCCCATCTCTTTATTAAATACTCAGGGATATTCGGTGTGGCATGCGTTTCTAATAAAGCAACTATTGCGGGGAGGTGTCGAGTAATTAAATCAAAGACCACTACCCTTTTCATTCTATCAGCCAGTCCACGCACATTCCATATCATGACTCTATTACTAGTCATCATGAATTATGGAGGAGGCGTCCGTCACCCCCCAAAGGCAGCCGCAACCAAGCCGGGGTCCCCCCCCACCCATTATCCACCCACACCCATTGATACCCACCCCCCATCAACCCCCTTACTGGTTCACTGATGCGAAGCATCGTTGTCAACCTCTTACATTTCGCCCATCCGTCCATGGGCCGCCCACCGCTATTACCCCACCCCTAGGTTGAGGGGCGTTGCTGCCACATCAACCGAGGTCCGGCGTCTAAACCCTGACAGAGTCAAGCCATTCAACGGTTTCTCTGTGGGAGTGAAAAAACATTACGGTGTCTCTATACACCACTCTTAACTTAGCGGGGTAAAGCATTGAATATTTAATATTCCCCTCACGTAATCTTTTCTTAATGTCAAAATATTCCCTACGCTTGCTTTGGGTGTCCCTAGAAAAGTCGGGGTATATCTGTATCGAATGTCCGTCAAGTGTAGTGTCAGCTAGATCTCTCTTCCGTCGGAGCACCCAGTCTCTATCACTAGAGGAGAGTATCCTAATTAGGATGGCTCGGGGGGGGGCTACCCGGCGGCATCTTTTTTACAGGGATTCTATGGGCTCTCTCCACACATAGTGCGGGAGTATCTCCACCAGAACCAAGCATTTCAATTAACCATTTTTGAATAAACGCCACGGGGTTGCCCCCCTCTACCCCCTCAGGGAGGCCGACTATTCTCAGATTGTTACGTCGTGCCCTGTCCTCCATATCAGTTAGTCTTGCATTAATACGTTTATTTTCCTTATCCAATTCTACAATTTTTTTTCCCATCTGTAACTGTTCTGTTTGAACCTTAGTTAACCCGGTTTCAACAAGTGCGATGCTGGCCCTAATTTGGTTCATATCTTCTCTAATAAGAGTAAGATCCGTCTGCAGTGTCTGTACGGTGATGGAGACATCTAAAACTGATTGATTGGTGGTCTGTACCACCGATAATATATCCGTTAATTTGTTCTCGATATTATCAAATCTCGTGTGTTGCTCAGTCTGAATAGATGGATCTATCTGTGTTTCAGCCAGTTCAGGTGTTTTCTTTCCCCCCCTCTGTCTCGGTGGGGGCGATTTCAAGTATTTATCCATTCTCGTCTGTGGACTACTACTGCCACCTGCCCTGGGAGATCCCGTACCCCCGGATCTCCTGTTATATTTAGCAGGCATGTTTTCGAAGTCTATCAAACGAAAGTACAATATACAAGGTTCCAAACCCAGATGCTGTCACAACGCCACCCAATGGTGAAGATATCCCAGCGCTACCACAGCATCTGGCGCTACAACACGACAATATTGACAAAATGAAGTTTGTATACAAACTTGACGTTATAGCTATATGGGGAGAAGTGTAACTACATGAACATATACGTACATAATGGAACGTCAGTTGTTTACGTAGCAAGGAAAAAAGGAAAAAGAAAATCAACAAAATATCAAGACCTTAAACGATATCAAGCTATAATGGCGAATATCAAACATAAGTCAAAAGCACTATTAAGATTGGTGGTGCAGACAAATTCAATAGTGATCAATAATAATGTGGAGGTAGTCCATCCAATCCGACCAAACTCGACACAGTCACCTCTATTGATTTTTTTTTTTTTCCCCTTCCTTTTCCTTTCTTTTTTTTTTTTTTTTTATGTGTGTTTTCTCCTTCCCCCGCTTCTTTTTTTTAACGGAAAGTATCAACTATAGGCCCCCATAGATCGTTATACGTTCCTTGTGGTGTAGGAATGCTCAATACTTATTCAGTATTGTTCAGCACGATACTGATTCAGTGTTAAACCATCATAGGGGAAACTGTGGGGGCTATTGCCACCAAGGGATTAAATGACCAACGACAGGAGCTTGCAGGGGATACCCCTTTAATACTAATCTTCATTTCAAGAAGTCAGAATTGACTATTTATATGGATTGTATCAATATAATGATTAATGCTATTTGAAAGATCAAGGGAGCTCAGTCTATCTTAGAGCATTACGTGTAAAGTATCCACCTGCTGTTATTTACCATCCTTAACCTATTAAATGGGTTGACCTCTTTCCTATACTGATGACACATTCTCAGGAAGAGAATTACAGAGAATTACAGCTCCTAAATCCTATTCACTTGAATGGGAAGGAGCAATTGTAGTTATACTCTGACCCATTCAGGTGAATAGGACGAAGGAGCTGTAATTAGACTACTCGTTGCTGTAATGTCGATGGTGAGCAGGTAAACAGTGAAGAGAAAGCAACGTTCATATGAGCGCTGCTTTCTCTTCAAACAGCTGATTAGCAGGTGTGCTAAGGGTTGGACCCCTGCCAATCTGATATTGATGATCTATCTTGAAACAGAAATTGGAATGTTCCTTTAAGTCCATTTAATGTAAAGACATGTGGCTAGAAGCAATGGAAAGGCCATCAGAAAATAGCTCACAAAGAAATTACATAGGCTATAGATGTTTTTTTCTGTGGAACACTTTTGCCTTTATCTTTGCATCTTAGATATCAAAAGAGACTTGCAATAGCCTATAATACTATTGTAAACTATTAGGAATGAAACAGAAAAGTAAATGGTCTCCTCAATTAGCACCACTACAATAAACCTACAGAGATCAGCAGCACAACCACAAATCCAATGTAGGGAGCATATCCTTAATCAGGCTACTTTAATGGTGCACACAGTGTTAGGCTCCAGCACTTCAAAGCTTCACTGCAGCAGAAAGGATCAGGCAGTTCAAAAGTTACTCAACCCTCTTGAACCTAGTGGCTTTGTGAATGATTAGCCCATTTAGAAGCTAAATTGCATTGAGCATATTGATTCTGTGCCGTGGTCCAAAAAACAGAAAGACAAGATGAAAAGACATAAAATCTATATATTGCTTTCTATTGCTGTTGGGGCATCGTGTCCTTTTTAATGAAGCAGATTAGGATTTAAAACACCTAAGTTGTTCTTCTTAAACAATAAGACTGACACTAGAGCTGTAGAATATGCCGTCTAAATGGCAAAAGACCTTGAAAAAAAGAAATATTCCTGATTTGCAGTCCAGATAGAGTCATTCTTCAGGGGAAACAAGAAAGGTGGAGACTTTATGTCTCTCATATCTTACTGATAACGGCTTAACACTCTCATGTTAGGCATTATCTGGTATAATAGGTAGATGAACCATGTATCTTTCTACCGGACTCAGAAATATGATGCAGTCCTGCTGTGATCTAAACCAGTTTTACTTAGATGAATGCTGTATGACACTATGACCATGTGCAGTCTAATATCTAGACTAATGAAAAGACAACTTAGTATATTAAGACGTATTCAGTATAATGTTCACTATCAAGAGGAACTGAAATCTTCCAGGCTGGAGAACCCCCTCACAATTCTGAAACGTTAGCATTTTTCCACAAATAAATTTAGACAACTGGATCTCCACTGTCACAATAGTATGACTGGTGCACTGTCAATCACACCTACTGGAGAAACATTCTTGAGTATTCTACCACGTGCGTCGCTTCTACATAGCTTTATATGCTCAGAATACATTTTATGCAGAGTATTCTTCTAAAACTATTCTTCTGATATATAACTGATACAAGTCTGCTTCAGAGCTTATTGTGAATTTTGGTCATTAAAGGGTTTTTCAGTTTCAGTACAGTTCAATGTTATACAAGATTCCAACATATTTTATGCATCATCTCATGGCTTCTACAATCTCTGCTTGATGGCATTGGTAGGAAGCTTCATTATTTTATTCTATCAAGGCTGATTACATCTGTAGTACCTGTGCCAAAGCAGTGCACCGGAGTGTCCATCACATGACTATAACGGACTACCTGCCACCGGTCAGCCATTCCTTTTGACCCTTCTTTCGCCCATATACTGACATGCTTGTATGCTCTTGTTATCAAAAGGGAGAAGGGATTAAGCTGCTTACAGACACCTCTGATGGTGGCTTATCTCCCTTGAGAACAAAAGGTTCAGGCATGTTGCAATGTAACAGCCTGATCCATAGGCTGAATTCATTGGGTTTGACTGACATGCATTTGACAATTATGGTCAACCTTAAAAGTCAGCAGTGAATGTGATCTCTCTTTGTTTAGCTCAAAGAGCATTGTCCACACTAGATACCTTACAAGAAATTTAATATTGACGGAAAGCAGATATATTGAAAATGTAGATAAAGTATATTAGAAATGTGCACACAGTAACTTAGAGCTTTACAAAGAATAAGCAGCAGAAATTATGGTGTTACAGCAGGGTGAGTGCGGAGGAGATGATCTTGCCTCCACAGGTCAGAAGCTGTCAAATTTTTGGAAAAGCTCGGAGAGCCCCATTTAAGTGTAGTTCAACGTCTAAAGGGGCTATGTCATCACCATTGTCCGTATGTTCTGTTTGACAAATGGATGTCATAAAGTGGATTACCTCCCTAGAGGAAGCCTTCTTTTGAATAGTGGGCCTGTGATGCTACATTTGCCTTTCATTGACCACTATGGGGGAAATGGAGAGACCAAGCTTGCCCTCTGATAAAATCTAATTGCCATGGGTTAGATAATAGAGATTGCCATGCGGGTTCCAATTAAAAAATTGTTTGCCTTAATCAGACAAGCCCTTTAAAGGGGCTACTGTAGTTGTTTGTGGTGCTGCAGTTACATCCCATTCAAGTAAACCAGAAAACATTACAATAACCTGCATAGCTGATACTAAGTAGACAGCATACAGGTAAACAATCAAGAGCATTCGTATGAGTATCCTGAGGATAGGTCACCAACATTTATGTCCTGAACAACCAAGTTTCATCTAAATTATTTTTTTCTTTACTCATTTTTAGGACACAAATATTTAGACTACAAATACCTATCGCTGAAACTAAATGGCAAGAACCACCACAAGTATGAGCCATAATGTGCATGCCAATAGACTGGAAAGTGGGTACAATACCACTTGTGCTTAAGGAACATCCTTCTTGAGATTACTAGATCCAGTTTGCAATCAATTAGCTTGCCAATATCAGGGCCACAGTACATAGTAACATCAGTTTGTTCGCTATGCACATGTTGCAGAACATACTGTTTTAAAATCAACCCCAGGCATTGTACCATAGTATACAGATGTACAAATGTCTTCATTTTTCTAAGCCTCCTCCTTTCTGCTGAGACATGTGTAGTCATCATCTGTCCTAGTTGTAGTTACCAACTTGCGGAAATGCAAAGTTGCCCCTAAGCCAGGCTGCCAGCTCTTTCCAAGGAAGCAAAGAACCCAAGGATGCATGTGTGCCAACTGGCACCTATTCAAAAAGCCGTGGGGGCAGCTGCATCTCTGAATTATTGGCATATCAACACATTTTCAAAATTATATTTTCAGTGCACTTGGAAATGAAATTATGGTAAGTAAGTCATATAAGCAAGAGCTAGATATTGATGTGATCAAGAGAAACTATTTTCAACAATGATAAAATGATCCAAATTAGTATGACTCTAAAGCTGGAGGTACACAGTAGACCTACAGCAGATTTTCTTGGCTTTGGCTACCATCTAATGTGTATGTCGTCTCCAAACTCTCCCCAATGGCTGATGTTCAGGGAGATAAAGATCAGGCATGTTGGATTTCAACTGAATGATCCTTTTTTTTATCTTTTTTGAAGATAAGCCACCACGAGAGGTGGCTACAGGGGTTTTCAGTTCCTAGTGACCTGTCTACATGGCACAACATATCAGGCATTTATCGTGAGTGAATTGTTCGTTCCAAACATGATGTTTTCTGTATGGGGACCAGTGATGGTTACTTGCGATCACATGCCCCCCATAGAGAATCATTGTTTCTGGGTAGGAGATCACTGCTTACAAAGTACTACACAGAAACAATGATTTAGGTGACTGCATCAGCAATGCTTCACCTGATGAAGGAGCATTTGGTCATTCATTGGGTGACTAGTGACACCTTTACACAGGGCAGTTATAGGGAACCAGCTTTCCTAGGAACACTCCTTCCTGATAATTGCCCTAATTGCTTCTAGTGCAGAATATCTCTGTTCATGTGGCACCGAAGACATACATTCTTTTAGGTTATGACAATAGTTTCCTTTGGGAAAATTTTTTGATTTATTGAAAAACCCAATTAATGCATGAAAACTAGAACAGAAAGCCCTGGCGTAACTAGCCATATAAACCATTCAAATTGACATGGTAGTTGGGCATTAAAGGGCATCTGTCCGCACAAACTTTGATATAAATGCAGCTGCCATGGGAGATATCCACTGAGCAGCTGAATGTACTTGCATTTTCTCCAATGTCAATATGAGCTATTTTTTAATATGCTAATTAGCTCCCTGGCGCAAAAAGTGCATTGCCGTTACACCTGAAGCTCCAGCCAGCCATGCCCCCTACACTTTGAGTGACAGAGCCAATCAGTGTAAGGTTCCATTCAGACGTCCGTAACGAGTTTTGAGGATCCACGGATCCGCAAATCCGCAAAACATGGACAGCGGCAATGTATGTTCCACATTTTGCGGACCGCACATTGCCGGCACTAATGGCACTAATAGAATATGCCTATTCTTGTCTGCAATCGTGGACAAGAATAGGACATGTTCTATGTTTTTCGGGAACATCGAGCTGCCCCATAGAAATGAATGGGTCCGCAATTCTGTTCCGCAAAATGCGGAACGAAATTGCGGACGTGTGAATGGACCCTAAAGGTAATCTTAACTGGCCCTGAAATCTCACAGCAGTGTGTGCGTCTCTTTGATCGGCACACACGCTAATAAAGCTCTATGTCATGATGGTGCCCATGAAGTACTGGTTCCATTAGTGTACAGCACATGCGCTGATCAAAGTGGTGAATGCACTGCCACAAGATTTCAGGACCAGGCGAGATTACCTTTACGCTGCCTGGGTCTGCCACTCATGAGTGGTCGGCGCGTACACTGACTGGAACTGAAGTGCAACGACAATGCCCTCATTGCACCAACAAGCTAATTAGCATATTATACAATCGCTCATATCTTTGGATTGCCACAACATATTGACATGGGACAAATGGAATTACATTCAGCTCCTCAGTGCACATCTCCCATGGCAGCTGCATTTATGTCAAGGTATGTAAATGAAAGCTGGAATCAGATTGACTGCTGGGAGTGAATATTTCTCAGTCCAACTTTTATATGTGACTGTTGACTATCACTATTTTAAGTATAAAGAAACAAAAACACGATCCGATGTAATATATTTCGAGAAAACACAAGCTTGGACTGTAACTCGGATCTCAACAATATGTTGTTTGCTGTTTAAAGGTACGGATTCGTGCTGAGAAAATCTCTTGTTATATCTGCACAAGATAACCTTTGATTGCTCCCAATTCAATACTGTTTCAAATAGATTTTTATGTTTTCCAACCTTTCCTAGGCATTTATGTAATGCTGAACATTTGACTCTGTCTTGTTGATGCTGTGCAAATGTCTAGTTTTTGCATTACTGGAGAAAGTTCCTTCTCATATTCAGCGCTGGGGATGTATTCTGCAGGGAAAAGCTAATTTTAGAAATTCAATACAAAACAAATCAGTCTTTTGAAACAAGGTTGTAATGTGTGGGCCGGTCTGTACTCTACTACACAATTCCCCTGGATGTTTGATCCAGTTATGACATTGATAAATTGCTAGCACTTCTAAGGTGTACAGTAGTGTTTTATTATTATTATAGTACCAGGGTCTTGCACCTGCTAAGTTATAGTAATATGCATTTACCTAGTAATTGTTTGTCACATACCTCTTCTTAATTACCATTGTATAGTAAAATTGCTTTAATTTTGACGTTCCCGGGACAGGTGGAAGGAAATCTGTGAGACTGGCAACACCTGGTTTGATCTGACATGTTTTCCTTTTGGATCAAATGATGTCTGTTTTGTCTCTGGTGCCTGCTACACCTTCTTTCTCTAGGTGTGGCTATTATGGTCATTTAACCTTCTCTATTTATTGTTGTTTCTCCCACTATGCTATGCGGTTTACAGCTTCAGTTTGAGTTGTGGATAGCTCGGCTCCTGGTGCTGCCATAGCCACTTGAAGTTAAGTGTTTTCTTTCCCTTTTGTATTTTGTTTGGGTTGTTTTGTGTGTTGCATTTCCCTGTCATTTGTATTAAGGCCTGAGGGACACTCCTGTTTGTGCTTCCTTTTGGAGGAACAGGTTGTCTCAGTCCTGACATTAGTACCAGAGTCCTATAGGGTAAGTTAGGACATTTGGTATTCCTGCATATGAACTCACCTACCTCTGGGGTCTGTTCATACTGGTAGTTAGTCAGGACTTTGATTAGGGTTTTACTAGGAGATGTTCATCTCCTTTCCCTAGTTTACAGGCCTTGTTCCCTCACCTCTTTCCCTCCTATGTTCGGTGTGGTGTTTGCTTCCCAAACCCGAATGTAACAGTTTCAATATCTGATTGGGGAGGGGGGTACTCCTGGCACCACCCCTGATCAGCCACAGCCTAGATGTAGTGGCGTGTGCAGTATAATTACACTGCACTGCCGATACAGTCTAGACAGCGAGCAGATATACAGTGAAGAGAAGGCAGGACTCGTACAAGCGCTGCATCCACTACAAACAGCTGATCAGTGGGGGTGCTGGGAGGTGGACCCCAGCTGATCTGATAGTGGTGTGATATTTGTTTCCGTCAGGTTGGGTTCACATGCAGGTTTTCGCTGGCGTGTTCCCTGTACCTTTGCATTTTGTGTAGGTGTTTTTTTTGTGGTAAATAGTCCGCCCTCAGATGTTAGCTAAAAGTCTATGGGAAATATGAAACACAGGACACACAAGTTTTTAGTTTTTTTTTGTACCTGGCATTTTTACTCATTAGGTAGCATTTTTTGTTTTTCTGGTTTCTTTTCAAAAACCCTGCCTGCTGTATTGTGCTTTTCCAGGCATTTTTACATCTTCTGTATAAGGGAAAGATGCTCTGAAGAAAATGCTAGTTTCAATAAATGTCATAAAAATGCACATATCTATCTATATATCTATCTATTTACTATCTATCTATTAATCAATCGACCTATTATATATCTATTTATCTATCTACCTATCTATTATCTATCTATCTACTTATCTATCTAATTGCCTGGTTATCTATCTATCTATCTACCTTGTTGATGCCACACCTGCTGATATTATTATAATGCCTGCACAGGGCTGTGTGCCAGATGGCAGGCTGCTCGCTATAGAAAAGCACATTCGTTTTTCTCTTTCCTTCTTCCTTTAAAGTAAAATCACTGAAAAGAGTTTCTGGTCTTTCTTTAATTTTTGCATGTTTTATAGCTCTATTCGCTTGATTGCTTTCCTGGCCTTCACAGTATGTGATCTCCTGGGTGTCTGACCCCCCTGCTGTCAAAGGCTAGTTTTCCATTTTTGGGAAGCTCTCCATATTCTTTACTTCTTTGGGGTTACGGTACGGTATACTGTCAGCTTCTGTGATGTTTGTATGTCGTTCCTCTAGACTCTGATATACTCCTCTTTGTCCTTGTGTATCATCCTCTGGATTTCCCCCTTTGCCAGGCTGTATTGCTTCGTGGCTTGCGCAGGCTTCATTTGGATGGCTTGTTGCAGGGTGCTTTGTTTTTTCTGAAGCTTCTTGGTGCAGCATAGCTTTGCGATGGTCGAGCTGCGTCATCTTCTGGACAGCAAAGTAGAGTTGGACTATGCCCAGTTCTGCTTGACAGACACTGTTTAAGGTGCTCCTGTGGACCTGGAGAATGTGTTTGCAGAATTCTAGGTGGAAAAGTTCTGTTGGCCCAAAGTCCCACTTTGCCCAGTCTGGGTATGTGTCTGGGCCCCAGACTTCGCTGCCATACAGAAGGATTGGGGCGATGATGGTGTCAATGAATTTAAGCCTGGTGCCTTGAGATGATATAGACGCCTTTTGATGGCACAGAAGGTTTTGCTCGCCTTGTCTTTCAGTGTCTCCATGTCTTTCTTAAAACTCCCTGATTAGCTAATTTCTAATCCCAGGTAAGTGTACCTGTCGGTTTCTGAAAGTGGACAGTTGTTTACCTGGAATGAAGGACGCCTGGCTGGTTTACAGTTTATCTTCTGGAACACCATGATGTTGGTTTTCTTTGGATTGCTGGGCAGTGCCCACATGGTACTGAATTTTTCCAGAATTTTCAGGTTATCTTGGAGACCTTTCTCAGTTGGTGATAGTAGCAGAAGATCATCTGCATAAAGAAGAAATTTTACTTTGGTGTCATGGAGGATGAGACCGGGTGCTGAGGAGTACCATTGATCGAGCATGCTCAGTTGAACACTTGTTCGACTCGAGCATTGCGATTCTCGTCACATCACAGTGTTCGGCCAAAGAGCCCATGTGCTTGAGCGTGATGCTCGAGTCAGTGTATTTAAATCCAATTTGCAGACTGAAGAGGTTACAATTTGTCAAAGAGCACATTGACTGGCCTAAAGAGACATTTTGTGCACTGATGAAAGTACGATTGTTCTTTTTGGGTGTAGTGGACGGAGACAGTTTGTCAGATGAACCCCAAACACTGAATTCAAGTCACAGTACACTTTGAAGATAGTAAAGCATGGTGGCACAAGCATAATGATATGGGGATGTTTTTCCTACTACGGTGTTGGACCTATTTATCGCATCCCAGGGATCATGGATCAGTTTGAATACATCAGAATACTTGAAGAGGTCATGCTGCCTTATGCTGAAGAGGAAATGCCCTTGAAATGGGTGTTCTAAAAAGACAACGACCCCAAACACACCAGTAAACGAGCAATATCTTGGATCCAGACCAACAAGATTGACACTATGGAGTGGCCAGCCCAATCCCCCAATCTTAATCCAATAGAAAACTTGTGGGGTGACATAAAAAATTCAGTTTCTGAGGCAAAACCAAGAAATAGAGAAGAACTGTGGAATGTAGTCCAATCATCCTGGGCTTGAATACAGGTTCACAGGTGTCAGAAGTTGGTTGACTCAATGCAACACAGATGTACAGCAGTTCTCAGAAACAGAGGTTGTATAGCTAAATATTAGTTATTTGATTCAAAGGAAAGCAAAATCTTCAAACATTTTTCAGTTTATATAGTGAATGTTTGAGTTTGTAAAGAAGCAGTAATCAAAGCAAAACATGGCTACTTTGAAGAACCTAGAATATGACATATTTTCAGTTGTTTCACACTTTTGTGTTATGTATATAATTCCACATATGTTAATTCATAGTTTTGATGCCTTCAGTGTGAATCTACAATTTTCAGAGTCATGAAAATAAAGAAAACTCTTTGAATGAGGTGTGTCCAAAATTTTGGTCTGTACTGTATATATATACAGTATATAAATATATATATATATATATATATATATATATATATAATATATATGCCCTCATCATCTCCCGCCTAGACTACTGCAACATCGTCCTCTGTGGCCTCCCATCTAGCACTTTCCAATCTATCCTCAACTCTGCTGCCTGACTAATCTACCTCTCACCCTATTACTCCTCTGCCAATCCCTTCACTGGCTCCCCATTGTCCAGCGAATTCACTTCAAAGTACTAACAAATACATACAAGGCCGTCCACAACCTGTCCCCGCTCTACATCTCTGAGCTACTTTCCAGATACATCCCCACACGCATTCTCCAATCCTCACAAGACCTCCTTCTCTCCTCTCCTCTTATCACCTCTTCCTACAATCGCCTCCAAGATTTCTCCCGTGCATCCACCACACTCTGGAACTCGCTACCCCAACATATCAGACTCTCACCAACAGTGGAATCCTTCAAAAGAAACCCGAAAACCCACCTCTTCAGACTAGCCTACAACCAGTGACCCTGCTGTCTCTATACCGCCAAGACCAGCTTTACCCTCACCTACTGTGTCCTTCTCCTATACCATGTAGATTGTAAGCCCTCACGGGCAGGGTCCTCTCTCCTTCTGTACCAGTTTGTAATTTGTCTTGTTTATTATTAGTGCAATTGTCTGTATTATGTATGTATACCCCTTTTTATATGTACAAAGCTATTGAATGAATGGCACTTTAATAATAATAATAATAAAAATGTAATTACAAATTTATTCATAGCTATGTCCATATATGGAGTCAGTGCTTGGGGACACCCAGTGCATTTAAATCTAATTTAGCCTCTATTTCTGAAACGTTTCTGCCAGGATTTGAATTCACAACCTTCTACAATAGAGCCAAGAACTTTAACTACTACGCCATACAGCTACATGTTAACCTGTACTCAAATATGATATGATACCTCTGCTTTATAGGAATACTTACTACATGACAAATACTATGTGGTTTTTCTGACATAGTTTATCATTCAGCTTTATAGCTGAGTGGTAAAAGTCCTTGCCTCTAATGTAGAAGATTGTGAGTTCAGAAACTTTTTTCAGAAATAGAGGCTAAATTACATTTAAATACGCTGGGTGTACCTAAGCACTGACTCCATATGGACATAGCTATATATGGAGTCAAAGCAGGGACTCCTAAGCCACGGACTTACACTGAGAGATTCCCTCACTGTACAGTGATCTTCTGCATAGTCCTCAGTGGGACCTGGCACCCTCCCCTCTTCAGAGCAGGGGGTGCCTGGTTTAATGCTTGGTTTCTCACATTGACTTCCATTGTGGAAGCATCGCAAAGTGTTCTACTCGAGCACCAGAGCACCCAAGCACTTTAGTGATTAATCAACACTACTGAAGAGGACTCTAGAGCTTCCGCCAGATAATTGATATAGATGTTGAAGAGGGTTGGACTGAGGCTGAAGCCCTGTCTGACTCCTTGGCTCTGCCGGAAATAAACCGTTCTCCTCCCATTCACCTTCACGCTGCATCTGTTCTCAGTGTAGGAACTTCTGATGACACCATATGTTTCAGCTATAGGCCCGTGTGCCACACTGAATCAAAGGCCTTCTTAAAGTCCACAAAGCAGGGCATATATATTTCCATGCTTTGTTTTGTGAACATGGCTCTTGATGAGGCTCTGCAGGGTGTAGCTGTGGTCCGTGGTGTGGTAGTTTGACATGAAGCCTGCTTGGCTTCTGCTGAGGAAGCTGTGCTGGGTGAGGAAGCTGAGGATCATCTTATTCAGGATACTGCTGAGTTTCCCCAGGTTGCTCCTGACACATATCCCTCGATTGTTGGCCGGGTTGTATCTGTCTTCGCTCTTGTGCATGGGGGTGATGATTAGTGATGAGCGGCAGGGGAAATACTTGAATATGCAATATTTTGTCAATATTTGTTAGAATATTAGTCATATATTTACGAATTTGAGATTATTTTCTTGATCGTGAAAAAGCGACAATGTAATATTAGCGTAATGCACGCAAAAAACAGACGTTGGTCACTATAGCTAAATTTTTCAAGCTGCTAGAAATTTCCTGAGACAGGAGAAAATGGTTTCACGGCAGAACATTAGAATAGCTTTAAATGCAGATAGAGTGCTCCAATATATTTGAGATTGCAAAATCGGCGCTAATGATGCAAATATTTTGGCACAATATGTACAACTTCACATTTTAACAGGTCTGACTACTCATTAGTGATTGGTGCACTAAGTATTGCTGTGAACTTGTGACTTCACAGCACTATGTATGTATGTATGTAGCATACATACATACAGTACATACATAGAGCACTATGTATGTACCATGTATGGACAGCAGAACCTATCAGCTACACTATATAACTATCTAACCTACACTGACTTTCTCCCACTAACTATCTGCATTATATATATAAGCTAACTAACTAACTAACTAATGTAATGGCACAGGAAAGCAGAGAGCACAGCAATGACACTGCTGTCTCTCTCAGATCTGCAAAGTACTGTATACAAGGGCTGCTGGGAAAGTTCGTATATAGTAAGGAGTAGGCAACTTTCCTATTGGTTGTTAGGGCTATTGCTAAGCTCAGACAAAGATATTGCAACCTTCTCATTGGCCCAGAAGCAAGAAGGGAGGTTACTGATGGGGAAAAAAAATAGAATATTCGAAATTACGAATAAATATCACTATATTCTAAATAGTCGCAAAATCTTGATGTGCAGATATACGTGATTAATATTTGCTATTCGCACCAAACACTAGTGATTATGCCCTGGTTCCAGCTCTGGGGGAAGTAGCCAGCACTCAGCACAACCTTTTTAATTTTTACTATTGCGGCCTGGATACCTGGCAGGCTGTATTTGATCATTTATGGAAGGATCCCATCTGGGCCGCTGGCTTATTTACTCTTTATCACTGAGATCCTCTCTGTTATCTCCTGCAGTGTGATCGGTGTGTCTAGAGGGTTTTGGAAATCTTTGATTTTGTCCTCCATGTCCTTCAGCTTTTTTGTGATTTATTTTTGTTCTGGGCTTTGGTCCTCCTTCGAGATGTCTTTGTAAAGATCCTTAAAGTACTGGAGCCAGATGTTGCCGTTTTGGATGTGGAGGTTTGTGTTCTTACTGGTTTTGTCCATGTGCTTCCATAGTTCCCAGAAGGAGTTGTTCTGGAGAGCATCTTAGAGTTGGAGGAGCTTGGTTGAGATGTTGCCCTGCTTTTACTTTCTGAGGATGATTTTGTATTGCCTTTGTATGTTGTTGTAGGCTTCCCTCAGACTGGAGTTCAGATCTTGATGTTTCCTATTTGAGGCCATTCTTAGCACCTGGCTTATATCTTTACACTCCCGGTCGAACCAACTGTTGGGTTGCTGCTTTTTTGGCCTCTTGTTGCATCTTTTGAGGTCAGACATTTCCTCCATGGTGTAAAGCATATTATTAGAGTCCCTTACCGTAAGATTTACTCCTTCTTGGTTTAGCTCAGAAACTTTACTATGGAAGTTATAGAGCATCTCATTGATCTCTGCGCTGTTTATGGTCTCCATATACTTTGGGGCTGACATCTTGAACCTTTTAAAAGGTGGAGGTAGGCTAAAGAGGCCGGTCTCCTATGATGTTTGTGTCGGTGGTTTGCTTGCGGATTTAATGTATAGGAGCAGTTGGTTGTGGTCTGACAGGTGTGTCTGTGGGATGACTATGAAGCCACCAACATTTGTGGGAACCATATCTGCTATGGCATAGTCTACCACACTGTTGCCTACATGGGAGTTTAGGGTATGTCTACCAAGAGAGTCTCCCTTGATGCGGCCATTGAGAATATGAAGTCTGAGGCTTTGTCATAAGTTCAGCAATTTTCTGCCACTTTTATTTACTGTGCTGTCATAGCTGTTCCTCTGGGTGTACACTGAGCTGTCACAGTCAGTGTCTGCTCCGAATATATAGTCATTTCGGTCAATTGTCAGATAGTCTTTCTCCCTCCCTGTTCTTGCATTGAGGTTTCCAAAGATGAGAACATTGCCCAGGGCCTGAAAATGGGCGGCTTCCCTCTGTAGGATGTCAAAGCTATCAGGATTGAATTATGGAGACTCTGGTGGAACTATGTATGTTGCACCAAGGTAGATGTCAGCCTGAGAGGTGAGGATGGAGGGGCATATTCTTACCTATATGTGACTGTCTGATCTGCTCATGGAGCTCCTCTTTTTACCAGACTAATGTTTCTCCTGAGCTCCAGCCAAGCTTTATGATTTTGCTTTTCAGGGCAGGGACAGAGATCTCCCTGTAACCGGCGGGCACCAGTGATTTATTCTCTGTCTTAGTCCATGTTTCTAGGAGGATCTGTATGTCAATGTTTTTTTGTCTTTGGGTAAAGTCTGGATCGTGAATCTTACATTTGAAGGCTGAAGTGTTCAGGCCCTGAATGTTCCACCTGCTGACAAAAAGAGATGTCATTGTTTGTCCATATACCTTGTAATGAGCTGCCCTGTATAGGACAAGCTGAATTCTTGACTGGTGGCCATGTTGTAGCACTTTTATCCAGTCAGTGTTCTGCACAGAGTGCTGAGCAGGGTCTTTATCTCCTCAATGTCTCTGCTCTGCATTACTCTATGTGAGGCAGGTGGATTACTCCAAAGTTTGTTCCTCTGATGGCCATATTTTGGGTAAAGGTCACCATTTCAAGTTTGTTGAGTAGGGTATGAGGTTTCAGGTCTATTTGTTGTTGGTGACTTCCATAGGTTTTTGTCTTGTGTGGGGTCTGGGCCAGGGGTCTCTGTTGAGCGCTATGTCTTTGAATCCTTTGGCTAGGAGGCTAACTCCTTGGTTATTGAGGTGTTTATTGTCATATAGGTGATGATGGTTTATGGAGGGGTGTTGTGCCAGGGTGATGTCTGTCATGGCACAGATTTTCGCTGCCAGCTCTGTGCTGATGCTTGTTGATGCTCTGGATGAAGTGTTCAGGGATGTCCTTTCTTGGGAGCAGAGATGACAGAATGATTTTACAGCTGGAGAACTTCTGTTGTGCAGTCCCTGCTAGCTGGCTTAGTTGTTCTGCTATCTGCTGGTGCTGGTCCTGGAGGTTATTGCTGCCTATATGTAGGATAATATGGTTGGGTTTGGTGAAATATGGATTATTGATGATGGCTGTTGCTTGTTTGATAGTAGAGCAGTACATTTTACTGACTCTTTTCCTGGGAAAAGTCGCTTTGTGTTTAAGTATTTACCATTGGAGTCTATAATCAAAACAGTATTAGGGCACAGTGACTTACTGCTCCCTTATCATCTCATGTCCATGTCCTGCCTGCTGCTCGAGCTTCTTGTAGGAAGATTCTATGTTGGGGTTCTGGTAATGGTCGGCTCTGTTGTTGGGGGCTCTTTATTGTGGGGTTGTCAGCTCTGGCCCCCCTTTTATTTATTACTTTGCTGTTCTTTGCTTTGCTATCATTTTCTGTTATTTCCATTTAGCAGTTAGTTGATATATTGGTGTCATGGTTGCTGGCTTTCATTTGGTTCTCACACTGTTCTTTCCCTGGGTTCCTCTCCTTGATTAGGGGAGTTTTTCTATCTCTTGTCTCAGCTTTGTGTTTTCTTGCTGCAGTTCTTGTAATTTACCTATCATTTCCCGAAGGGCTTATGCCTGTCCACACTTTAGTTATTTCTTCAGCTACTTGGTCATTTGCATTTTTGTCACTAGAATTTCTTAGAAGCTTCTCTTTAAAGTGTATAAAGTCTCCTTTTAGCTGAGATAAGCAATCGCTGAGGATCTCCAGGGAGGGGAGTGAGGAATTAGGACATGGGACTGACATGGTGGTTTTCTCTGTCGGGGTAAGGGGGTCTCTGGTGGTTGTCTCTGTAGATTTAGGATCATTGCTGCTCTTAGTCAGTTCTTTGTAGATTTATGCCCGGACTTTAATATGAGGGAAGATATCTTTAAACTGGCCGAGGTTGTCCTCAGTGCCCTGGATGACTATGGTGCCATCATACACATTGATGGTGAGTGTGATGTCATTGTCATTTTGTGGGTCTTTTACCCTGATCTGTCGGCCCTTGTTGATGTCACTCCTTGTGATATTATTATAATGCCTGCACAGGACTGTGTGTCAGGCGGCAGGCTGCTAGCTGTAGAAAAGAACATTCGTTTTTCTCTTTTCTTTTTCCTTTAAGGTAAAATCACTGAAAAGGGTTTCTGGTTTTTCTCAAATTTTGGCATGTTTTATGGCTCTTTTCACTTGATTGCTTCTTTTGCCTTCACAGTTTGTGATCTCCTGGGTGTCTGACCCCCTGCTGTCGAAAGGCTGCAGTCACCAGCTCTATCCTATAGTCAGTTATATTCTTGGGGCTTTCTTTTCCTAAATTAACATTTTCTAAATTGTAGTTTTCCATTTTTCGGGAACCTTTCTATATTCTTTACTTCTTAAGGGTGTGCTCTCTAGAAGAAGTTTTAGACAGGTGATGGAGCCAGGAGCTCTTACCTTTAGATGTTTTCAGATACTCAGCTCTGTCTGATGCTCCCTGTTGCTTGTAGTCTGTGTTATAGGTAAAGTTCTTGTCTGATCAATAAAATCCTAATTTTATCCTTTGTCCTTTTTTTCAGAGGTATTTTGTTCTCCTTGTTTCTGTCGTCCATAGAGTCAGTATTTTCCAGGTTTTGTCTTACAGGTTGCTCATTACAAGATATAGATTGGTGAAAATTCAGGAGCTCATGTTTAGTGCTGCTTACTCCTGGGACTCCTGCACGGGATCTATCTATTTAATTGCCTATCTATCTATCTGTCTATCGATCTATCTATCTATCTATCATCTATCTAATTGTCTGTCTATCTACCTATCTATCTATATCTATCTATAACAGGCATCCTCAAACTGCGGCCCTCCAGCTGTTGCGAAACTACAACTCCCAGCATGCCCGAACAGTCTACAGGTATAAGCCTACAGCAGGACATTGTGGGAGTTGTAGTTTTACAACAGCTGGAGGGCCGCAGTTTGAGGATGCCTGCTCTATAATCTATGTATCTGATTGTCTATTACCGATCTATCGATCTATCTATCTATACTAACAAAACAGGCAGGTTTGGCCTAAAATAGTGTAAAATGTATCAGGGCCTTAAGTATTTGGAGCATCACAGCAGGAAGGGAACCACACCCTCAAAGACCTCCTGGACCGTTGTATATACAGTATATATATATTTATATATATATATATATACAGTACAGACCGAAAGTTTGGACACACCGTCTCATTCAAAGAGTTTTCTTTATTTTCATGACTATGCAAATTGTAGATTTACACTGAAGGCATCAAAATTATGAATTAACACATGTGGAATTATATACATAACAAAAAAGTGTGAAACAACTGAAAATATGTCATATTCTAGGTTCTTCAAAGTAGCCACCTTTTGCTTTGATTACTGCTTTGCACACTCTTGGCATTCTCTTAATGAGCTTCAAGAGGTAATCACCTGAAATGGTTTTCACTTCACAGGTGTGCCCTGTCAGGTTTAATAAGTGGGATTTCTTGCCTTATAAATGGAGTTGGGACCATCAGTTGCGTTGTGGAGAAGTCAGGTGGCTACACAGCTGATAGTCCTACTGAATAGACTGTTAGAATTTGTATTATGGCAAGAAAAAAGCAGCTAAGTAAAGAAAAACGAGTGGCCATCATTACTTTAAGAAATGAAGGTCAGTCAGTTCGAAAAATTGGGAAAACTTTGAAAGTGTCCCCAAGTGCAGTCACAAAAAACATCAAGCGCTACAAAGAAACTGGCTCACATGCGAAGCGCACCAGGAAAGGAAGACCAAGAGTCATCTCTGCTGCAGAGGATAAGTTCATCTGAGTCACCAGCTTCAAAAATCGCAGGTTAACAGCAGCTCAGATTAGAGACCAGGTCAATGCCACACAGAGTTTTAGCAGCAGACACATATCTAGAACAACTATTAGGAGGAGACTGTGTGAATCACGCCTTCATGGTAGAATATCTGCTAGGAAACCACTGCTAAGGACAGCAACAAGCAGAAGAGACTTGTTTGGGCTAAAAAAAAACACAAGGAATGGACATTAGACCAGTGGAAATCTGTGCTTTGGTCTGATGAGTCCAAATTTGAGATCTTTGGTTCCAACCACCGTGTCTTTGTGCGACGCAGAAAATGTGAACGGATGGACTCTACATGCCTGGTTCCCACCGTGAAGCATGGAGGAGGAGGTGTGATGGTGTGGGGGTTCTTGGCTGTGACACTGTTGGGGATTTATTCAAAATTGAAGGCATACTGAACCAGCATGGCTACCACAGCGTCTTGCAGCGGCATGCTATTCTATCCGGTTTGCGTTTATTTGGACCATCATTTATTTTTCGACAGGACAATGACCCCAAACACACCTCCAGGCTGTGTAAGGGCTATTTGACCATCAAGGAGAGTGATGGGGTGCTGCGACAGATGACCTGGCCTCCACAGTCACCAGACCTGAACCCAATCAAGATGGTTTGGGGTGAGCTAGACCGCAGAGTGAAGGCAAAAGGGCCAACAAGTGCTAAGCATCTCTGGGAATTCCTTCAAGACTGTTGGAAGACCATTTCAGGTGACTACCTCTTGAAGCTCATCAAGAGAATGCCAAGAGTGTGCAAAGCAGTAATCAAAGCAAAAGGTGGCTACTTTGAAGAACCTAGAATATGACATACAGGTCCTTCTAAAAACTCTCCTAACCTGAACCCCATAGAGAATCTGTGGGATATTGGGAAGAGAAAGTTGAGAGACGCAAGACCCAACACTCTGGATGAGCTTAAGGCCGCTATCGAAGCATCCTGGGCCTCCATAACACCTCAGCAGTGCCACAGGCTGATTGCCTCCATGCCACGCCGCATTGAAGCAGTCATTTCTGCAAAAGGATTCCCGACCAAGTATTGAGTGCATAACTGAACATAATTATTTGAAGGTTGACTTTTTTTGTATTAAAAACACTTTTCTTTTATTGGTCGGATCAAATATGCAAATTCTTTTAGATAGGAATTTTGGGTTTTCATGAGCTGTATGCCAAAATTCCACATGTGTTAATTCATAGTTTTGATGCCTTCAGTCATGAAAATAAAGAAAACTCTTTGAATGAGAAAGGTGTGTCCAAACTTTTGATCTGTACTGTATATATATATATATATATATATATATACACACACACTCACTAAATAAAACACTGTGTATGATATTTATATTTTAATATGAAATATTTTCTTTTAAATTAGCAATACTCATCATCACAGTATTCCAGGAAACCTCCATGAAACAGGAAGTCTACTGACGTGCAAAGATATTAGACAAACTCTAAAGCAGGGATCAGCAACCTTTGACACTCTGGCTGCTTTGAAACTATAACTCCTAGCATGCGCACATACTTAGCTGTTCTTGTAACTCCCATAGAAGTGAACGGAGGATTCTGGGAGTTATAGTTTGAGAGCAGCTGGAGTCCTGGCGGTTGCTGATTCCTGTTCTAAAGCAATTGAGTGTGGCTAGCCAAAAAACAAAGTCAAATGATCACACCAAGCTCAGTGGATGTTCTACTGCTTGCATGAATTTTCTGGATATGCTGTTCTAAATTCAAAAGTGTCACACATTTAAACTAGAAACCAACAAAAAAAAGTGTTAAAATAAAAAAAAATGCAATTGTTTGCATAAAAAGCCTATCAATAAAGTCTTTTCACTGCTGCAAGAAGAAGAAAAATGTAAATGAAATTCATAATTGTTTGACACATTTCTTGTCACAATCATGTCTGCTTGCATAAGCTGTGGCTAAAAATATCAAACCACAAAGGTAAGCGGCAATATTTAGCATGCTTTTTATAGCATGGCAATGGAAAGATGAAGTAACATTTCCACTGTAAACATGTAGAAGTATTTCAGCATGGATCTGTACCTTATAACACCTGAAATCTGTAGCATATACCATACTGGAGGTGTATTCATAGGTACAATGCTGTAAGGTCAACAAGTATGTTTTCAATATATATTTAAATATGTTTTATAAAATGGTAAAACCAGCTAGACAATGGAGGTTGTGCAAAATAGAATACTGGGGGAACGGTATTAATATTGCCTCATTACACTTATTATTTCAAAACTTAGGGGCCAATATGAATTCAAGATTTAAACTGTTTGCAATGCTTCAGTGTTTTTTATTTTCTGACTGCTTTCAGGATAATTTTTTATTTATTTTTTCTAATATATCGTTGGTTAAAACTATGGGGGCTATTTTATTGAGACTCACATTTTGTACAGTCTTAAAGGGTTTTTCTCCCTGAACATATGAAACCCTATTCACTTTCCGTGGTACCTGCTGCTGCTCAGTTCTCAGCCGATTCCGGTCACCACAGGAACAGGAATTGGCTTGGTCCAATGACTACCGCGTCCAATCACAGGCCTCGGGGCCACAGCGGCTTGAATGGTACATCACTACAGCGATGCTGTGACCACTGAGGTTCACCATTGGGGGGCCAGAAGCAGAAGGGAATGGAATAGCAATGGGGATGATAAGTAAATGGGGTTTTCTATGATCAGAGGTACATGGCAGGACCCTAAGGGTTGCTGGCTCCAAGACGGAGAGCCTTTTTCATCTCTGTCCCTGTAGCATGAAAAGGCCTCATATGTCTCTTAATATTGGTGGCGCACCTCTGCAGGCTGATGTGCCAGAACTGAAATCAATTCGAGCAAGGTTGAAAAAATGGATGGTATATTATTAGAAACAAATGCATTGTTGATTCAAATTTGGAGTTTCCTTGTGTGCCTTTTTCATACATGACACAATCAATTATTGCAGGTAGTGGAAAGCTGCTCTGTGTGCTCTGACTGATTAGACAACACCCATGTCCCATGTGCGCCTTGAAGTTCACTTTATTATTTTCCATTATAACATGGTTATATCGGAAAATAATAGCATTCTTAAGACAACAATATGGCCATTCAGGGGGTTAAAATAAAATACCTTATCCACTTGATTGTGCTGTTAGCAGCTTCTTCTATCTTCACTGAACAAGACCTGCCAAAGGACCTGCGATATGAGTGTTGATGTCACCTTGGGAGAGCGCGGTGACGTCATCACGCACAACGCATGGTCCATTGGCAGGTCCTGTTCAGTGAAGATAGAAGAAGCTGCTGCAGCACGATCAAGTCGATCAAGTCACCCATGATCAATGCTGGTCCACTATTTGTGTGTGCCATTGTGCTACTAATTCTCAGCAACATACTTACTAAGAGTAAAACATGCTGCATAAAACTTTATCATCTAGGAACTGTCTTAAGTCCTTTAATATTCTTTCACTCACACTTTTCCCAGTGCAATATCCTATAATATAGGTATTGTTTACAGTAATACAGGGGAATTCCCATTTCAATATTTTAGGAATATCCAAAGGATATATCATAAACGTCCAATAGGTGTGGCTCCCACCTCTGGGACCTGTCTCTATCTTTTGAATGGGACCCCACCTTGCTGGTCATTGTGAATGGAGATGTGGCTGCACATTCACTTCGATGGGAGTTCCAAAAAAATAGCCAAGTGTGATTATTCCGTTAGGAATGAGGTGGCATCCTTACCGATGGGGCAATTGTAGCATATCCTGTGGATATACCATACATGTCAAGCTGGGGATACCATAGTAGTTTGCACACAGTGACCCAGATTTACTAACCCTAAAGATGGCGTAAGCCCAAACAGGCGGTCTAATAATAGAAAACTGCAGCACACAGCTTTCTTTATCTGCAGTTAAATGAAGTTTTATTGGTATTCCATCATATGGTGATCACGATCCAGTGCAATTACAGGATGTATAAGGTGGTCATGTACATTAGATATGGTGCCATATCTATGGATCAGGATTACCATATGATGGAATACCAATAAATAGGGATGAGCGAACTCGAACTGTATAGTTCGGGTTCGTACCGAATTTTGGGGTGTCCGTGACACGGACCCGAACCCGGACATTTTCGTAAAAGTCCGGGTTCGGGTTCGGTGTTCGTCGCTTTCTTGGCGCTTTTGTGACACTTTCTTGGCGCTTTTTGAAAGGCTGCAAAGCAGCCAATCAACAAGCGTCATACTACTTGCCCCAAGAGGCCGTCACAGCCAAGCCTACTATTGGCATGGCTGTGATTGGCCAGAGCACCATGTGACCCAGCCTCTATTTAAGCTGGAGTCACATAGCGCCGCCCGTCACTCTGCTCTGATTAGCGTAGGGAGAGGTTGCGGCTGCGACAGTAGGGCGAGATTAGGCAGATTAACTCCTCCAAAGCACTTGATTAATTGATCGATCTGCAGCTGTGGATCATTGAGCTGCTGATACTCAATTGCTCACTGTTTTTAGGCTGCCCAGACCGTTTGTCAGTCACTTTTTTCAGGGGTGATCGGCGGCCATTTTGTGTCTTGTGCGGTGCTGCGACCAAGTGCATCCAAGCTGCGACCAAGTGCATTTAACCCTCAATGGTGTGGTTGTTTTTTGGCTAAAGCCTACATCAGGGTGAAGCTGTCACACCAAGTGCATTTAACCAGCAATAGTCTGTTTATTTTTTGGCCATATACTACATCAGGGGCAAGCTGCGCCTGTCACCAAGTGCATTTAACCCTCAATGGTGTGGTTGTTTTTTGGCTAAAGCCTACATCAGGGTGAAGCTGTCACACCAAGTGCATTTAACCAGCAATAGTCTGTTTATTTTTTGGCCATATACTACATCAGGGGCAAGCTGCGCCTGTCACCAAGTGCATTTAACCCTCAGTAGTGTGGTTGGTCAAGCTGTGACACCAAGTGCATTTGACCAGCAATAGTCTGTTAATTTTTTGGCCATATACTAAATCAGGGGCAAGCTGCGCCCGTCACCAAGTGCATTTAACCAGCAATAGTCTGTTCATTTTTTGGCCATATACTACATCAGGGGCAAGCTGCGCCCATCACCAAGTGCATTTAACCCTCAGTAGTGTGGTTGGTCAAGCTGTGACACCAAGTGCATTTAACCAGCAATAGTCTGTTCATTTTTTGGCCATATACTACATCAGGGGCAAGCTGCGCCCGTCACCAAGTGCATTTAACCCTCAGTAGTGTGGTTGGTCAAGCTGTCACACCAAGTGCATTTAACCAGCAATAGTCTGTTCATTTTTTGGCCATATACTACATCAGGGGCAAGCTGCGCCTGTCACCAAGTGCATTTAACCCTCAATGGTGTGGTTGTTTTTTGGCTAAAGCCTACATCAGGGTGAAGCTGTCACACCAAGTGCATTTAACCAGCAATAGTCTGTTCATTTTTTGGCCATATACTAAATCAGGGGCAAGCTGCGCCCGTCACCAAGTGCATTTAACCAGCAATAGTCTGTTCATTTTTTGGCCATATACTACATCAGGGGCAAGCTGCGCCCGTCACCAAGTGCATTTAACCCTCAGTAGTGTGGTTGGTCAAGCTGTCACACCAAGTGCATTTAACCAGCAATAGTGTGGTTATTTTTTGGCCATATCCCAGTCTAATTCTGTTACTAAATCCATACCGGTCACCCAGCGCCTAAATACTAGGCCTCAAATCTATATCCCGCTAAATCTGTCGTTACCGCTGTACTGTTGTGGCTGGGCAAGTTATTTAGTGTCCGTCAAAGCACATTTTTTGTTCAGGGTTGAAATACAATTCCTAATTTAGCAATTTCATAATTTAGTGGTTTCTGCTATATCAGAGCTATTTGAAATCTATCCCTAAAAGGGTATATAATATTCAAGGTGCACATAGGGTCATTCAGAATAACTTCACACACACGCTACTGTGCATTTCCAAGTCTAATTCTGTGAGAAAATCCATACCGGTCACCCAGCGCCTAAATACTAGGCCTCAAATTTATATCCCGCTAAATCTCTCGTTACCGCTGTCCTGTTGTGGATGGGAAAGTTATTTAGTGTCCGTCAAAGCACATTTTTTGTTCTGGGTTGAAATACAATTCCCAATTTAGCAATTTCATAATTTAGTGGTTTCTGCTATATCAGAGCTATTTGAAATCTATCCCTAAAAGGGTATATAATATTCAAGGTGCACATAGGGTCATTCAGAATAACTTCACACACACGCTACTGTGCATTTCCAAGTCTAATTCTGTCACTAAATCCATACCGGTCACCCAGCGCCTAAATACTAGGCCTCAAATTTATATCCCGCTAAATCTCTCGTTACCGCTGTCCTGTTGTGGTTGGGAAAGTTATTTAGTGTCCGTCAAAGCACATTTTTTGTTCTGGGTTGAAATACAATTCCCAATTTAGCAATTTTATAATTTAGTGGTTTCTGCTATATCAGAGCTATTTGAAATCTATCCCTAAAAGGGTATATAATATTCAAGGTGCACATAGGGTCATTCAGAATAACTTCACACACACGCTACTGTGCATTTCCAAGTCTAATTCTGTTAGTAAATCCATACCGGTCACCCAGCGCCTAAATACTAGGCCTCAAATTTATATCCCGCTAAATCTGTCGTTACCGCTGTACTGTTGTGGCTGGGAAAGTTATTTAGTGTCCGTCAAAGCACATTTTTTGTTCTGGGTTGAAATACAATTCCCAATTTAGCAATTTCATAATTTAGTGGTTTCTGCTATATCAGAGCTATTTGAAATCTATCCCTAAAAGGGTATATAATATTCAAGGTGCACATAGGGTCATTCAGAATAACTTCACACACACGCTACTGTGCATTTCCAAGTCTAATTCTGTCACTAAATCCATACCGGTCACCCAGCGCCTAAATACTAGGCCTCAAATTTATATCCCGCTGAATTTGAATACAATACATTGGGCCAAATAATATTTTTGTTGTTGTGGTGAACCATAACAATGAGGAAAACATCTAGTAAGGGACGCGGACGTGGACATGGTCGTGGTGGTGTTAGTGGACCCTCTGGTGCTGGGAGAGGACGTGGCCGTTCTGCCACATCCACACGTCCTAGTGTACCAACTACCTCAGGTCCCAGTAGCCGCCAGAATTTACAGCGATATATGGTGGGGCCCAATGCCGTTCTAAGGATGGTAAGGCCTGAGCAGGTACAGGCATTAGTCAATTGGGTGGCCGACAGTGGATCCAGCACGTTCACATTATCTCCCACCCAGTCTTCTGCAGAAAGCGCACAGATGGCGCCTGAAAACCAACCCCATCAGTCTGTCACATCACCCCCATGCATACCAGGGAAACTGTCTCAGCCTCAAGTTATGCAGCAGTCTCTTATGCTGTTTGAAGACTCCGCTGGCAGGGTTTCCCAAGGGCATCCACCTAGCCCTTCCCCAGCAGTGAAAGACATAGAATGCACTGACGCACAACCACTTATGTTTCCTGATGATGAGGACATGGGAATACCACCTCAGCACGTCTCTGATGATGACGAAACACAGGTGCCAACTGCTGCGTCTTTCTGCAGTGTGCAGACTGAACAGGAGGTCAGGGATCAAGACTGGGTGGAAGACGATGCAGGGGACGATGAGGTCCTAGACCCCACATGGAATGAAGGTCGTGCCACTGACTTTCACAGTTCGGAGGAAGAGGCAGTGGTGAGACCGAGCCAACAGCGTAGCAAAAGAGGGAGCAGTGGGCAAAAGCAGAACACCCGCTGCCAAGAGACTCCGCCTGCTACTGACCGCCGCCATCTGGGACCGAGCACCCCAAAGGCAGCTTCAAGGAGTTCCCTGGCATGGCACTTCTACAAACAATGTGCTGACGACAAGACCCGAGTGGTTTGCACGCTGTGCCATCAGAGCCTGAAGCGAGGCATTAACGTTCTGAACCTGAGCACAACCTGCATGACCAGGCACCTGCATGCAAAGCATGAACTGCAGTGGAGTAAACACCTTAAAACCAAGGAAGTCACTCAGGCTCCCCCTGCTACCTCTTCTGCTGCTGCCGCCTCGGCCTCTTCTGCTGCTGCCGCCTCGGCCTCTTCTTCCGCCTCTGGAGGAACGTTGGCACCTGCCGCCCAGCAAACAGGGGATGTACCACCAACACCACCACCACCACCTCCGTCACCAAGCGTCTCAACCATGTCACACGCCAGCGTTCAGCTCTCCATCTCACAAACATTTGAGAGAAAGCGTAAATTCCCACCTAGCCACCCTCGATCCCTGGCCCTGAATGCCAGCATTTCTAAACTACTGGCCTATGAAATGCTGTCATTTAGGCTGGTGGACACAGACAGCTTCAAACAGCTCATGTCGCTTGCTGTCCCACAGTATGTTGTTCCCAGCCGCCACTACTTCTCCAAGAGAGCCGTGCCTTCCCTGCACAACCAAGAATCCGATAAAATCAAGTGTGCACTGCGCAACGCCATCTGTAGCAAGGTCCACCTAACCACAGATACGTGGACCAGTAAGCACGGCCAGGGACGCTATATCTCCCTAACTGCACACTGGGTAAATGTAGTGGCAGCTGGGCCCCAGGCGGAGAGCTGTTTGGCGCACGTCCTTCCGCCGCCAAGGATCGCAGGGCAACATTCTTTGCCTCCTGTTGCCACCTCCTCCTTCTCGGCTTCCTCCTCCTCTTCTTCCACCTGCTCATCCAGTCAGCCACACACCTTCACCACCAACTTCAGCACAGCCCGGGGTAAACGTCAGCAGGCCATTCTGAAACTCATATGTTTGGGGGACAGGCCCCACACCGCACAGGAGTTGTGGCGGGGTATAGAACAACAGACCGACGAGTGGTTGCTGCCGGTGAGCCTCAAGCCCGGCCTGGTGGTGTGTGATAATGGGCGAAATCTCGTTGCAGCTCTGGGACTAGCCAATTTGACGCACATCCCTTGCTTGGCGCATGTGCTGAATTTGGTGGTGCAGAAGTTCATTCACAACTACCCCGACATGTCAGAGCTGCTGCATAAAGTGCGGGCCGTCTGTTCGCGCTTCCGGCGTTCACATCCTGCTGCTGCTCGCCTGTCTGCGCTACAGCGTAACTTCGGCCTTCCCGCTCACCGCCTCATATGCGACGTGCCCACCAGGTGGAACTCCACCTTGCACATGCTGGACAGACTGTGCGAGCAGCAGCAGGCCATAGTGGAGTTTCAGCTGCAGCACGCACGGGTCAGTCGCACTACAGAACAGCACCACTTCACCACCAATGACTGGGCCTCCATGCGAGACCTGTGTGCCCTGTTGCGCTGTTTCGAGTACTCCACCAACATGGCCAGTGGCGATGACGCCGTTATCAGCATTACAATACCACTTCTATGTCTCCTTGAGAAAACACTTAGGGCGATGATGGAAGAGGAGGTGGCCCAGGAGGAGGAGGAGGAAGAGGGGTCATTTTTAGCACTTTCAGGCCAGTCTCTTCGAAGTGACTCAGAGGGAGGTTTTTGGCAACAGCAGAGGCCAGGTACAAATGTGGCCAGCCAGGGCCCACTACTGGAGGACGAGGAGGACGAGGATGAGGAGGAGGTGGAGGAGGATGAGGATGAAGCATGGTCACAGCGGGGTGGCACCCAACGCAGCTCGGGTCCATCACTGGTGCGTGGCTGGGGGGAAAGGCAGGACGATGACGATACGCCTCCCACAGAGGACAGCTTGTCCTTACCCCTGGGCAGCCTGGCACACATGAGCGACTACATGCTGCAGTGCCTGCGCAACGACAGCAGAGTTGCCCACATTTTAACCTGTGCGGACTACTGGGTTGCCACCCTGCTGGATCCACGCTACAAAGACAATGTGCCCACCTTACTTCCTGCACTGGAGCGTGATAGGAAGATGCGCGAGTACAAGCGCACGTTGGTAGACGCGCTACTGAGAGCATTCCCAAATGTCAAAGGGGAACAAGTGGAAGCCCAAGGCCAAGGCAGAGGAGGAGCAAGAGGTCGCCAAGGCAGCTGTGTCACGGCCAGCTCCTCTGAGGGCAGGGTTAGCATGGCAGAGATGTGGAAAAGTTTTGTCAACACGCCACAGCTAACTGCACCACCACCTGATACGCAACGTGTTAGCAGGAGGCAACATTTCACTAACATGGTGGAACAGTACGTGTGCACACCCCTCCACGTACTGACTGATGGTTCGGCCCCATTCAACTTCTGGGTCTCTAAATTGTCCACGTGGCCAGAGCTAGCTTTTTATGCCTTGGAGGTGCTGGCCTGCCCGGCAGCCAGCGTTTTGTCTGAACGTGTATTCAGCACGGCAGGGGGCGTCATTACAGACAAACGCAGCCGCCTGTCTACAGCCAATGTGGACAAGCTGACGTTCATAAAAATGAACCAGGCATGGATCCCACAGGACCTGTCCGTCCCTTGTCCAGATTAGACATTAACTACCTCCCCTTAACCATATATTATTGGACTCCAGGGCACTTCCTCATTCAATCCTATTTTTATTTTCATTTTACCATTATATTGCGAGGCAACCCAAAGTTGAATGAACCTCTCCTCTGTCTGGGTGCCAGGGCCTAAATATATGCCAATGGACTGTTCCAATGTTGGGTGACGTGAAGCCTGATTCTCTGCTATGACATGCAGACTAATTCTCTGCTGACATGAAGCCAGATCCTCTGTTACGGGACCTCTCTCCTCTGCCTGGGTGCTGGGCCTAAATATCTGACAATGGACTGTTGCAGTGGTGGCTGACGTGAAGCCTGATTTTCTGCTATGACATGCAGACTGATTCTCTGCTGACATGAAGCCAGATTGTCTGTTACGGGACCTCTCTCCTCTGCCTGGGTGCTGGGCCTAAATATATGCCAATGGACTGTTGCAGTGGTGGGTGACGTGAAGCCTCATTCTCTGCTATGACATGCAGACTAATTCTCTGCTGACATGAAGCCAGATTGTCTGTTACGGGACCTCTCTCCTCTGCCTGGGTGCTGGGCCTAAATATATGCCAATGGACTGTTGCAGTGGTGGCTGACGTGAAGCCTCATTCTCTGCTATGACATGCAGACTAATTCTCTGCTGACATGAAGCCAGATTGTCTGTTACGGGACCTCTCTCCTCTGCCTGGGTGCTGGGCCTAAATATATGACAATGGACTGTTGCAGTGGTGGGTGACGTGAAGCCTGATTCTCTGCTATGACATGAAGACTGATTCTCTGCTGACATGAAGCCAGATTGTCTGTTACGGGACCTCTCTCCTCTGCCTGGGTGCTGGGCCTAAATTTATGAAAATGGACTGTTGCAGTGGTGGGTGACGTGAAGCCTGATTCTCTGCTATGACATGCAGACTGATTCTCTGCTGACATGAAGCCAGATTGTCTGTTACGGGACCTCTCTCCTCTGCCTGGGTGCTGGGCCTAAATTTATGACAATGGACTGTTGCAGTGGTGGCTGACGTGAAGCCTGATTCTCTGCTATGACATGCAGACTGATTCTCTGCTGACATGAAGCCAGATCCTCTGTTACGGGACCTCTCTCCTCTGCCTGGGTGCCGGGGCCTAAATATCTGAGAATGGACTGTTCCAGTGGTCAGTGGTGGGTGACGGGAAGCCAGATTCTCTGCTATGGGACCTCTCTCCAATTGATTTTGGTTAATTTTTATTTATTTAATTTTTATTTTAATTCATTTCCCTATCCACATTTGTTTGCAGGGGATTTACCTACATGTTGCTGCCTTTTGCAGCCCTCTAGCCCTTTCCTGGGCTGTTTTACAGCCGTTTTAGTGCCGAAAAGTTCGGGTCCCCATTGACTTCAATGGGGTTCAGGTTCGGGACGAAGTTCGGATCGGGTTCGGATCCCGAACCCGAACATTTCCGGGAAGTTCGGCCGAACTACTCGAACCCGAACATCCAGGTGTTCGCTCAACTCTACCAATAAAACATCATTTAACTGCAGATAAAGAAAGCTGTGTGCTGCAATTTTCTATTATTGGATTACGACTCACAAGTCCTTGTTGGCACCAGCAACAATGGTGTGTTGTGCTCCACTTCTACCAGATAAACAGGCGGTCTAGACCTGATTTATCACAGGGGCTCAGGCTGGATAATAAATTTGGTGTAGGGGTAGACACTTTTCTCTAACCCTATACCTACCATTGGATAGGCACAAATTATTTTGATCAGAAAAAGTACCTCATAGTCATTTTATATAGTGAATAGCATTAGTTCATATATTCTATAGAGTACTGTTACATTGTGTTTGCTATTACATTAATTGGCTTACATTGAGAGATATTTTTATGCCAAGATGGGTTGTCCCACAAATTTTTTTTCTACAGTTTTCAAATCAGCACCCAGATATGAATACTTTTGTAATTGCATATAATAAAAAATGTACCATAGCCATTGAGTTATTTAATAAAATGGATCTGTATAGCGCCACCTGCTGTTTGTTTTTTCTCTAATTTCTTTGACCTACTCACTGAGATGGCCGCACATGCTCAGTTTAATTTTTCAATTGCCTCCTGAGCTGTGATAGGGAGATCTGAGACACACCCCCTTCAGCTGCAGCAGAAAAGACACACACCCTTCAGCTGCAGCAGAAAAGACACTCCCCTTGAGCTTTCAACTTGATATAAATTTAGAAGAGCAACGAATGGGGAGATCTCTGGGTCCATGTGAGGTACAGGACTGGTTCTAGCTTTGTTAGAAAGAGGTTGTCATGTACTATATGATGTCTGCGTTTAAGTTTTTACCCTAGTCATGGGATGAGCTCTTTAAGCAACACCCTTTTCACACAAAGCCCTGCCCTTTCCGCTAAGCTAAAGTTTTTATGCTGGATTTCTAATTTAATTGGAATATGCATACTATTTTAAATTAATATTTTTACAGAAAAAAATGTGGTACATGCTTGCAACTTTTTTCTTAATTAAACCAATGGGCTTTCTCACTTGTACATAGTATAGCACAAATGAAGTCCTTGAAATTGCTAAAAGCTGTTAAGTTATATAAGGTATGAGTCACTGGTGACAATCTGGGTGAGGAATAAATAGTTATTTGTATATTCCTCAGCTTCATACAATGCAGCCACCTCTGGTAATTAGAACATTTGCATATTAGGGATGGAAAAGAAGATACACGTTTTAGTAATGACCCAGGCTGTGCAAAATCAGCAGGCTGCAATCATTTGTTCTACTGTTTAACATCCCCACTGCATGAACATCATTGTTTATTGTAGCTCAAAGGCAGTAATCGTTTTACATAATACACCACTTTTTTTTTTTTTTTTTTTTTTTTACACCCAATTACTTCTGTTCTTCTGATGAGAATAATAATTTTGCCACAGCCACTTGTACCATAACTTACTTCTCCATTTCATTATTATTCTTTTCATTGTCCCTCTTGTTCCTTAACAATGGATGGGCAGAAGTCTTAACCCCTTTCCCCTGTAAACATTTTTCATTTTTTTATTCTCATTTTTATCTCCCTGCCTTCAAAGAGTCAAGTTATATATATTTTTTTCAATTCACATAGCTATATGAGGGCTTTTTTTTTTTACAGGAAAAAAATATATTTTTTAAACTTCTTAAAGGAAACATCAGGAAATTGCTCATTATTTAAATAAAGTTTTATGTTAAAAAAAATTAAATTTTTTTGAATTTTTAAAATATATATTTGTTCCTTTCTATATTTGGAAAATAATCCAAAATCATGCTATTTTTGTGCTGGCCAGTAGGGATAAAATATGTCAAGAATTAATTTACTTTGAGAGCAGCCACATGGACCAAAAACACAATGGATAGGAGGGGAGTACACTCCTCACATTTTTGTAAATATTATATCTTGTCATGGGACAACACTGAAGATATGACACTTTGATACACTGTAAAGTCGTCAGTGTAAATTTGGTGTGCCCTCAAAATAACTCAACACGCAACCTTTAATGTCTAACAAGCTGGCAACAGAAATTAGTACACCCCTAAGGCCTCTTTCACACGGGCGTCATATTTTTGGCCCGGATAAGAGGCGGGTGCGTTGCGGGAAAATGCACGATTTTTCTGCGCGAGTGCAAAACATTGTAATGCGGTTTGCACTCGTGTGAGAAAAATCGCGCATGTTTGGTACCCAAACCCGAACTTCTTCACAGAAGTTCGGGCTTGGGATTGATGTTCTGAAGATTGTATTATTTTCCCTTATAACATGGTTATAAGGGAAAATAATAGCATTCTGAATACAGAATGCATAGTATAATAGTGCTGGAAGGGTTAAAAAAAATATAAAAGTTAACTCACCTTATCCTCTTGATCGCGTAGTTCCCAGTCTCTGCTTTACTAGCTGTGGGCTAAATGACCTGTGGTGATGTCAGATCACATGCTCCAATCACATGGTCCATCACCATGGTGATGGAGCATGTGATCTGACATTTCCACAGGCCATTTAGCCCACAGCTAGTAAAGCAGAGACCAGGAACTACGCGATCAAGAGGATAAGGTGAGTTAACTTTTTAATTTTTTTTAACCCTTCCAGCACTATTATACTATGCATTCTATATTCAGAATGCTATTATTTTCCCTTATAACCATGTTATAAAGGAAAATAATACAGTGAATAGACTGTCATCTAGAACCCATGCGTGAAAATCGCACCGCATCCGCACTTGCTTGCGGATGCTTGCGATTTTCACGCAACCCCATTCATTTCTATGGGGCCTGCGTTACGTGAAAAACGCAGAATATAGAACATGCTGCGATTTTCACGCAATGCATAAGTGATGCGGGAAAATCACCGCTCATGTGAACAGCCCCATAGAAATGAATGGGTCAGGATTCAGTGCGGGTGCAATGCGTTCAGCTCACACATCGCACCCGCGCGGAATACTCGCCCGTGTGAAAGGGGCCTAAGTGAAAATGGACAAATTGTGCCCAATTAGCCATTTTCACTCCCCGGTGTCATGTGACTAGTAAGTGTTACAAGGTCTCAGGTGTGAGTGAAGAGCAGGTATGCTAAATTTGGTGTTATTGCTCTCACACTCTCATACTGATCACTAGTGATGAGCGGCAGGGGCAATATTCGAATTTGCAATATTTAGTGAATATTCGTTATATTCTACATTCTTTTTTTTTACTCGAAAATCAGCAAGGTAATGATCATGTAATATTACGCTATTAATACAGGCATGGGTCAAAAACTAATATATAGCACTATAGAATATAGTGCTATATATTTGTTTTTAGAATATTCATAATTTTTTCCATCTGAACACATGATTGGCCCAAAATCAATTTAAGCAGGGAGGAATCAAGACTTCAGGTGGAAAAAAATGACGAATATAAATATAAAAAGGAATATATAGCAAAATATAGTGCTATATATTAGTCTTTTAGAATTTTCGTCATTTTTTTTCTATCTAAAGTGAACAGTATTTAGTGTTCCCTTCAGATGGAAAAAATGACGAATATTCCAAAAAATTCATATATAGCACTATACTGAATATAGTGTTATATATTTGTTTTTTAGAATATTCACAATTTTTTTATTTATTTGAAGTTATAATTCCTTCCTGTATAAGTTGCTTGTGGGCCAATGACTCATTGGCACACAAGCAAAAAGCAGGGAGGGATCATGTGTTAATATGGAAAAAATGACAAATATTCGAAAACTAATATATAGCACTAAAGATTTGCGAATTCTCAAAGTTGCAATATTCAAGATAAAAATTAGTGTTTCAAATATTCGCACTCAACATTACTAGTACCATAGTAGCATAGTACATAAGGCCGAAAAAAGACATTTGTCCATCCAGTTTGGCCTGTCATCCTGCAAGTTGATCCAGAGGAAGGCAAAAAAAACAAAACTGTGAGGTAGAAGCCAATTTTCCCCACTTTAGGGGAATAAAAAATTCCTTCCCGACTCCAATCAGGCAATCAGAATAACTCCCTGGATCAACGACCCCTCTCTAGTAGCTATAGCCTGTAATATTATTACACTCCAGAAATACATCCAGGCCCCTCTTGAATTCCTTTATTGTACTCACCATCACCACCTCCTCAGGCAGAGAGTTCCATAGTCTCACTGCTCTTATCGTAAAGAATCCTCTTCTATGTTTGTGTACAAACCTTCTTTCCTCCAGACGCAGAGGATGTCCCCTCGTCACAGTCCTGGGGATAAATAGATGATGGGAAAGATCTCTGTACTGACCCCTGATATATTTATACATAGTAATTAGATCTCCCCTCAGTCGTCTTTTTTCTAAAGTGAATAACCTTAATTTTGATAATCTTTCAGGGTACCGTAGTTGCCCCATTCCAGTTATTTTTTAGTTGCCCTCCTCTTAACCCTCTCCAGCTCTGCTATGTCTGCCTTGTTCACAGGAGCACAGAACTGTACACAGTACTCCATGTGTCGTCTGACTAGTGATTTGTAAAGTGGTAGGACTATGTTCTTATCACGGGCCTCTATGCCCGTTTTGATGCAACCCATTATCTTATTGGCCTTGGCAGCAGCCTGACCGACACTGGTTTTTGCAGCTTAGTTTGCTGTTTAATTTATTAAAATTCCTAGATGGGTGGCTTTCATTATTCCTTCCCATGTGCATAACCTTACATTTGTCAGTGTTAAACCTCATCTGCAACTTATCCGCCCAAGCCTCCAATCTATCGAGAGTACTCTGTAGCAATATACTTTCCTCTTCAGTGTTACTTTATACAGTTTAGTGTCATCTGCTAAAATTGATATTTTACTATGCAAGCCTTCTACAAGATCATTAATAAATATATTGAAGAGAATAGCACCCAATACTGACCCCTGAGGTACTCCACTAGTGACAGTGACCCAATCTGAGTGTATACCATTAATAACCACCCTCTGTTTTATATCACTCACCCACTTACAGACGTTTTCTCCCAGTCCAAGCATTCTCATTTTATATACTAACCTTTTATGTGGTACAGTGTGAAATGCTTTGGAGAAGTCCAGATATACAACATCCATTGATTCGCCACTGTCAAGTCTAGAACTTAACTCCTCGTAGAAACTGATTAAATTCGTTTGGCATGACCGATCCCTCATGAAGCCATGCTGATATGGCATTATTTACTTATTTCCGTTGAGATGCTCTAAGATAGCATCTCTTAGAAAACCTTCAAACAGTTTACCCACAACAGATGTTAAACTTACCGGCTTACTGATCACTGAAAGTTCAACATGGCACCTCATGGCAAAGAACTCTCTGAGGATCTGAAAAAAAGAATTGCTGCTCTACATAAAGATGGCCTAGGCCTGTGATGGCTAGCCTCTGGCGCTCCAGCTGTGGTAAAACTACAATTCCCAAGATGCACACTTGCTTGGCTGTTCTCAGAACTCCACAGAAATGAATGGAGCATGCTGGGAGTCGTGGTTTCACCACAGCTGGAGTGTCAGAGGTTAGCCGTCACTGGCCTAAGCTAAAAGAAGATTGCCAACACCCTGAACCTGAGCTGCAGCATGGTGGTCAAGACCATATAGCAGTTTAACAAGACAGGTTCCACTCAGAACAGGCATTACTATGGTCGACCAAATAAGTTGAGTGCATGTGCTCGGCATCATATCCAGAGGTTGTATTTTCAAAATAGACATATGAGTGCTGCCAACATTGCTGCAGAGTTTAAAGGGGTGGTAGGTCAGCCTGTCAGTGCTCAGACCATACGCTGCACACCCCATCAATTGGTCTGCATTGCTGTCATCCCAGAAGGAAGCCTCTTCTAAAGATGATGCATGAGAAAGCCCGCAAAACTGTTTTCTGAAGATAAGCAGACTAAGGACATGGATTACTGGAACCAAGTCCTGTGGTCTGATGAGACCAAGGTAAACTTATTTGGTTCAGATGGATTTAAGGCAGTGCTGGAAAGTAATGGTGGCCACATAAAATATTGACACTTCGGGAACAATTTTTGAGAGCACACCAAATTTACACTGTTATACAAGCTGTACACTGACTACTTTACATGGTATCAAATAGAAAGATCTTTAGTGTCGTCCTAGGAAAAGATAGTATTAAATATTTACAAAAATGCGAGGGGTGAACTCACTTTTTTTAGATACTGTCTATGAGAGATTTTTCTAGACAAGCTCTGTGACCTCTGCAGATGTCAGCAAGGAGTAGATAACACAGGATCCACCATTTTCAATTGTTGATATCAAAGCTTTTCTATACAGCAGTGCAATGCACCAACCCACAAGGGTTGCGGGGGAGCTAAGGCTATGGGAATGATGATGGTTGTAATAAGAGTGGCTGTAGTCCTCATGGTTTTGAATAGTGATAATCAAGCATGCTCCCTGAGTACCGCATGTGCAGCCAATAAACATGCAGGGAGGTACTGGCACGCACTGTAATGCCGTAGCCATGTTGGCTACTGGCATTACAGTGATTTGCTGGCCGAAAAGCATCATCGGGTGCTATAAAGCACCCGATGACATGTGTTCGGCTCAGTCTTAGTCAGGGAGAGCTAAGCATAGGAAGGGACAGAAAGTGTAGGGAGTGTTATTGGAAGATTTTTATTTGAAAAACTTTTCAGAGAATCAAAAGTCCTTTTAAGGACTATTCTGTGTGACAGCAGGTATATATATTTTCAGCGCATCTTGCGCTAAAAAGTGTCTAATAGGCCGTTGCGGACAGTTGAATTATCTGCGCCACATCTCCTATGTAAAGTGTGCACATTCCTAAAATATCAGTGACATCCAGTGTACTTTTTCCGTAGACTGTGCCCATTGCGGACAGTTAAATTATACGCGCCACATCTCCTGTTTAAAATGTGCGCATCCCTAAAATATGTTACATCTTCTAACAGCAAAAAGAAATAGTAACTATTCGCTATTGATTCTGCTGGATCTCTATGCAGCGTTTGATACCGTAGACCATAAACTCCTCCTCCCCATGCTCCACTCAATTGGCCTTAAGGACACTGCTCTCTCTTGGTTCTCTTCCTATCTCTCTGGTCGCTCCTTTAGTGTATCATTCGCTAGCTCTTCTCCCTCTATACAGCCTCTACTCTTCTCCCTCTATACAGCCTCCATCGGACAGACTATCAGTAGATTTGGCTTTCGATACCATCTCTATGCTGACGACATCCAACTATACACTTCATCTCCTGATCACCCCTGCTTTACTCCAAAACACCAATAATTGTCTGGCAGCTGTCTCTAACATCATGCACTCTCTGTATCTAAAACTGAACCTCTCAAAAACAGAATTTCTTGTCTTTCCCCCATCTACTAACTCACCTAATTTAGATATTTCAATTTCGGTCTGCAGCACTATCATAACTCCTGTGCAACATGCCCGCTGTCTTAGGGCCACATTTGACTCTGATCTTTCCTTTGCTCCCCATATTCAATCACTTACATGCTATTCATGAGGTGCGTCATCTGCACCTCAAGAATATCGCCAGAGTCCGCCCTTTTCTTGAGGTGGAAACAGCAAAAACTCTTGTTGTTGCTCTGATTCATTCACGTCTTGAGTACTGGAACGCATTACTAATTGGTCTCCCTCTCACTAAACTCTCACCTCTTCAGTCTGTCCTAAATGCTGAAGCCAGGCTTATCTATCCATCCAACCGCTACACTGATGCTACTAGTCTGTCCACCCATCCACCACAGAATACAGTTCAAACTTCTCAACCTCACCCACAAAGCTCTCCACAGTGTTGCACCTCCATACATCTCCTCCCTCATCTCCATCTACCACCTTACTTAATAACCTCCATAATTTGTACCTCTCACTCCTGTTTTCAATCATTTTCTTGAGCTGCACCTACTCTCTGGAATACTCTGCTCCGGAATACTAGGTCAATTTACAACTTTTCTCCAGCTTCAAACGTGCCTTAAAAACACATCTTTTCATTTAGGCTTATCAAGCTACCTAAACTGACTATTCCCCGACTAAACCTCTCCCCCACCAACTCCTCTGGCCTGAACTCGATCCTCTAGTAGTCCCAAACCCAAAGCAGATCGTCCGGCACCACTCCTGTCAGTTCAATAATGGCTCAAATTCTAATTATCACAATCAACTACCTTATGTGTCACCCCCAATTCCTCATAGATTGTAAGCTCTTGCGAGCAGGGCTCTGACTCTTAGTGTATTAGTTGCATATTAGCCAGTTTGTTTTGTTTCGTACATAAACTCTATGAATTTGTAAAGCGCTGTGGAATATGGGGGGGCTATATAAATACATTTTATTATTATTATTACATCCAGTGTACTTTTTCCGTAGACAGTGTCCTCTGCGGACAGTGACATTAGCTTTGACACATCTTCAGTGTAAAGTGTGCGCATCCCAAAACTATCTGACATCCAGTTTACTTTTTCCATAGACGGTCTCCGCTGCGGACAGTGACATTAGCTGCGCCACATCTCCAGTGTAAAGTGTGAGCATCCCAAAAATATCTGTGACATACAGTGTACTTTTTGAATAGACTGTGTCCACTTCTAGACAGTGACATAACCAGTGCCACATCTGCAGTGTAACGTGTGCGCTTCAAAAATGTATCTGTGACATACAGTGTGCTTTTTCCGTAGACTGTGTCCGCTTCTGACAATGACCTTACCAGGGCCACATCTGCAGTGTAACGTATGCGCTTAAAGAATTTATCTGTAACATGCAGTGTACTTCCTCCGTAGACAGTGTCCGCTTCTGACAGTGATCTTGCCATGGCCACATCTGCAGTGTAATGTGTGCGCTTCAAAAATGTATCTGTGACATACAGTGTACTTTTTTGCATAGACGCTGTGGACAGTAGCATTACCGGTGGTACCTCTCCTGTACAATGTTTCCTCATCCCAAACACCCGTGAGATTCCCTGTGATTTCTCATTAGCCACTGGTGACAGCATTGACATTATCTGCAGGATATCTCATGTGTGACATTTCAACGTCCAAAATACCTTTTTAAATTTGTTTGCGCATACACTTCCAAATCCTACACTACTGTACGTGTGACATACTTTCAATCATATCTAACATTTAATGTGAAGAAGGTGAACAGTAAGGGACGGGGAAGTGGCCATGATGCTGATGGTGCACGCAGAGGCCGTGCATCCTGCGTGCATCTGGCCGTGGCCAGAGCACAAGAAAAACAATCATCCACTATACCTAGCTTCATGTCCCAGTTTGCAGGGCTGCGCAAGACACCACTCTTGAAGCCAATCCTCACCCTGATCCTCCTTCCTCCCACCATGGAGAGTCTTGCCAAACAAGTGATCCCACACTCAGATATTCTGAGGAGCTCTTTTCAGCGCCATTCCTCGATTTGGCCCTCTTGCCAAGCACACTTGAAGAGTGACAGATCTTGTGCCCTGCTTCCCAAACCATTTACACATCCACAATCACAAGAAGGTGACGGTGGGGAATGGCAATTACTGTTTAATGAGTTGGATTATGTAGAGACACAGTTGCCAATAACTCAACAGCAATTACTCAAGAGGTTGATGAAGAGGATGAGACACAGTTGTTAATAACTGAGGTAGTGGTTAAGTCAACAAGTCAGGAGGATAAGCAGAGTAAGGTAGTGGAAGAGGAGGTGGTGGACAATGAATTTACTGACCCAACCCGGGAAGGTGGAAAGACGAGCGAGGACAGCAGTACAGAGGGTGAGGGATCTGCTGCACCGCAACAGGATGGAAGAGGCAATGGGGTGGCAAAAAGGAGAAGGCAGGCCACACCAAACAGGCCCACAACTGTTCCATGGAGCACACCCTTGCGGAAATCTCCCTTGCCAAGGGGTAGGTGTTCCGCAGTCTGGTGCTTTTTTGAGGAAAGTGTGGACGACAAAAGAATTGTAATTTGCATCATGTTCCATACAAAAATAAGCAGGGGCATGAACAATAGCAAACTCACCACCACCAGCATGATCCGCCACATGGTATCAAAGCACCGTAATAGGTGGGCCAATTGCCTGGGTCCACAATCTGTGTCTGCGGGTCACACCACTGCCTCCTCTTCACCTGTGTTATATGCTGGCCAATATCCCGTCAAAGACGCAGGCCCAGATGCCTCCTGTCCTGCACCTGGACATTCGCAAGCACCATCAACAACCATATCCACTTCCGTTTCCCAGCGCAGTGTACAAATGTCCTTACCCCAGGCCTTTGAACGCAATCGCAAATACCCAGCCACCCACTTAACCACAGTGTCACAACCAGACATCTGAGAAGCTCTGACAGATTCCTTTCAGAACCTCCTCCTTGAGCTTTCTTTGTTTTGGTTTTCAGTTCCTCATCTCGTTAGCCTCTCTCAGCTGTCATGTAGTTGGACTGATTGCATCCCTTTAAATTCCTCCCCATAATGCATTAGTGTGCGGTTTATACAACTTCCTGGAGTGTGTGTGCATGCTGATCCTATTTCCCAGTCTTCTACAAGATAAGTGTTTTACATTCATTTGTGATTTTCTGTTTGCTGGATCCCAGGTGACCCTGACTCCCTCCGTGTCTAGTGTAGAGAGCCGGTGGTCGTGTCCCCTCACTATTGTAGGGTGTTCAGGTATTATATAGTCGAGGTACGAGGATATGCGATCATCCACCATTGGGGTGTTCGCATAGGCTGAGCAGTCAGGGAGAGTGCCAGGTCTTATGCAGGGGTCTCCCTTTTGTTCCTTAGTTTTGTATCCAGTGAGTCATATATTCATTTTGCATTGTCTTGTTTCCTTTACACCTTCCGTGACATTATAAACCGCCAAAACCGTCTCAAGCATGGATCCGGTTTCACTTTTGACTGAACACTTTCAGGGTCTTTCATTGGAGGTAGCTGATCTCCGTAAGACTCTTTCTCAGTTTCTAGTGACCGGTTCAGCTTGCGTTCATGGAGTTTGTTCTGAGCCTAAGATCTCGCTCCCGGATACGTTCTCCGGGGGTAGTGAGAATTTTGTGCGTTTCAGAGAGGCTTGCAAACTCCATTTTCGCCTTCTTCCCCATTCACCATTCTTCCCTTGGTGATGAGGAACGGAGGGTGGGGATCATTATATCGCTATGGGGTAACGCTCAGTCCTGGGCCTTTTCGCTACCGGTGGGGGCACGGCCCCTCCGTTCAGTGGATGAATTATTTTTAGCCCTGGGTCAGATATATGATGATCTGGATCGTGTTGCTTTGGCTGAGTCTAGACTACGTCTGTTATGCCAGGGTAAACAATCCGCAGAGATATACTGCTCAGAATTTCGGAGATGGGCAGCTGATACTGGTTGGAATGATGCTGCACTCCGAAGTCAATTTTGCCATGGTATTTCCGAGGGATTGAAAGATGCATTTGCTTTTCATGAGAGGCCTATCTCCTTGGACTCTGCTATGTCTAGAGATCTCTCCTTCCTGTCATACTCAGTGCCAGGACAGTGCAGCGGCCTCATTCTGTGTGCAGGGGTCTCAGTCGCTGTCAGCCCCTTCTGAGCAGGAGCCCATGCAGCTGGGGTTGATTGCCTCTGACAATTGAAGATTCAGCCCGCATGGGAAGGTTTGTTTTTGTTGTGGAGATATAAATCATTTGGCAAATGTTTGTCCCTGTAGGAGATTCAGGCAGTTTTCTGGGAGTAATAAAGAAACAAAAAGGAAAAAAATCTTTTAAAAATGTTCCATCTGTTACTATTGGCAGGGTTGAGGTGGAATTTGAAGGTTTTCCGTTTGCTTATAGTTCCCGTTTTGTCCTGCCTGCCAGGGTGGCGCTAGAGAGCAAGAACGTTTTTTGTGAGATTTTTGTAGATAGTGGAGCAGCTGTCAATCTCATTGATAATCATTTTGCGATAACTCATGGTTTCCAGGTGTGCACTTTGGGAAAGGATATTCCTGTTTTTGCTATTGATTCCACTCCACTTTCTCAGAAATCATTAAAGGGCATAGTTCAAAATATTCGTTTAATTGTGAGTGATGCTCATGTTGAGGATGTGTCATGTTTCGTCCTTAGCGGATTACCAACTCCTCTTGTGTTGGGGCTACCCTGGCTCACTAAACATAACCCCACCATTGATTGGCAAGCGAGGCAAATAAATGGTTGGAGTGACTTTTGCAGAGAGAATTGCCTCACAACATCTGTTTCTGAGGTTTCTACTAAGACTGTATCACCCTTTCTCTCTGAATTTTCGGATGTCTTCTCTGAGAGTGGAGTTCAGGATTTTCCCCCGCACAGGGAGTACGATTGCCCTATTAATCTCATCCCAGGCGCCAAGCTGCCTAAATCTCGTTTATACAATCTTTCCCAACCTGAAAGGGTCGCTATGCGTGCTTATATCTCTGAGAGTCTGAGAAAAGGACACATACGACCTTCGAAGTTACCTGTTGCTGCTGTTTTTTTCTTTGTTAAGAAAAAAGATAGTTCTTTAAGACCATGTCTGGATTTCAGGGAGCTGAACAGTATCACTATTCGTGACCCTTATCCGCTTCCTCTGATCCCGGACCTGTTTAACCAAATTGTTGGGGCTAAAGTCTTTTCCAAATTAGATCAAAGAGGGGCATACAACCTGGTCAGGGTCAGAGAAGGAGACGAATGGAAGACGGCCTTCAATACCCCTAAAGGCCATTTTGAGAATTTGGTTATGCCTTTTGGTTTGATGAATGCCCCAGCCGTTTTTCAGCATTTCGTGAACAACATCTTTTATCATTTAATGGGAAAATTTGTATTAGTGTATTTGGATGACATTTAGATTTTTTCTCCTGATTTCAAAACTCATAAGGAACACTTACGTCAGGTCTTGCTCATCCTGCGGGAGAATAAATTATACGCAAAACTGGAAAAATGTGTGTTTGCGGTTCCAGAAATTCAATTTCTGGGGTTTCTTATCTCCGCTTCTGGTTTTCGCATGGACCTCGAGAAGGTCCGCGCTGTGCTTGAGTGGGAGCTTCCTGAGAATCAGAAGGCGCTGATGCGTTTTTTGGGCTTTGCCAATTATTACAGGAAGTTTATTTTGAATTATTCCTCTGTTGTTAAACCACTCACTGATATGACCAGAAAGGGGGTAGATTTTTCTTCCTGGTTGGTAGAGGCGCGTAAGGCCTTTTTTTAATATCAAGGAGAGTTTTGCTTCCGCTCCCATCTTGGTACAACCTGATATTTCTCTACCCTTCATAGTTGAGGTTGATGCTTCTGAGGTGGGTGTGGGTGCGGTCTTGTCTCAGGGTTCCTCTCCTGCCAAATGGCGACCGTGTGCCTTTTTCTCGAAGAAATTACCGTGTTTACTGACCATAAAAATCTGGCCTACTTGGAGTCAGCCAAGCGTCTGAACCCGAGACAGGCCAGATGGTCTTTGTTCTTTTCAAGGTTTAATTTTGTTGTCACGGTCCGCCCTGGGGTTAAGAATGTGAAGGCAGATGCCCTGTCACGTTGTTTTCCGGGAGGTGGGAATTTTGAAGACCCGGGTCCCATTTTGGCTGAAGGTGTGGTGGTCTCTGCTCTTTTTCCTGAATTGGAGGCAGAGGTGCAGGCAGCCCAGTCAGAGGCTCCTGATCTTTGTCCTCCTGGGAGGTTGTTTGTGCCTCTCGCTTTAAGACACAAGATTTTTAAGGAACACCACGATACGGTCCTTGCTGGGCACCCGGGGGCAAGAGCCACAGTGGATCTCATCGCTCAGAGATTCTGGTGGCCTGCGCTTCGTAAGTCGGTTGAGGGTTTTGTGGCAGCCTGCGAGACTTGCGCTCGTGCCAAAGTCCCTCATTCTAGGCCATCAGGTCCTCTCCTTCCCTTACCCATTCCTTCCCCTCCTTGGACACATCTGTCCATGGACTTCATAACGGACCTGCCTCGTTCCTCGGGGAAGACTGTGATTTTAGTGGTTTACCGTTATAGCAAAATGGTGCATTTCATGACTTTTCCTGGTTTGCCCAATGCTAAGACGCTGGCGCAGGCATTTATTGATCACATTGTCAAATTGCATGGTATTCCTTCAGACATAGTCTCTGATAGGGGCACGCAGTTTGTTTCCAGATTCTGGAAGGCTTTCTGTTCACGCTTGGGGGTTCGTTGTCATTCTCTTCTGCTTTCCACCCGCAGTCGAATGGCCAGACAGAGCGCGTAAATCAGAATCTGGAGACATATCTGCGCTGTTTTGTGGCGGAGAATCAGGAGGATTGGTGTTCTTTTTTGTCCCTTGCTGAGTTTGCTTTAAATAACCGCCGTCAGGAGTCCTCTGATAAGTCACCATTTTTTGGTGCATATGGGTTTCATCCGCAGTTTGAGACTTTCTCGGGAGAGATTCTCCTCATCTTTGTCATCTATTTGGCAAAAGATTCAGGATAATCTAAAGAGCATGAGTGAGAGATATAAGCGTGTGGCAGATAAGAGACGTGTGCCTGGTCCGGACCTTAATGTTGGTGATCTGGTGTTATGTCTACCAAGAATATCAAATTGAAGGTTGGAAGTTGGGTCCTAGGTTTATTGGGCCTTACAAAATCCTGTCTGTCATCAATCCTGTTGCGTACCATCTTGATCTTCCTCAGACTTGGAAGATCCATAATGTTTTTCATAAGTCCTTATTAAAACCTTATGTTCAACCCATTGTACCCTCGCCTTTGCCTCCTCCTCCGATTATGGTTGATGGAAATCTTGAATTTCAGGTCTCTAGGATTGTGGATTCTCGTGTTGTCCGCGGTTCTCTCCAGTACCTCGTTCATTGGCAGGGTTATGGTCCTGAGGAGAGGATGTGGGTCCCAGTGACGGACATTAAGGCCACTCGTCTCATCATGGCTTTCCATAGGTCCCATCCTGAGAAGGTGGGCTCTGAGTGTCTGGAGTCCACTCATAGAGGGAGGGGTACTGTCACAACCAGACATCTGAGAAGCTCTGACAGATGCCTTTCAGAACCTCCTCCTTGAGCTTCCTCTGTTTTGGTTTTCAGTTCCTCATCTCATTAGCCTCTCTCAGCTGTCATGTAGTTGGACTGATTGCATCCCTTTAAATTCCTCCCCATAATGCATTAGTGTGCGGTTTATACAACTTCCTGGAGTGTGTGTGCATGCTGATCCTATTTCCCAGTCTTCTACAAGTTAAGTGTTGTATATTCATTTGTGATTTTCTGTTTGCTGGATCCCAAGTGACCCTGACTCCCTCCGTGTCTAGTGTAGGGAGCCGGTGGTCGTGTCCCCTCACTATTGTAGGGTGTTCAGGTGTTATATAGTCGAGGTACGAGGATATGCGATCATCCACCATTGGGGTGTTCGCATAGGCTGAGCAGTCAATCAGAGTGCCAGGTCTTATGCAGGGGTCTCCCTTTTGTTCCTTAGTTTTGGATCCAGTGAGTCATATATTCATTTTGCATTGTCTTGTTTCCTGTACGCCTTCCGTGACACACAGACACATGGACAAGTGCATTCAGCCAGGGACGCTACATTTCCCTGGCGGCACACTGGGTAAATGTTGTGGAGTCTGGGAGTGAGTCGTACCCTGGGATGGAACAGGTGCTACCGACGCCAAGGATTGTGGGGCCTATGTCGATCAGGGTTTCCGCCAGCACCTACGTTAGTGGAACCCATACTTCTCCTCCGACCTTCTTCTCCACTTCCACCTCCCCCAGTCAGCCATCAGTTGGTAGCTGGAAGCAGGCCGAGCTGAAGCTGATATGCTTAGGTGACAAACAGCACACAGCCGCAGAGCTGTGGCAGAGGATAAGAGACCAGACTGAGCTGTAACTCTCACCACTCAACCTAGAACCAGGCATGGTTGTCTGATAATGGCTGTAACTTTGTGGTGGCTTTGGAGCTCAGCAAGCTCACACACATACCATGCCTAGCCCACATCTTAAACTTAGTGGTTCAGTGGTTTCTCAAAACCTACCCCAATTTCACTGAGTTACTGGTAAAGGTGTGCCGCGTGTGTGCACATTTCTGCAAGTCATCAACAGCTTCAGCCGGTCTGTAAACACTGCAGCAACACTTTAAATTGCCAGCTCACTGGCTGTTGTGTGACGTGAGCACGTGCTGGCGGGCTTTGTGAGCAGCAGAGTACAGTAGTGGAATACCAGCTGCAACATGGGCGTCGCCTTTCAAGTCAGCTTCCGATATTCACAAGCGAGGAGTTGGCATGGATGTCTGACTTTGTGAGGATTTAAGAAACTTTGAAGAATCAACCCAGATGGTGAACAGCGATAACGCTATTATCAGCCTAACCATACCACTTCTGTGTCTACTCAAATGCTCGCTGCTCACAATTAAGGACGACGCTTTGCATGTGGAAGAGGTGGAAATGGGGGAAGACATTACACAGGGTGATTGCCAGACCACCCTCAGTTTGTCTTCTCCTCAAATTGGACGATGAAGGATAGGAGGAGCAGGAGATGGTTGCCTCCGCTACAGAGGGTAGTACCCATGGAAGTTTAATTACATCTGTTCAGCGTGAATGGGCAGAAGAGGGCAGAAGATGATGACAGTGAAGTCTTGCCTGTTGGTACTCTGGCACACATGGCTGACTTCATGTTAGGCTGCCTTTCCCACGACAAGCGAGTTATACGCATTTTAGACAACATGGACTACTGGTTGTTCACCCTTCTTAGCCCCCGCTACAAAGAGAACTTCTCATCTCTCATTTTTCTAGTGGAGAGGATGAGAAAAATGGTGCAATGCCAGAAGATTTTTGATGAAAAATTGCTCAACAAATTTCAATCTGACAACGCTGGCGCCGCCTACTAGGGCAGTGCTGCTTTGTCACCACATTGCGCTGCGCCTTTTTGTCAAAGTAGGTCCCACTCAAAGAGGCGACCTTGACGTGGTGAGTGGGATTATGCCTTTTGATAAAAATGTACACTAATGCCTCTTGTACAGCATGCAGAATGGGGGGCTGTACACTTCAACATGGCGCTGAGAAGCGAGTTTGATTAGATCAAAGCATAGCACTGTGGATGTGCGATCCAGTTCTGTTTTTCTCCCCCTGGCATGTTATTGGACTATCTTTTTAGTTATTACTGGTTTCAGCACTCCTCCCATTCGGCATAGGTGGTTTTAATCACAGAAGTCTGCATATAGTTGTCATTGACCTGTAGCTCCGGATAGCTATGGACATGTTGTGTTAGACAAATGTTCACATGGTGCAGTGCTTTGTTTATGTGGTGCTGCACTGGTGGGTTGGTGGGACCTAGTGCCATGGGTGGCAGTGTCAGACAGCAGGGTAGTTGTTTGACTCCTGGGTCCCGCCACCTACTAGGGCAAGTTCTGTATTGACCATGACTTCTCTTCTCCACCAGAGGAAAGCGGCTGAAAATTAAGGCACTCTAAAAGTGTTGTTTATAATGTACTGAATACACTGTATTCACATGCAACCCTTCCACCACAAAAAAGGGTAAATGGTTCAATCTTCCTTTTCTCGTCCTCCTCCATCATATCAACATGCTTTTTAGGCTGCCCTCACTCCTAATGTTTTAGAGGGTCACCAATGAACAAGACCTGGATTGACCATGACGTCTCGACTCCACCAGAGAAAAGCTGATGAACATAAAGGCGCTTTAAATGTGTTGTTTATAATGTACTGAATACACTGTATTCCTATGCACCCCTTCTACCACAAACAAGGGTGTATGGTAGAATCTTACTTTTCTCATCATCCTTCTCCTCTTCCATCATATCAACATGCTTATTCGTTGAATATAATGCCCTTGCATATATGCCCTTCACATATAATGTTTTAAAGGGACAGCTCTGCTGCAGGCTCTCGTATATAATTTTTTAAAGGGTCAGCTCACCAGCAGGCCCTCGCGTATAATTCTTTTGAGGGTCAGCTCACCAGCAGGCCCACACCTAAAATCATTTACAGGGTAAGCTCACCTGCAGGCCCTCAACTGATTATACCTAATAGGTAATTTGCACGCATGCTGCCTTGCTTAGATGTGGTAGCCGTAGCCGTTTCTCATGTTCACTCTCCGGAATCGAACCCTGATTCCCTGTTACTCGTAGTCACCAAGATTTGTGCTGACAATAACATCGAAAGTTGATAGGCCAGGCATCCGAATGGATCTTCGCGGTCACGGGGACGTGCGATCTGTCCCAGGTTATCTAGAGTCACCAAAGCGGCAGCAGGCCCTCGCCCATAATGTTTTAGATGGTCAGATCAGCAGGTCTTGCTCCAAATGTTTTTGAGGGTCACCAGCAGGCCATCAATCATAATTTTTCAAGGCTGTGCATGATGCCCTCCTTTATGTGTAACAAAGGGTGTATTAGAGTGCCAGTTCCTTGTAATTTTTGGCAGCACTTTCACTTAGTGCATAGACTTTATGAGTGTAGGAGTCCCACTACATGAAAAATTGTACCACAATGTGAATGAGGCCCTCCTTTATGTTATATACAGGTTGTATTGGAGTGCCTCTTACTTGTAATTTTTGGCAGCACTTACACTTTATATACAAGTAAATATATAGGAAAGAATGTTTCCTAACAATTTTTCCTCTAAAATCGATTTTATCTTCGGTTTTGTGTGTATTATTGTCAGTCTTTAAAAGTGGCGTAGTACTCGGACAACATCGTTCCCAGCAGCGACCTGGGAGTCCAAGATGCATCCAGACATCCTCCCCATGCGGTGTACGAACCATTTTGGTGTTTTTTTCATCAGTTTCTGACCTTTTCCTATGAACCAGGTACCGTCCCCTCTTCAGAGCAGGGGGTGCCTGGTTTAATGCTTAGGTTCTCCCATTGATTTCCATTATACTAGGGTGCTCGGTAGAGCACCCTAGCATCCCCATGTGTTTGGCCAGTGCACGCGAGCACTTTGTTGCTTGATCAACACTAGTTTCAAACCCTGATTCAGCACTCTCCTGGGACTGGGCTTGCAGTGGCTGGAGAGGTGCAACCTTTCTTTCCCGCAGGGCTCACCCTGATTAAGGGGCTCTTTTATCATGATGGCAGGGGTACCCTTAATGATGCAAGGCAGTAAGATAGGGGCTGGCAGAGATGTAGGCTGCAAATGTACTGTATGTTACATTTAATGGCTTTCATGTTCATGCACTGTCCCTTTTAATGGTCCAGAACCTTCTGCAGAAGTCTGTTCTTCTCTCAATCAGAGGTTGGCTCTTAGCATAGTTGCTTCTCTGGCAGCTTTACACTCACAGAGATGGTACAAGCCATGGTATGGATTTTCTTGCTTCTGCTTAAGCTACATACTTGGGATTCAGTAAGACTAGTTTGCAAACTAGCAACAACCAAGCACATCCTTTCTCTGGCTTACTCACAAGCCAGTAACAGGTGGTGGAGCCAGCCCACCACCCAGCAGCTATATTTATGGGCTGCCAGTCAACTACTTCCTTTCTACATATAATAATAAAGCCACATTAAATAATTTTACATAAACTAACCCTAGTTTAGCATAAACTAACCCTTGTCTCGCAGTAAACAGTTTGACAACTTTATCAGTGAACCACTGGGTCACGGCAGAGGTAATATATGTCATTGTAATTCTGCCTGGGATAATGTTATGGCTAATAAATAGTTCCAACATATTATTAGGTGTAGTGGTAAGTGCAAAAACTGCTTTATATTAAATACAAGTGTATATATTTTTAAATTCCAGTGAAATGGAAAATTAAAATAAAATCACCAACAATTAAAAAAAATATATGTTTAACATAAAGTGGTGATTTAAACAGTAGGAGATTTTTTTGATGACACATTCCTTTTTTCAAATGTGTGACTTTTTTTTTTTTCCATTCCCAGAGCTATGTATATGAGAGTTTATTTATTTTTTTGGTGGCATGAGCTATAGTTTTTTAAGAGTCATTTAGGTGGACATATGACTAGGGATGAGCGGACCCATGGATGTTCGGGTTTGGCTGAACTTTGGGTAAAAGTTTGGGTTCGGGAGCCTAAACCCGAACCCCATTGAAGTCAATGCGGACCTGAACTTTGGTGCACTAAAATGGCTGTAAATGGCTGTAAAAATGGCCGTAGTAAGGGCTAGAGGGCTGCAAAAGGAAGCAAAATGAGGGTAAGAGCAGAATAGTTGCTCTGCAAACAAATGTGGATAGGTAAATGACTTAAAATAACAGAATATAAAAATATTCTAAAAAATAATCTTGATATAGGAGGCGAGGTCAAAGTGGAGAAGGAGGTTGAGGAGGCGGTGGACGTTGGCGGTGTAGATGGAAGCAGTGTTTTTTTATACATTTGTGCACTGGAGTATAACAATGGCTAGGTGCAGCCGGTATACTTTTCTACTCAGCACAAGTACTGTGGGATTCCATGCCTGGTTCATTTTAATGAATTTGAGCTTGTCTGTGATCGACCCCCCTGCCATGATAAACACACATTCGGACAATACAATTGTACAGTAAATTGGCACCACACTTCCGGGCCTAGATCACCAAAGGCAGCAGAACATTAGCAGGGTCATCTGACTTGCACTTCTTAGACCTTCCACCCTGCTGTGTCAGATAACATGGCCCCCACAATCACCTGACTTTATCCCAGTTGAGATAGTTTGGGATGATTTGGACTACAGAGTAAAGGTAAAGTAGCAAACAAGTTTTCTGAACCTCTGGAAACTTCTTCAAAAATGTTGAAAAACTATCCTGTGTAGGAAGGCGCAAGGGACAGTCATTGCAGAAGGTATGTGTCACCAAAGTTCCTGACCTTGGTGGAGTAAGTGCCAGGTTTCATGTGTCAGCAGCAGTTGCTGTTTAACACCTTGCTATTTAGTATAGCTGTAATAGCTGATCCAGGACGGTTCTTACTGGGAGTAGTAAAGGTGCTGGGTGACTACTCCCAATGTTCCAGGCCGGGTATTGACTGGCCTATATAAAGAAAAAAAAAACAGCCAGCAGTGTCAGCTGGTGGTAATTACCTCTCTCTGACAAAGGAGCTCTGGCAATCGCTAGATTGGGATCTGAGCCGTGTGCTAGGCTGGAGGCCTGAGTTTGGGAGGTCTGTTCTGTCATAACCAATGCCAATCGGGTGTGAACTAACACCTAGGATAACAGGTGACTCTTTTGCTGTATGAACTGTCTAGGTGTGAACAAACACCAAAACTGCAAATGGATTGTCGTACTGTTTTGTTGCCATAAGTGTGAATAAAACACTGAGGTTTATGAGCTACAAACTGGTCTTCACCTCTATACTGCGTCCGCTTGTCCTGTCTACCAGAGCGAATCCCCACAATTGGTGGAGGATCCAGGCAAGAGCAGTGAGGCTGGCGTGAATGCCAAAATATTTTTTGGTTTGCATTTTTGGGCACGGTTGTATGTCATACATCAAACCAGCTGTATTATAACCCGTGTCCCACGACAAAATGGAGGCTGTTGCGAAGGCCCTCATGTAGGATAATCTACAGGTGCGAGAGACAAACCTGCAACAACAGGAGGCTAACAAGCAGCAGCAAGAGGCCAACCAGTTTCTGCTATAGCACGTGATGGCTGTACAGACAGCAGGAGCAATCCCGAGCATCCACAACGTCCAGAAGGCAGTCCGTGCGTCAATTCCTAAGATGACACCCGCAGACGACATCGAAACCTACCTGGCGATGTATGAGAAAGTGGCCAAAAGGGAGAAGCTACCCCGAGACCAGTGGGCTGAGGTTGTCACTTTGTTTGTGGCATCCGATTCCCAGTGGGTGTATTTTGACTTGCCGGATGATCAAGTGGCTGACAACAGTCCTCCCGGGATGTACCCCCTGTGGAACTGGCTCTGATAGTCTGCTGGTGGTGTCGGGAGCCTGGCCTTGTATGAGCTGACTGTCCACATCAGGTGGAACCCACAGACACGAACTATGGATTCCGTCAGTCGTTATATGCAAGGAAGCTGTGTGTAGTGGGTACCCCAGAAACTCTAAATCACTTGTGCCAGGTCGAAGTGGGAGACACTCCAGCGGAGATCCTGCTGGACTCAGGGAGTCATAGTAAGGGCTCCCCTGGTATGGTCCGCTCAGCATACTGGCCAGAAACGTGGGGTCATGTGCATTCATGGGGACTTAAAAGACTATCCCACTGCCCTGGTGTCTCTAATCACGGGGGTCGGCAGGTTGACTCGCAAAGTGGCAGTTGCCACAAACTTACATTGCAAACTTATAATCGGAATAGACTTCCCGGGTTTTCCAGAACTGTGGCCTGCTATGAAAGTGACTAATACCCATGAGACAGGGGTAACTCTAGCAGAGTGGCTGGCCCTGCTGCGGGGGGGGAGGCAGAACCCTGAGAACCCGAGGCCGAAGGACCAGTGGTAAGGGTGACCTCCACTTCGGTGGAAAAGAGGGAGACAACCATACTGGGTGTAATGGTGGGAGACGTGGAGGACTTGCCGCCGGGTCCTGAGCTGGCAGACCTAAATGTCTCCGGGGATAATTTTGGTACTGCACAACACTGGGACCCAACCCTATCCTGAGCCTGGGAAAATGTATTAATAGTAGATGGTGAACAACAAACTGGAGCAGAGTCGGTGTTCCCCTGTTTTGTGGTTCATCAGGATATGTTGTATCGGGTAAACCAGCTGCGGGGTGAACCCATTGAACAGTTGGTAGTGCCCCAGGCTTATCACAAATTTGTGTTAGAGTTAGCCCACCAACATGTTCTCGGGTGTCATCTGGGAATGCAGAAAACACAGAATAGGATACTACAACGGTTTTACTGGCCCAGTGTGTAAGTCTGTATGTAAGTCTTTCCCAAACAGCCAGGCAACTAGCCCCCAGCACCTTTTCTGCAGTCCCTTAGGACCTCTCCTGATCATCGTGGTACCGTTTGAGCGAATTGCTATGGACCTCGTAGGCCCAGTACTGAAGTCCGCTAGTGGACACCAAAACATCTTGGTCGTCCTAGACTACACCACTTGGTACTCCGAGGCAGTGTGACTGTGACATAAATCAGCTAAACTTATAGCTAAGAAGCTAATGGAGATGTTCTCCCAAGTGGGGCTACCTAAAGAGGCTCTGACTGACCAGGGGACCCCTTGTATGTTCAAGGTCATGAGGGAACTCTGTAAGTTTCTGCATATGAAACAATTACGAACGTCCGTGTACCATCCGCAAACGGATGGTCTGGTTGAAAGGTTTAACAAAACACTAAAAACCATGTTAAAAAGGGTGGTGTCTAAAGATGGTAAGGTCTGGGACCTTCTTCTGCCCTATCTCATGTTCATTGTGCGAGAGGTATCCCAGGCCTCTACTGGGTTCTCGCCCTTCAAATTGCTATATGGCAGACATCCTCGTTTGTTGGACATAGCCAAAGAGGCATTGGAACAGCAACCCACTCCACATAAAAGTGTCCTTGAGTATGTTACCAAGATGCAACAGAAGAAAGAGACCATTTGGCCTCTTGTCAGGGAGCATATGGAGGCCGCTCAGCGAACCCAGAGTCGGATCTATAATCGGGTCCGGATCTTTGACCTGGGTGATTGGGTTTTGGTTCTGGTGCTGACCGTGGACAGTAAGTGGCAGGGGCCCTACGAGCTACTTGAAAAAAATTGGAAAGGTAAATTACAAGGTACACCAGCCGGAGAGGTGAAAGCCAGAGCAGGTGTACCATGTGAATCTACTCAAACCGTGCAAAGATAGGGAAACCTGTACTGAAGACTGCTAGGTTTTCTAGGGAAAGCGGTTTCGGCCCCTCTGTCTGAAGCAAGGGAAGTGGCTGCTTCAGAAAGAATTGCTGACAGCTTCTCCTCTAAGTAGGCTAAGGAGGCCAGGGAGTTTATTAGCCGGAACACTGTTGTGTTTTTGGATCTCCCTGAACGCACTTCCACAATTCGGCATGACATTGACACTGAGTCTCAGGTGAAAGTCCGGCTAAAACTATATAGGGTACCCGAGGCTTGGCAACAAGCCATCTCAGAGTAAGTGCTGATGATGATGAGGCTAGACATCATTGAGTAGTCTAAAAGTGAGTGGGCTAGTCCTATTATGCTAATACCCAAGCCAGATGGGACACTCGATTTCCTAAAACTAAACGAGATCTCTAAGTTTGATGCATATCTAATGCCTCGGGTGGATGAGCTTATTGAGAGGTTAGGCGAAGCATGGTATTTTTCTGTTTTGGACCTCACCAAAGGGTACTGGCAGGTACCCTTGATGGAGGCTGCCAAAGAGAAAACTGCCTTCATCACACCAGAGGGGCTGTACCAATATAAGGTCTTACCCTTTGGTCTGCATGGCGCCCCTGCCACTTTTCAATGGTTCATGGACATTGTGCTGCGTCCACATCGTCGGTACACTTCGGCTTACCTGGACGATATTTTCATCCACAGTACCGACTTGGAAAGTCATCTACACAAAGTTCAGGCTGTAGTGGACTGACCGCTAACTCAAAAAAATGTGAAATAGGGTTAGAAGAGACTAAGTACCTGGGGTACCTCATTGGACGTGGAGTTATCAAACCCCAAGTGAATAAAATAGAGGCGATTCGGAATTGGCCCCAACCTGTCACCACAAGACAAGTAAAGTTGTTCCTGGGAATGGTGGGCTATTATATGAGGTAGGCCTCGGAGCTGTACTCTCTCAGGAAATCAATGGAGAGGAACATCCTGTTGTTTTCCTGAGCCGCAAACTCACCCCAGCCGAGACCAGGTACAGTATAATGGAGAGAGAGTGTGTTTGGCGATCAAGTGGGCACTCGAGTCTCTCCACTATTATCTGTTGAGGAGAAAGTTCTGACCATTCCCCTCTCAAGTGGATGAGCCAAGCCAAAAAGAGGAATTCACAGGTCACCAGATGGTTCTTGTCATTACAGAATTTCAAGTTCTCAGTGGAGCACAGGGCAGGACGCTTGCAGGGAAACACGGATGCCCTGTCCCGGATACACTGTCTGGCAAGTGTTCACCCCCTCAGGGTTGAACAAAAGGGAGAGGTATGTAGGAAGGCGCAAGGGACCGTCATTGACGGAAGGTATGTTTCACCAAGGTTCCTGGCCTCAGTTGTGTAGGAGCCAGGTTTCATGTGTCAGCTGCAGTTGCTGTTTGACACCTTGCTATTTAGTATAGCTGTAATAGCTGATCCGGGACGGCTCTTAGTCAAAGTGCTGGGTGGGTGACTACTCCCCACATTTCAGACCGGGTCTTGACTGGCCTATATAAAAAAAAACTGCCAGCAGTGTCAGCTGATGGTAATTGCCTCTCTCTTTGACAGAGGAGCTCTGGCAATTGCTGGATTGGTATCTGAGCCATGTGCTGGGCTGGAGGCCTGAGTTTGGGAGGTCTGCTTTGTCCTGAGCAATGCCAATCGGGTGTGAACTAACACCTAGGATAACAGGTGACTCTTTTGCTGTATAAACTGCATAGGTGTGAACGAACACCAAAACTACAAATGGACTGTCGTACTGTTTTTTTGCCATAAGTGTGAATAAAACACTGACGTTTTTGAGTTACAAACTGGTCTTTGCCTCTATACTGCCTCCACTTGCCCTGTCTACCAGAGTGAATCCCCACACCAGTCAACTACCTCATGAAAGCTGATTGAGAGAATGCTAAGAGTATCTAAAGCTGTCATCAAAGCAACCAGGGGCTACTTTGAAGAATATAAAATATAAAAAAATATTCTGGTTTGTTTAAAACTTTTCTGTTTAAAGGGAATCTGTCACCTGGTTTGACCATATTAAGCTGTCACCAATGTTTAATAAAATACCTAATTTCCTGCAGTGGTTTTGTTTCTTCTTTTCATGCTTTCATTTTGCTAAAAAAGCGATTTATTTATTTATTATGTAAATGAACACTGAAGATGCCCAGAGGGCCGTTATTTATCACCCTCTGAGCCCAGTAACACCCCCCTGCAGTGCCTTAATTTAGAGCCCATATAGAGAAAGACTCCTGAAATCCACTTGCTTTTAGTGCAGTACTTTATAAACGTTTTTCGGTATATAGCCTTCCTCAGATCACTGGATGAGCCGCTTGTGTGCTGGTGCTTCAGTGTGGACTGCTATGGTCCATAATTTGGCGCTCTGTGGGGCTTGTGGGATGTAGGCAGTTGCCTTATGTTGTGGCGCCATTAGTTTAGAGCCAAATCTCGCACAGGCGCATTACTGCCTACTGCCTGCGCCTGTGCGATCCAACTGCCCCTGAGGGCAACAGCGATAAGAAGATGTCACTGGACTCGGCACATGCCCAGTCACACTTTTGAGGCTGTTGCCCTCAGGAGTGGTTGGATCGCACAGGCGCAGGCAGTAAGCGGTAATGCGCCTGTGCAAGATTTCAGATGGACGAATTGAAGATTCCAGGTGCATGGTTTGAATTAATTAGTTGACATAGCAGAGGGAGCGAAGCCGTTAAGCTAGGCTGTGAAACGATACTGCATAATGAAGAGGCGTGCTTGGCCTCTAAATTAAGGCGGTCTAGGCACTGCAGGGGGGTGTTACTGGGCTCAGAGGGTGATGAGTAACTCCCCTCTGGGCACCTTCAGGGTTCATTTGCATAATAATAAGAAAATCGCTTATTTATCAAAATGCAAGCATGAAAAGAAGAAAGAAAACCACTGCAGGAAATAAGGTATTTTATTAAACATGGCAATGGTGACAAGCCAGGTGACAGATTCCCTTTAATACATAATACTATATGTGCTCCTTCATCCTACATCATTGAAAACAAAAATGAAAAACCATACAATGCAATTGTTTGTCCAATGTGTGTCCAAGTTTTTGACAGGTAGTCATCTGTTATCATACTGGTTATTATACAGAAGCTTCCTACAGAATAAACTACAATCTAAACTATGGATTTTAGATGTGGAACTAGACACACTTTGTAATGTGACTGAAAAAGCCTGCCTGGCTTTATTCCTGATATACTACCAAGGCTTTTCTATGTGATCACCATAGTTCCATTGATCATCTCTGAGCCATTGATCAAGTAATGATGAAAGAGTTGAGGGTGAAGGACAGAAGAGATTCTGGCGCCCCATGATCTAGCCTTAAACCTGAAGATGTTTGTTGCTTCTTTAATGTTCATCTACCCTACTATTATTTAGATGTGTACACAACAAATTGCCTAAGGAAGAAAGATTTTTTTGGCATGCTCTGAGGCAACTGAGAAGGAACTATAAAAGCAGCAGAGATGTCTACTGGTAACCTATAAAAATGTCCCAAGAACATTAAACATTAAAAATCAGATACTTGATTTACACTAAATTAGAATTACAATCACACATGCATTTTTCTTACAGCTTTTCTGAACAAAATGTTGTCAACTGAGTTAACAGATTTATTCACTCTATTTATTTTCACTTATTTTAACATCCATTTGTATCCACACCAACAGTTTTATTTTTAAACAACATTCAAATTCAACATGTTTCACTATTCGGTCTGGTTAAAAAATTCAATATAGGGGGGTTTCATTGGCCCTGATTTATCATACTGGTTTTTAATCTAATTTAGGAGTAAATTGCGAATTTTCTGTTTTCACTGTAAGACACTGTTTCAAAATGTGAATTCAAAAGATTTGAGAATTAATAAGCTTACGCAGGCTAAATGATTAAATATATTTAGTAAGTGGGATTAAATATAAGATAACACTAATAACATACACAATAATAAAAAAGCAAATAATCATCACTCGTCTTTGGAAGGACTCCAAGTCGGCCATGTTACCGCACATGGCCGACACCCTAGGTTATACAAGAGATAACAAATCAAATCAAATCAACACTTACATCCTACCTAGAATGAAGTCCTCATTGGAATGCCAACTAATGTATGTGTGTAACAGAGTTTATACTTATAGTCCCGCCTTCTGTTTGCAGCATGCATGTCTCAGGAATGTGGCCTCAGCACAATGGGGGATGGGTACTAACTATCTCTAACTCACTACATTACAAGGAAAAATGTACTACACAGAATATTAAAGATAATCTAAAAAAGAAGGAATTAAAGGGGATAGAACCAATCAGTATTTCAAAATACCCTTACAACACAGACACATTTTATTAATAGTCTGCTACAGGCTAATGTTATTATTTGGGCTTGCTAAGTGAATCTCTGAAATCCAGCTCTTTTGTAGGCATTCCTATGGAGTACATTGGTTTTTGTCCATATTTATCTTTAAGACACTTGAAAATGTCCCAAAAAAAGTTTCAACTGTTCTGAACTCACAACCTACCGCCAGAATGTGATAACTTGCCTGTACTAAATTTATCAAATCCTCTATGCCACATTCATAAATTTGCACACAAACTGTTACCTTTATACAAATACACTTTACACAGCATGTTAAAGCAATTGTGCTTTTCCGTCCCAACACAAAAACAACACCTGAAACAAAAACACAATCTACAATAAAATAAAAAAATACACACACCCCGATAAAGGACACCCCACCGAGTTGTGACACGGGGAGACTGCAGCAGAAAAGACACATACCCTGAACTGTGACAGAGAGCTGCTAAAGAAAATGTATGCTCCCTGGAACTGCCTGCCTGAAAAAATCAAGAAAGTGGAGCAATAAATGGGGAGAGTTCTGGACAGTAGCAGTAGTGCACTATCATTGGCCAGGCAGTAGTGTAGACTGGTAACAGACTGAGTTAACTGAGTTAAATATGTTCCTATCTTACAATTTATGGCATAACCTGGGGTGTGAAAATCCCAGAAGTGATTAATGGAGAGATAACTACACTTGTTTGTGGTTCTCTCTATTAAAGTCTATGGGTGCTACAAGAAAACAGTATGAAGTCATCATTGACATGTCAGACATAGACCAGTTGGCCATTCTTTGAGCTCACCAGAGGAAATATTCACTCTTCATGTATTCATGTACAAATTCACTTTCTAGTCCACTTATCATTTTAGAGATGACAGCTCTTGTTTTTGGTTGTCTCTATTGAAGTCTATAAATGCTACAAGAGGGCATATGAAGTCATAATTGGCATGTTATGTATGGACCAGTCTGCCATTCTTTGGGACCGCCAAAATTGTGTCAGGCCCTGTGTCCATCAGGAATTCTACAGAGTGAGTCAAAATTCATAGGACACCCTTTAATTTCAGAAAAAAAAGGGGAAATTAAATATCTGAATACCCCAGCATGTAATGGGTGAGGGGGCCTATCTTTTAGACTATGTCCGGAACATGGCCACCAACTTGAAAGCAGCCATATTGGATGGCACCTTTTTCCCATAAGAAGGAGCTAATGTAGCATATCAGAAACGACTAGCAATCGATTCCTGAGAAAACTTCAAAACTTCAAAGTTCTATGTTCAGCACCAGGTACAACACATTGAACAGTCAAATAGTTGTGCATCAGAGGGAATGTTCCCAGTTGCAACCTTCTGTGTTGATAACTTCTGAACAAAAAAGAGATATTGCAAATCTGGTCTTCTGGTCTGGTCTTCTATGATATGCTGCATGACCCCATTTGTATTGGAAAAACTTGCCCTTGATCCAATATGGCAGTCATATTCTGGAAATAGCCTAAAAGATTGGCCCCCTTCAACCATTACTTGCTGGGGTATTCGGATATTTTATTTTCCCTTTTGTTTCTGAAATAAAAGGTTGCCCTGAGACTTTTGACTCTCCCTGTACTCGAATGGGCTAGTCTCACCAAGAAGATTATGAAAGCACACCAAAGAATAAGTATATTAGCAGACACTATGTAACCCACAGAGTTTACCCAAATAAGGGTCTGATGACCCAAGCACATAGACTTATTTAGATCATTAGATCTAGATCAGTAGATCATTTGACACAAATAATGAAGATGGAAAATGCATTAAGGACGTATAGGTGAGGCCTAAATTTAGGATGTATGGAGAGTTTGACATATTTGCAAATTCAGTATAAAACTAACTATAATTATTGTAGACAAAGCATAACAGAATACCTTCCAAAAAGTAATCTCTAAAATGTCATATGTCACAATCTTTTACCCAGTAAAGGGTTATTTTGGTATCAAGCTGTACTGAAAGGAAGAGTTCCTATATTAAGTTGATTGGCTACCAATGAACAAAAAGCAGCTGACTGTGGTACTTTTGTCACTGCGCGGCTGTTGAGTATAAATGAGATGGCTCCTGGGGTACAACTGCAGAATAAGAAACTGCAGGGAAGTGAAATCTTTTACACAATTTAAGAAGCCAATTCACTTCATAAACCAGAACAGACAGATAAATTGCAATGTTTTGCTTGGTAAAAGCAGGATGCTGGAGATTGTTAATTAGTATGTGATTTAGTTATACATTTGACAAGGTTGAGACTGCAAAAAATGGACCTAATTGACAAATGTTAATCTAAAAAATATGTTTGTCCCTGCTCTATGAGGAGGAAAATGAATGGGGCGTCTTCAATAAGCTCTGATCTGGATACAAATCCCAGATTTGCTAATCCAGTAGATGACATACATTTCGGATGTAGACTTCCACAAGATTTATCACAGGGGCTCAAGTAGAAGATATACAGTCAGGTCCATAAATATTGGGACATCAACACAATTCCAATATTTTTGACTCTATACACCACCACAATGGATTTTAAATGAAACAAACAAAATGTGCTATAACTGCAGACTGTCAGCTTTAATTTGAGGATATTTACATCCAAATCAGGTGAACGGTGTAGGAATTACAACAGTTTGCATATGTGCCTCACACTTGTTAAGGAGCCAAAAGTAATGGGAGAGAATAATAATCATAAATCAAACTTTCACTTTTTAATACTTGGTTGCAAATCCTTTGCAGTCAATTACAGCATGAAGTCTGGAACTCATAGACATCACCAGACGCTGGGTTTCATCCCTGGTGATGCTCTGCCAGGCCTCTACTGCAACTGTCTTAAGTTTCTGCTTGTTCTTGGGGCATTTTCCCTTCAGTTTTATCTTCAGCAAGTGAAATGCATGCTTGTGACGAAACCAACCTCGCCACGGTGTTTTGGAGGGGGCTGGTTGCTAGCCTCTTGCCTCAGGATTATGGCCCATACTAACTTTAAAGAAAACAGGCCGGCCGCACAGCTTAAATCTGTCTTTGGAATTGTGTTTTATGTTATTATGCGTTCGGTTAAATTGTATGTTATGTGAGGGCACCCAGATAGCTAATATTATTGTATTTGTGTATTCTGAGTGCCATTCACCTAATGATATGCACTCAGACTTGAGCTATCTGGGGATATGTTAAATGTCTGTGTTTGCTGTGGGGGTGTGCCATTGTGTGTTTGGGTGGTGATTCCTGTCCTGTTGTCTCCACGTGTGTATTGGTGTTTTCCCTTTGTCCTGAGACATAATTGGATTGCTCCTCGGGTGTCGCCAGGCAGAGAGGATGAAACCATGATGCATTGTGGGGATGTGTTGTGTCTGTGTATCCTGAATTTCTGCATATCTGTCCTGCGTCGCAGTCTCCATTCTGGTCCCCTAAGGGCGTGGCCACCAGATGGGGACCTGCATAAATACGGGCGGGTAGCCCTCAATAAAGTGTTCCTGTTTTATCCTTCATCATGCTGAGACTGGTGTTTGGATAACTGATCAAACTGGGGGATTGCTATACGCTGAAGATTTGCTATACTCCCCTGGCATAACTACTAGCTCTTGTAAGAGCTGTTCCTGCTCTCTGGCTGTAGGAGAGGTTCACCCACTGGAGCCTGGAGCCTTGTCGTAGGTCCAGCGTGGGTGGAGGACGGTGAGACCCCAACCAAGCTGCGGCGGTTCGTGGGGTCTGCAGGGCGTACGGTGTCAAGTGGAGTGCTTGGAGTCCTCGGAAAGCACTAGGAGCATCTATCGACGGAGGTACCCGGTCGGGGTGCTAGACGTTCCGTTACAATGCTCAATCGGATTCAGGTCAGGTGATTGACTTGGCCATTGCATAACATTCCACTTCTTTCCCTTAAAAAACGCTTTAGTTGCTTTTGCAGTATGCTTTGGGTCATTGTCCATCTACACCGTGAAGTGCCGTCCAATGAGTTCTGAAGCATTTGGCTGAATATGAGATGGCAGATACTATTGCCCAAAACACTTCAGAATTCATCCTGCTGCTTTTGTCAGCAGTCCCATCATCAATAAATACAATAGTTCAACCAGTTCCATTGGCAGCCATGCATGCCCACGCCATGACACTACCACCACCATGCTTCACTGATGAGGTGGTATGCTTAGGATCATGAGCAGTTCCTTTCCTTCTCCATACTCTTCTCTTCCCATCACTCTGGTACAAGTTGATCTTGGTCTCATCTGTCCATAGGATGTTGTTCCAGAACTGTGAAGGCTTTTTTAGATGTCATTTGGCAAACTCTAATCTGGCCTTCCTGTTTTTAGGCTCACCAATGGTTTACATCTTGTGGTGAACCCTCTGTATTCACTCTGGTGAAGTGTTCTCTTGATTATTAACTTTGACACACATACACCTACCTCCTGGAGAGTGTTATTGAGCTGGCCAACTGTTGTTAAGGGTGTTTTCTTCACCTGGGAAATAATTCTTCGGTCATCCGCCACAGAGGTTTTCCATGGTCTTCTGGGTCTTTTGGTGTTGCTAAGATCACCAGTGATTAATTCTGTGTAACAGCATTTTACATTTATAATAATAATAATGATAATAATAGATAAGGTCCAAAATAAGGTAAATGTGAACAAGGCTCCAGGTCCAGATGAATATCACCCAAGAGTGCTTAAAGAGGACCGTTCATTACTATTATCCCTGGGCTCTGCTTCGTTCTTCCGTTATGTCCTCCGGTATGTTCGGGGACTTGGTTATAGTAGGCGGAGACTTAGGGGACTTAGTTATAGTAGACGGAGTCTGCCCTAGTTCTGCTGGGCGTCTCCTTCTCCTAGGCTGTAGCGCTGGCCAATCACAGCGCAGAGCTCACAGCCTGGGAGTTTTTTCTCCCAGGCTGTGAGCTCTGCGATGCGATTGGCCAGCGCTACAGCCTAGGAGAAGGAGACGCCCAGCAGAAAAAGGGCAGTCTCCTCCTACTATAACCAAGTCCCTGAACATACAGGAGGACATAACAGGAGAATAGAGCAGCGCCCAGGGATAATAGTAAGTCGAGTGAGATTCCTTTAGTGCCGCTGTATATGTCATGATACTTAGTTGACAATGTTTGGACCGATGAAAGGTCCTCTTTAAAGAGCTCAGTTCAGTCATTGCTGTGCCCCTGTTTTTAATTTTTACAGATTTTCTAGGTACGGGTAAAGTGCCAATTAATTGGCACAAGGCAAATAAAAATGATCTAGGTCCTACATAGGTAATTATAGACCAGTTAGTTTTAATTCTGCTGTGGCAAAAAGGTTTGAAGGACTTTTAAGGGACTATATACAGGAGTATGTGACTGTAAATAATATTATAATTGATAACCAACATGGGTTTGCCAAGGACAGAAGTTGTCAGACTAACCTGATTTGTTTTTATGAGGAGGTGAGTAGTAGCTTGGACAGAGGGGCAGCTGTGGATGTAGTGTTTCTGGATATTGCAAAGTCTTTTGATACTGTCCCTCATAGACTTTTAAAATGTAAGGTCTAAAGGATTGCAAAGTATAGTTTGTAACTGGATTGAAAGGACTGACTGAAGGACCGTGTCCAGAAAGTTGTGGTCAATGATTCCTATTCAGAATGGCCCTGGGTTATAAGTAGTGTACCCCAAGGCTCAGTGCTGGGTCCTCTTTTATTTAATTTATTTATTAATGATAGGATTTTAGGACTGGATTAATAGCACCATTTCTATTTTTGCAGATGACACTAAGCTAGCTAGTACTGTGCAGTCTATGAAAGATGTCCATAAAATGCAATCTGACTTGGACACTCTGAGGGATTGGGCATCAACTTGGCAAATGAGGTTCAATGTAGATAAATGCATCATAGATTGAATAACAGCATACAATGTCAATTGGCTGCTTCTAAGACTACCAGGATATTGGCATGCATTAAACGAGGATTGGACTCCCAGGGTAGGGATGTAATACTACTGCAAACCGGATTCCCAAAAAGTTGGGACACTAAACAAATTGTGAATAAAAACTGAATGCAATGATGTGGAGATGGCAAATGTCAATATTTTATTTGTAATAGAACGTAGATGACAGATCGAACGTTTAATCCGAGTAAAAGTATCATTTTAAAGGAAAAATAAGTTGATTAAAATTTTCACGGTGTCAACAAATCCCCAAAAAGTTGCAAGTAGCAATAGGAGGCTGGAAAAAGTAAATTTGAGCATAACGAAGAGCTGGAAGACCAATTAACACTAATTAGGTCAATGGCAACATGATTGGGTATAAAAAGAGCTTCTCAGAGTGGCAGTGTCTCTCAGAAGCCAAGATGGGTAGAGGATAGAGTTGAGCGAACACCTGGATGTTCGGGTTCGAGAAGTTCGGCCGAACATCCCGGAAATGTTCGGGTTCGGGATCCGAACCCGATCCGAACTTCGTCCCGAACCCGAACCCCATTGAAGTCAATGGGGACCCGAACTTTTCGGCACTAAAAAGGCTGTAAAACAGCCCAGGAAAGAGCTAGAGGGCTGCAAAAGGCAGCAACATGTAGGTAAATCCCCTGCAAACAAATGTGGATAGGGAAATGAATTAAAATAAAAATTAAATAAATAAAAATTAACCAAAATCAATTGGAGAGAGGTTCCATAGCAGAGAATCTGGCTTCCCGTCACCCACCACTGGAACAGTCCATTCTCAGATATTTAGGCCCCGGCACCCAGGCAGAGGAGAGAGGTCCCGTAACAGAGAATCTGTCTTCATGTCAGCAGAGAATTAGTCTGCATGTCATAGCAGAGAATGAGGCTTCACGTCAGCCACCACTGCAACAGTCCATTGGCATATATTTAGGCCCAGCACACACACAGGCAGAGGAGAGAGGTCCCGTAACAGAGAATCTGGCTTCATGTCAGCAGAGAATCAGTCTGCATGTCATAGCAGAGAATCAGGCTTCACGTCAGCCACCACTGCAACAGTCCATTGTCATAAATTTAGGCCCAGCACCCAGGCAGAGGAGAGAGGTCCCGTAACAGAGAATCTGGCTTCATGTCAGCAGAGAATCAGTCTTCATATCATAGCAGAGAATCAGGCTTCACGTCACCCACCACTGTAAGAGTCAATTTTCATAAATTTAGGCCCAGAACCCAGGCAGAGGAGAAAGGTCCCGTAACAGACAATCTGGCTTCATGTCAGCAGAGAATCAGTCTTCATATCATAGCAGAGAATCAGGCTTCACGTCACCCACCACTGTAAGAGTCAATTTTCATAAATTTAGGCCCAGAACCCAGGCAGAGGAGAAAGGTCCCGTAACAGACAATCTGGCTTCATGTCAGCAGAGAATCAGTCTTCATATCATAGCAGAGAATCAGGCTTCACGTCACCCACCACTGTAAGAGTCAATTTTCATAAATTTAGGCCCAGAACCCAGGCAGAGGAGAAAGGTCCCGTAACAGACAATCTGGCTTCATGTCAGCAGAGAATCAGTCTTCATATCATAGCAGAGAATCAGGCTTCACGTCACCCACCACTGTAAGAGTCAATTTTCATAAATTTAGGCCCAGAACCCAGGCAGAGGAGAAAGGTCCCGTAACAGACAATCTGGCTTCATGTCAGCAGAGAATCAGTCTTCATATCATAGCAGAGAATCAGGCTTCACGTCACCCACCACTGTAAGAGTCAATTTTCATAAATTTAGGCCCAGAACCCAGGTAGAGGAGAAAGGTCCCGTAACAGACAATCTGGCTTCATGACAGCAGAGAATCAGTCTGCATGTCATAGCAGAGAATCAGGCTTCACGTCAGCCACCACTGCAACAGTCCATTGTCATAAATTTAGGCCCAGCACCCAGGCAGAGGAGAGAGGTCCCGTAACAGAGGATCTGGCTTCATGTCAGCAGAGAATCAGTCTGCATGTCATAGCAGAGAATGAGGCTTCACGTCAGCCACCACTGCAACAGTCCATTGGCATATATTTAGGCCCAGCACACACACAGGCAGAGGAGAGAGGTCCCGTAACAGACAATCTGGCTTCATGTCAGCAGAGAATTAGTCTGCATGTCATAGCAGAGAATGAGGCTTCACGTCACCCACCACTGCAACAGTCCATTGGCATATATTCAGGCCCAGCACCCAGGCAGAGGAGAGAGGTCCCGTAACAGAGGATCTGGCTTCATGTCAGCAGAGAATCAGTCTGCATGTCATAGCAGAGAATCAGGCTTCACGTCAGCCACCACTGCAACAGTCCATTGTCATAAATTTAGGCCCAGCACCCAGGCAGAGGAGAGAGGTCCCGTAACAGAGGATCTGGCTTCATGTCAGCAGAGAATCAGTCTGCATGTCATAGCAGAGAATCAGGCTTCACGTCAGCCACCACTGCAACAGTCCATTGTCATAAATTTAGGCCCAGCACCCAGGCAGAGGAGAGAGGTCCCGTAACAGACAATCTGGCTTCATGTCAGCAGAGAATTAGTCTGCATGTCATAGCAGAGAATCAGGCTTCATGTCAGCCACCACTGCAACAGTCCATTGGCATATATTTAGGCCTAGCACACAGGCAGAGGAGAGGTTCATTCAACTTTGGGTAGCATCGCAATATAATGGTAAAATGAAAATAAAAATAGGATTGAATGAGGAAGTGCCCTGGAGTCCAATAATATATGGTTATGGGGAGGTAGTTAATGTCTAATCTGGACAAGGGACGGACAGGTCCTGTGGGATCCATGCCTGGTTCATTTTTATGAACGTCAGCTTGTCCACATTGGCTGTAGACAGGCGGCTGCGTTTGTCTGTAATGACGCCCCCTGCCGTGCTGAATACACGTTCAGACAAAACGCTGGCTGCCGGGCAGGCCAGCACCTCCAAGGCATAAAAGGCTAGCTCTGGCCACGTGGACAATTTAGAGACCCAGAAGTTGAATGGGGCCGAACCATCAGTCAGTACGTGGAGGGGTGTGCACACGTACTGTTCCACCATGTTAGTGAAATGTTGCCTCCTGCTAACACGTTGCGTATCAGGTGGTGGTGCAGTTAGCTGTGGCGTGTTGACAAAAGTTTTCCACATCTCTGCCATGCTAACCCTGCCCTCAGAGGAGCTGGCCGTGACACAGCTGCCTTGGCGACCTCTTGCTCCTCCTCTGCCTTGGCCTTGGGCTTCCACTTGTTCCCCTGTGACATTTGGGAATGCTCTCAGTAGCGCGTCTACCAACGTGCGCTTGTACTCGCGCATCTTCCTATCACGCTCCAGTGCAGGAAGTAAGGTGGGCACATTGTCTTTGTAGCGTGGATCCAGCAGGGTGGCAACCCAGTAGTCCGCACAGGTTAAAATGTGGGCAACTCTGCTGTCGTTGCGCAGGCACTGCAGCATGTAGTCGCTCATGTGTGCCAGGCTGCCCAGGGGTAAGGACAAGCTGTCCTCTGTGGGAGGCGTATCGTCATCGTCCTGCCTTTCCCCCCAGCCACGCACCAGTGATGGACCCGAGCTGCGTTGGGTGCCACCCCGCTGTGACCATGCTTCATCCTCATCCTCCTCCACCTCCTCCTCATCCTCGTCCTCCTCGTCCTCCAGTAGTGGGCCCTGGCTGGCCACATTTGTACCTGGCCTCTGCTGTTGCAAAAAACCTCCCTCTGAGTCACTTCGAAGAGACTGGCCTGAAAGTGCTAAAAATGACCCCTCTTCCTCATCCTCCTCCTCCTCCTCCTCCTGGGCCACCTCCTGTTCCATCATCGCCCTAAGTGTTTTCTCAAGGAGACATAGAAGTGGTATTGTAACGCTGATAACGGTGTCATCGCCACTGGCCATGTTGGTGGAGTACTCGAAACAGCGCAACAGGGCACACAGGTCTCGCATGGAGGCCCAGTCATTGGTGGTGAAGTGGTGCTGTTCTGTAGTGCGACTGACCCGTGCGTGCTGCAGCTGAAACTCCACTATGGCCTGCTGCTGCTCGCACAGTCTGTCCAGCATGTGCAAGGTGGAGTTCCACCTGGTGGGCACGTCGCATATGAGGCGGTGAGCGGGAAGGCCGAAGTTACGCTGTAGCGCAGACAGGCGAGCAGCGGCAGGATGTGAACGCCGGAAGCGCGAACAGACGGCCCGCACTTTATGCAGCAGCTCTGACATGTCGGGGTAGTTGTGAATGAACTTCTGCACCACCAAATTCAGCACATGCGCCAAGCAAGGGATGTGCGTCAAATTGGCTAGTCCCAGAGCTGCAACGAGATTTCGCCCATTATCACACACCACCAGGCCGGGCTTGAGGCTCACCGGCAGCAACCACTCGTCGGTCTGTTGTTCAATACCCCGCCACAACTCCTGTGCGGTGTGGGGCCTGTCCCCCAAACATATGAGTTTCAGAATGGCCTGCTGACGTTTACCCCGGGCTGTGCTGAAGTTGGTGGTGAAGGTGTGTGGCTGACTGGATGAGCAGGTGGAAGAAGAGGAGGAGGAAGCCGAGAAGGAGGAGGTGGCAACAGGAGGCAAAGAATGTTGCCCTGCGATCCTTGGCGGCGGCAGGACGTGCGCCAAACAGCTCTCCGCCTGGGGCCCAGCTGCCACTACATTTACCCAGTGTGCAGTTAGGGAGATATAGCGTCCCTGGCCGTGCTTACTGGTCCACGTATCTGTGGTTAGGTGGACCTTGCTACAGATGGCGTTGCGCAGTGCACACTTGATTTTATCGGATACTTGGTTGTGCAGGGAAGGCACGGCTCTCTTGGAGAAGTAGTGCCGGCTGGGAACAACATACTGTGGGACAGCAAGCGACATGAGCTGTTTGAAGCTGTCTGTGTCCACCAGCCTAAATGACAGCATTTCATAGGCCAGTAGTTTAGAAATGCTGGCATTCAGGGCCAGGGATCGAGGGTGGCTAGGTGGGAATTTACGCTTTCTATCAAATGTTTGTGAGATGGAGAGCTGAACGCTGGCGTGTGACATGGTTGAGACGCTTGGTGACGGAGGTGGTGGTGGTGGTGTTGGTGGTACATCCCCTGTTTGCTGGGCGGCAGGTGCCAACGTTCCTCCAGAGGCGGAGGAAGAGGCCGAGGCGGCAGCAGCAGAATAGGCCGAGGCGGCAGCAGCAGAAGAGGTAGCAGGGGGAGCCTGAGTGACTTCCTTGGTTTTAAGGTGTTTACTCCACTGCAGTTCATGCTTTGCATGCAGGTGCCTGGTCATGCAGGTTGTGCTCAGGTTCAGAACGTTAATGCCTCGCTTCAGGCTCTGATGGCACAGCGTGCAAACCACTCGGGTCTTGTCGTCAGCACATTGTTTGAAGAAGTGCCATGCCAGGGAACTCCTTGAAGCTGCCTTTGGGGTGCTCGGTCCCAGATGGCGGCGGTCAGTAGCAGGCGGAGTCTCTTGGCGGCGGGTGTTCTGCTTTTGCCCACTGCTCCCTCTTTTGCTACGCTGTTGGCTCGGTCTCACCACTGCCTCTTCCTCCGAACTGTGAAAGTCAGTGGCACGACCTTCATTCCATGTGGGGTCTAGGACCTCATCGTCCCCTGCATCGTCTTCCACCCAGTCTTGATCCCTGACCTCCTGTTCAGTCTGCACACTGCAGAAAGACGCAGCAGTTGGCACCTGTGTTTCGTCATCATCAGAGACATGCTGAGGTGGTATTCCCATGTCCTCATCATCAGGAAACATAAGTGGTTGTGCGTCAGTGCATTCTATGTCTTTCACCGCTGGGGAAGGGCTAGGTGGATGCCCTTGGGAAACCCTGCCAGCGGAGTCTTCAAACAGCATAAGAGACTGCTGCATAACTTGAGGCTGAGACAGTTTCCCTGGTATGCATGGGGGTGATGTGACAGACTGATGGGGTTGGTTTTCAGGCGCCATCTGTGCGCTTTCTGCAGAAGACTGGGTGGGAGATAATGTGAACGTGCTGGATCCACTGTCGGCCACCCAATTGACTAATGCCTGTACCTGCTCAGGCCTTACCATCCTTAGAACGGCATTGGGCCCCACCATATATCGCTGTAAATTCTGGCGGCTACTGGGACCTGAGGTAGTTGGTACACTAGGACGTGTGGATGTGGCAGAACGGCCACGTCCTCTCCCAGCACCAGAGGGTCCACTAACACCACCACGACCATGTCCACGTCCGCGTCCCTTACTAGATGTTTTTCTCATTGTTATGGTTCACCACAACAACAAATATATTATTTGGCCCAATGTATTGTATTCAAATTCAGCGGGATATAAATTTGAGGCCTAGTATTTAGGCGCTGGGTGACCGGTATGGATTTAGTGACAGAATTAGACTTGGAAATGCACAGAAGCGTGTGTGTGAAGTTATTCTGAATGACCCAATGTGCACCTTGAATATTATATACCCTTTTTGGGATAGATTTCAAATAGCTCTGATATAGCAGGAACCACTAAATTATGAAATTGCTAAATTGGGAATTGTACTTCAACCCAGAACAAAAAATGTGCTTTGACGGGCACTAAATAACTTTCCCAGCTACAACAGGACAGCGGTAACGAGAGATTTAGAGGGATTTAAATTTGAGGCCTAGTATTTAGGCGCTGGGTGACAGGTATGGGTTTAGTGACAGAATTAGACTTGGAAATACACAGTAGCGGGTGTGTGTGAAGTTATTCTGAATGACCCAATGTGCACCTTCAATATTATATACCCTTTTTGGGATAGATTTCAAATAGCTCTGATATAGCAGGAACCACTAAATTATGAAATTGCTAAATTGGGAATTGTACTTCAACCCAGAACAAAAAATGTGCTTTGACGGACACTAAATAACTTTCCCAGCTACAACAGGACAGCGGTAACGAGAGATTTAGAGGGATTTAAATTTGAGGCCTAGTATTTAGGCGCTGGGTGACAGGTATGGGTTTAGTGACAGAATTAGACTTGGAAATGCACAGAAGCGTGTGTGTGAAGTTATTCTGAATGACCCTATGTGCACCTTCAATATTATATACCCTTTTAGGGATAGATTTCAAATAGCTCTGATATAGCAGAAACCACTAAATTATGAAATTGCTAAATTGGGAATTGTACTTCAACCCAGAACAAAAAATGTGCTTTGACGGACACTAAATATCTTGCCCAGCAACAACAGTACAGCGGTGGGTAACGAGAGATTTAGAGGGATTTAAATTTGAGGCCTAGTATTTAGGCGCTGGGTCACCGGTATGGATTTAGTGACAGAATTAGACTTGGAAATGCACAGAAGCGTGTGTGTGAAGTTATTCTGAATGACCCTATGTGCACCTTCAATATTATATACCCTTTTAGGGATAGATTTCAAATAGCTCTGATATAGCAGAAACCACTAAATTATGAAATTGCTAAATTGGGAATTGTACTTCAACCCAGAACAAAAAATGTGCTTTGACGGACACTAAATATCTTGCCCAGCAACAACAGTACAGCGGTGGGTAACGAGAGATTTAGAGGGATTTAAATTTGAGGCCTAGTATTTAGGCGCTGGGTCACCGGTATGGATTTAGTGACAGAATTAGACTTGGAAATGCACAGAAGCGTGTGTGTGAAGTTATTCTGAATGACCCTATGTGCACCTTCAATATTATATACCCTTTTAGGGATAGATTTCAAATAGCTCTGATATAGCAGAAACCACTAAATTATGAAATTGCTAAATTGGGAATTGTACTTCAACCCAGAACAAAAAATGTGCTTTGACGGACACTAAATATCTTGCCCAGCAACAACAGTACAGTGGTGGGTAACGAGAGATTTAGAGGGATTTAAATTTGAGGCCTAGTATTTAGGCGCTGGGTCACCGGTATGGATTTAGTGACAGAATTAGACTTGGAAATGCACAGAAGCGTGTGTGTGAAGTTATTCTGAATGACCCTATGTGCACCTTCAATATTATATACCCTTTTAGGGATAGATTTCAAATAGCTCTGATATAGCAGAAACCACTAAATTATGAAATTGCTAAATTGGGAATTGTACTTCAACCCAGAACAAAAAATGTGCTTTGACGGACACTAAATATCTTGCCCAGCAACAACAGTACAGCGGTGGGTAACGAGAGATTTAGAGGGATTTAAATTTGAGGCCTAGTATTTAGGCGCTGGGTCACCGGTATGGATTTAGTGACAGAATTAGACTTGGAAATGCACAGAAGCGTGTGTGTGAAGTTATTCTGAATGACCCTATGTGCACCTTCAATATTATATACCCTTTTAGGGATAGATTTCAAATAGCTCTGATATAGCAGAAACCACTAAATTATGAAATTGCTAAATTGGGAATTGTACTTCAACCCAGAACAAAAAATGTGCTTTGACGGACACTAAATATCTTGCCCAGCAACAACAGTACAGCGGTAACGAGAGATTTAGAGGGATTTAAATTTGAGGCCTAGTATTTAGGCGCTGGGTGACAGGTATGGGTTTAGTGACAGAATTAGACTTGGAAATACACAGTAGCGGGTGTGTGTGAAGTTATTCTGAATGACCCAATGTGCACCTTCAATATTATATACCCTTTTAGGGATAGATTCCAAATAGCTCTGATATAGCAGGAACCACTAAATTATGAAATTGCTAAATTGGGAATTGTACTTCAACCCAGAACAAAAAATGTGCTTTGACGGACACTAAATATCTTGCCCAGCAACAACAGTACAGCGGTAACGAGAGATTTAGAGGGATTTAAATTTGAGGCCTAGTATTTAGGCGCTGGGTGACAGGTATGGGTTTAGTGACAGAATTAGACTTGGAAATACACAGTAGCGGGTGTGTGTGAAGTTATTCTGAATGACCCAATGTGCACCTTCAATATTATATACCCTTTTAGGGATAGATTCCAAATAGCTCTGATATAGCAGGAACCACTAAATTATGAAATTGCTAAATTGGGAATTGTACTTCAACCCAGAACAAAAAATGTGCTTTGACGGACACTAAATATCTTGCCCAGCAACAACAGTACAGCGGTAACGAGAGATTTAGAGGGATTTAAATTTGAGGCCTAGTATTTAGGCGCTGGGTGACAGGTATGGGTTTAGTGACAGAATTAGACTTGGAAATACACAGTAGCGGGTGTGTGTGAAGTTATTCTGAATGACCCAATGTGCACCTTCAATATTATATACCCTTTTTGGGATAGATTTCAAATAGCTCTGATATAGCAGGAACCACTAAATTATGAAATTGCTAAATTGGGAATTGTATTTCAACCCAGAACAAGAAATGTGCTTGAACGGACACTAAATAACTCGCCCAGCTACAGCACTAGGGACAGATTTAGCTGGATATAAATTTGAGGCCTAGTATTTAGGCGCTGGGTGACCGGTATGGATTTAGTGACAGAATTAGACTGGGATATGGCCAAAAAATAAACAGACTATTGCTGGTTAAATGCACTTGGTGTGACAGCTTCACCCTGATGTAGGCTTTAGCCAAAAAACAACCACACCATTGAGGGTTAAATGCACTTGGTGACAGGCGCAGCTTGCCCCTGATTTTGTATATGGCCAAAAAATGAACAGACTATTGCTGGTTAAATGCACTTGGTGTGACAGCTTCACCCTGATGTAGGCTTTAGCCAAAAAACAACCACACCATTGAGGGTTAAATGCACTTGGTGACAGGCGCAGCTTGCCCCTGATTTTGTATATGGCCAAAAAATGAACAGACTATTGCTGGTTAAATGCACTTGGTGTGACAGCTTCACCCTGATGTAGGCTTTAGCCAAAAAACAACCACACCATTGAGGGTTAAATGCACTTGGTGACAGGCGCAGCTTGCCCCTGATTTTGTATATGGCCAAAAAATGAACAGACTATTGCTGGTTAAATGCACTTGGTGTGACAGCTTCACCCTGATGTAGGCTTTAGCCAAAAAACAACCACACCATTGAGGGTTAAATGCACTTGGTCGCAGCTTGTGCTGGCGCACCACAAGACACAAAATGGCCGCCGATCACCCCAGAAAAATGAGACTGACAAACGGTCTGTGCAGCCTAAAAACAGTGAGCAATTGAGGATCAGCAGCTCAATGATCCACAGCTGCAGATCGATCAGTTAATCAAGTCCTTTGGAGGAGTTAATCTGCCTAATCTCGCCCTACTGTCGCAGCCGCAACCTCTCCCTACGCTAATCAGAGCAGAGTGACGGGCGGCGCTATGTGACTCCAGCTTAAATAGAGGCTGGGTCACATGGTGCTCTGGCCAATCACAGCCATGCCAATAGTAGGCATGGCTGTGATGGCCTCTTGGGGCAAGTAGTATGACGCTTGTTGATTGGCTGCTTTGCAGCCTTTCAAAAAGCGCCAAGAAAGCGTCACAAAAGCGCCAAGAAAGCGACGAACACCGAACCCGAACCCGGACTTTTACGAAAATGTCCGGGTTCGGGTCCGTGTCACGGACACCCCAAAATTCGGTACGAACCCGAACTATACAGTTCGAGTTCGCTCATCCCTAGTAGAGGATCACCAATTCCCACAATGTTGCGCAGAAAGATAGTGGAGCAATATCAGAAAGGTGTTATCCAGCGAAAAATTGCAAAGACTTTGCAGCTATCATCATCAACTGTGCATAACATCATCCGAAGATTCAGAGAATCTTGAACAATCTCTGTGCGTAAGGGTCAAGGCCGTAAAACCATACTGGATGCCCGTGATCTCCGAGCCCTTAAACGACACTGCACCACAAACAGGAATGCTACTGTAAAGGAAATTACAGAATGGGCTCAGGAATACTTCCAGAAACCATTGTCAGTGAACTCAATCCACCGTGCCATCCGCCATTGCCAGTTGAAACTCTACAGTGCAAAGAAGAAGCCATTTCTAAGCAAGATCCACAAGCTCAGGTGTTTTCACTGGGCCAGGGATCATTTAAAATGGAGTGTGACAAAATGGAAGACTGTTCTGTGGTCAGACGAGTCACGATTCAAAGTTATTTTTGGAAATCTGGGACGCCATGTCATCCGGACCAAAGAGGACAAGGACAACCCAAGTTGTTATCAACGCTCAGTTGCATGAGTGCGTGTGGCATGGGCAGCTTGCATGTCTGGAAAGGCACCATCAATGCAGAAAGGTATATTCAGGTTCCAGATATCATCTCTTTCAGGGAAGACCCTGCATTTTTCAACAAGATAATGCCAGACCACATTCTGCATCAATCACAACATCATGGCTGCGTAGGAGAAGGATCCGGGTACTGAAATGGCCAGTCTGCAGTCCAGATCATTCACCTATAGAGAACATTTGGCGCATCATAAAGAGGAACCACACAGACCACATTCTGCATCAATCACAACATCATGGCTGCGTAGGAGAAGGATCCGGGTACTGAAATGGCCAGTCTGCAGTCCAGATCATTCACCTATAGAGAACATTTGGCGCATCATAAAGAGGAAGGTGCAACAAAGAAGGCCCAAGACGATTGAATAGTTAGAGGCCTGTATTAGACAAGAATGGGAGAGCATTCCTATTTCTAAACTTGAGAAACTGGTCTCCTCGGTCCCCAGACGTCTGTTGAGTGTTGTAAGAAGAAGGGGAGATGCCACACAGTGGTGAAAATGGCCTTGTCCCAACTTTTTGGGGATTTGTTGACACCATGAAATTCTGATTCAACATATTTTTCCCTTAAAATGGTACATTTTCTCAGTTTAAACTTTTGTTCCATGATTTATGTTCTATTCTGAATAAAATATTAGAAGTTGGCACCTCCACATCATTGCATTCAGTTTTTATTCACGATTTGTATAGTGTCCCAACTTTTTTGGAATCCGGTTTGTACTTTACAAAGCATTGGTGGAGCCTCATCTGGAATATGCAGTTCAGTTCTGCACATCAGTCCATAGAAAGGACGCTCTGCAGTTGGAAAATGTACAGAGGAGAGCGACTAGACTGATAAGCGGCATGGAGGGTCTTAGTTATGAAGAAAGATTAAAATAATTTAATTCATTTAGTCTTGAGAAGAGATGTCTAGGGGGGACATGATTTACCTATACAAATATATAAATGGGCGATACAAAAAAAACTGTGACAAAATGCCCTGAAAAGACAAGGGGGCACTGCCTCCGATTGGAGAGGAAAAAGTTCAGTCTCCAGAAGCGTCAAAGCTTCTTTACTATAAGAACTGTGAATCTGTGGAATAGACTTTCTCAGGATGTGGTCACAGCAGGAAAGGTGGACAGTTTTAAAAATGGTTTAGATTAATTCTTAAAAGTAAACAACATTAATACTTATGAAAAAGTGTCTCACTTTCTTCTGGGATTCCCGTCCCCACCTATCCCTTGGTTGAAATTGATGGACTTATGTTTGTTTTCAACCTTATTAACTATGTAACCATCTGTCTACTTTGTTTGCATCATTTTGTGAATTCTCAATTTATTTTTTTAGGACGTTAGAAATTTTTAAGGATATTTCCAAAATCCACTTTTCTAAGAAGTTTTGAAATCACTTTTTAGGGATTACATAGTAGAAACCACCCATAAATGACCTCAAGTTATTGAAAATAGTGTTGAGCGCAAATATTCTAAAAGCAAATTTTTTTTGCGAATATCGACACCGAGAATTTGCTAATATTTAGAATATACTGCTATATATTCATAATGACAAATATTCTTTTTTTTTAACCCAGTACATTTCAGGTGATCATCCCTCCTTTTTTTTAGCTTGTGGGCCAATGAGAAGGCTTTGTCACTGCTTAGCAACATCCCTAGCAAACAATAGAAAAGTTGCCTACCCCACGCCGATATTTTGTGCGCATTACGCGAATAATACATTGTTGAATGTTGCAATCAAGAATATAATCTTGAAATTTGGGAATTTACGAATATATGCCAAATATTCTACAAAATATTTGCTAAATATTGCAAATTCGAATATTGCCCCTGCCGCTCATCTTTAATTGAAAACTGATTTTACAAGAATTTTTTACTCTTTACATGTTTCACAAGAATTAAAGAAAATATTTTGGCCGTTATGGACACGGCGATACCTAAGATGTATATTTTTATCTTTTTTAAATGTTTTAATTTTATGTGGCTTGAAAAAAATTTTTTTTTACTTTTGATTTTTGTCTCACTGTGGGACATTTTGGGGGTCTGATCCCCATTACAATTAATTACAATACATAGTATATTTACAAATAAGCAAGAGTTACAGCTTACACACGCTTCCTGCGGCTGTGCACAGAACCCCTGGATTAGTGATAACATCCAAAACAAAACAATTTCCAGCATCCAAACTGTCGGTAAAATCCTTAAATCTTTATTTCTTGCTTTTAAAATCCATAATGCAGACTGGAATCACTTAGTGATCAACGCGTTTCGACGTGTAGTCTTACTCATGACCAAATTACATGTCTATACATCACTTCCTTAAAAATGTTTTACCACAGCACGCCTTCCACCATGTGTTTGCCTAATCAGTAATTACCTAGTGGAGGCGTACTGTGTAACTTGCTAAAAACTAAGTACAAAATAAATGAAAATATGTACATCCTGCAATGAATATGGGAACTCAATAAATATTCAAAGATCAGATCATACCTATTATTTATTCCTTTGGGCATTCTACTGTCTAATAAAAAAATCCAATATGCCTCTCTATTGAATAATCTTCTGCTAATACTTCCCCCTCGACAAGAACCGAAAACCCTCCCAATTCCGATGATATCCAGATCAGTAAGATCTCCTTTACGGACATCCTTAAAGTGTCGCTATAACATAGAGATGTTCATCAATTTCTCATTTGATATCAAATAAAACATTGATGAACATCTCTATGTAATCGCGACAATTTAGGGATGTCCATAAAGGAGATCCTACTGATCTGGATATTTTGGGAATTGACATAGCGTATTGTATTGAATTGAAAGTTACTGTAATAGAATGATGGCTGATCAGGCCTGTTAGACCCTGGGTCTGCAGTCACAGGCGTCCGTAGAAAGTAAGCTCAGATGCATGTGGAAGGGGATCTTATGAAGATGGAAAGAGAGCCCCCCTCCCTCCGAAAACTCTATGTATGCCACGGTCAGCATTGACTTTGGCATACAAAGGGTTAATGCACCAGCATCGGTGTATTGACTGATGCCAGCGTATGGAGCAAGGGCTCGGCTTTCAGGGAAAACTGGACCTCTGAGGATTGTTAAGCTGGCACGATCAGAGTGGGTGCTGGGAAGTCACTTCCCGCTCTGCTGTACATATACGGCGGATGTTGGGAAGGGGTTAATTCCATGGAGTTGTACTTATGAAAAGGAGTTTACATAGCACAACTGCAATAAGCATGGACTAAGTAAAAGAGAGAGGGAGGACCCTGCCCATTTGGGCTTACAATCTACAAGGAAATAAAACAGTCAGTAAGGGTAGAGGATGCGTAGGTGGTAGTATAGTGACAGCAGAGTTATTGTAGGTTGTAGACTTTGATGAAGAGGTAGGTTGCTTTTGAAAGTTTGGAGGTTGTGAAAAAGTCTGACATGCTTGGATAGCGAATTCCAGAGTATGGGTGATGGGGTGAGAAATCTTGCAGACAACTGTGTGAGGAGCAAAAAAGAGCAAAGCAAAGAAGAAGCTCTTAAGAGGATTGAAAGCTACTTGTTGGGGAGTATTTGAAGAGTAGGTCAGAGGTGTATGGAAGGTACAGATTGTGGGCAACCATGTAGGTTATTGCTAATAATTTGAATTGAATTCACGGGACAATTGGCAATCAGTAAAGGGAGAGGTGGAAATGAAATGAGAGGAGAAATAGATTAACACTTCAAGAGAACAATCGCTTCAGTTATTAAACATTCTTTATTATCTCAACACATATCGAGTGTCCACGGTTGGTCCACCACTAATCCTAACTAGATGGGTTTAGCTATGGGCAAAGACAATGTCCCTATTATGGACCGCTTACACCCCTATAACGGAGTGTCTTTTAATGAGTAAGTCCGGTGCGCCGTGTACCTTTTGATATTTTCATATCACCAGGGATGTATACATGGCGCACTAAATTTATGTTTGTTTTTGTCTTGCTGTCCATAGAGGTCCCCCACAGAATAGGCTCATCTCAACAGGGAGGGCCACCTAGGATCTGTTAGCCTTAGGCTGGAGGACAGGGAGTCCCCACCATCAGGGGCCGTCCCTGGGCTAAGGGTTTAGCACAGGGTCCATAATAGGGACATTGTCCTTGCCCATAGCTAAACCCATCTAGTTAGGATTGGTGGTGGACCAACCGTGGACACTCGATATGTGTTGAGATAATAAAGAATGTTTAATAACTGAAGCGATTGTTCTCTTGAAGGGTTGACTCTGTAGCTGGATTTTGTACTTCTTCATTGACCCATTTATTAAAAACTTAGATTTAATTGCTGGATTTAGAGAAATAGATTAACCAGGCAGCTAAGATGAGGATGATTTGGAAGGGGACAGCTTTCTCTCATGTTGTCGATTTTGTGAACTAGGAAGACTGAATTATTATAAGAAGCTCACCAGTATAAACATAAACTTTTCATCATAGTGACAGCAGAGTTATTGTAGGTTGTAGACTTTGATGAAGAGGTAGGTTGCTTTTGAAAGTTTGGAGGTTGTGAAAAAGTCTGACATGCTTGGATAGCGAATTCCAGAGTATGGGTGATGGGGTGAGAAATCTTGCAGACAACTGTGTGAGGAGCAAAAAAGAGGAAAGCAAAGAAGAAGCTCTTAAGAGGATTGAAAGCTACTTGTTGGGGAGTATTTGAAGAGTAGGTCAGAGGTGTATGGAAGGTACAGATTGTGGGCAACCATGTAGGTTATTGCTAATAATTTGAATTGAATTCACGGGACAATTGGCAATCAGTAAAGGGAGAGGTGGAAATGAAATGAGAGGAGAAATAGATTAACCAGGCAGCTAAGATGAGGATGATTTGGAAGGGGACAGCTTTCTCTCATGTTGTCGATTTTGTGAACTAGGAAGACTGAATTATTATAAGAAGCTCACCAGTATAAACATAAACTTTTCATCATAGCAACCTCACTTAGTTTACATGACTGACTATAAACCTTCAAACTTCCCATGATACCCCATACCTGTATGGAATGAGTAGGTGGAACCAGCAGAGTCTCTGCTTTTGCAATTTTTTCCCCATCACCATTAGATGTTTAATTAAACTATGTATACACATTCGATCAAAGCCAACTGAAGTTGCAGATTTTGGGTGGATTAGCAGACTGTCAAATGTGTATAGCACCTCCCAGCAGCCTCCATTTGGCAGATGTACAGGGAAAAAAAGGGTAGAGAATGCTGAATTTCAACATGCCAGATCCTTTCTAGCAACAGGAGATTAGCCACTTTCAGGCAATTCTGACAGCAGCTTATCCTCCCCATTTCCTCATTGCAAGAAACATCTATGCTCCGCCAAGTAGGTGACAGTTATCTAATGTCTATGACCACATTAAAGCAAATCAAGCAACAGGTTTATGCTCCCCTATCCATCATTTAATTTCTATAAATTGGTTAATAATAAACATTATTATATTTTCTAGTTGGGGACATTTGATTTTAAGCATTTTCATAAACATTTTCTTAAAGCATTTTTTGGTAACATGACATGTTTATTTCTTATTACATTACTGTCATGCTCATAAAAGGCTAAAACATAACCTAATAAAAGCTTATTCTGGGTCCTTTGTTAGTCTACAGCCTGCCGGTATAAAATCATCAACACTGGCAATTGCAATGACATATTACCACAAAAATCATTTGAAATTCAAATTGCATAACAACCTAATATAATATACAGGTGAAACTTGAAAAATTAGAATATCGTGCAAAAGTCCATTTATTTCAGTAATGCAAATTGCATTAATGCAGTAAAGGAATTGCATTAATGCAGCTTAAAATTAGAATTTTGTGAAAAGGTTCAATATTCTAGGCTCAAAGTGTCTCACTCTAGTCGGCTAATTAATCCATATCCCCTGAGCAAAGGGAACCTGAAATTGTGACTTTGGGGTTTTCATAAGCTGTAAGCCATAATCATCCAAATTATACCAAATAAAGGCTTGAAATATCTCACTTTGCATGTAATAAGTCTATCTCATATGTTAGCTTCACCTTTTAAGTTGCATTACTGAAATAAATGAACTTTGCACCATATTCTAATTTTTCGAGTTTCACCTGTACAAGTTGGGGGATCATACACCTAGAAGTTAGATAGTGGCTTTCTGAAGATTGGAGTGCATTTCTTAAATCTATTTAGCAAAACAAGATGAAGAATATTTAAAGCTACTCTCCAGTTTGAGAAATAAACTTCACATTAACTGAGAAACAAATAAAGCATTTACTTAATGGTCTCCTTTTTATCTTTTTAGCCGCTAATTCTGAGGATCCTCTTATGCCTCCAAGATGGCTGCACTGCTTCTCAGACTACCTGATACACAATCTTCTGCATTGGTAGCCCAAGACACTTCCTACTTGTCCAGCCCTGTTCTTGGATTAGCCAGCACTGTTCATGTGAATGGGGCTAGTCATCCAATGCCATAATTCTCATCATTTTTATAACTATACTTAGTTATATAGTTTACACCTATTTCTCATATATATTTTCTATTTTGTGCTCTGGCATATTTTTATTATTTTTAATATATTATATGTGTTTTACACACATTTTAAGGTATCTTGTTTTTTTCTAATTTTCTTTTGTATTTTATTTTATTTCAGGTTGTGTGATATACTCTTCGTTATGGCAATATGATAATGATATGGTTCCCATTTTATAGATCTACTTGGGACTATTTGTGACCTCAGTTACGGAATATCTGTTGGAGGAAGTGAATGCTGGTATTACATGTTGTGTATGGGAAATATATGCTCCATACGAGGTCAATCTTTATATAGTAGAATTCTAACGTGATTATTGATATATAATATACTTACTTTAGAAAAAAAATATACAATTCTATAAGCATCCACTATTTAAATTGTTATTATTTAAGTAATAACATTCCCCATTATTCTTCATCACTAATTCTTATTCATTTCCCTTTTTCCCTATTTATTTATTTTTCCTTTTCACAGCATGTCACGGGCACCCCACGTGTGTTGCTGTCACAACCAGACATCTGAGAAGCTCTGACAGATGCCTTTCAGAACCTCCTCCTTGAGCTTTTCTTTGTTTTGGTTTTCAGTTCCTTATCTCGTTAGTCTCTCTCAGCTGTCTTGTAGTTGGACAGATTGCATCCCTTTAAATTCCTCCCCATAATGCATTAGTGTGCGGCTTATACAACTTCCTGGAGTGTGTGTGCATGCTGATCCTATTTCCCAGCCTTCTACAAGATAAGTGTTGTACATTCATTTGTGATTTTATGTTTGCTGGATCCCAGGTGACCCTGACTCCCTCCATGTCTAGTGTAGGGAGCCGGTGGTCGTGTCCCCTCACTATTGTAGGGTGTTCAGGTGTTATATAGTCGCGGTACGTGGATATGTGATCATCCACCATTGGGGTGTTTGCATAGGCTGAGCAGAGTCAGGGAGAGTGCCAGGTCTTATGCAGGGGTCTCCCTTTTGTTCCTTAGTTTTGGATCCAGTGAGTCATATATTTATTTTGCATTGTCTTGTTTCCTGTACACCTTCCGTGAAATTATAAACCGCCAAAACCGTCTCAAGCATGGATCCGGTTTCACTTTTGACTGAACGCTTTCAGGGTCTTTCATTGGAGGTAGCTGATCTCCGTAAGACTCTTTCTCAGTTTCTAGTGACCGGTTCAGCTTACGCTCATGGAGTTTGCTCTGAGCCTAAGATCTCGCTCCCGGATACGTTCTCCGGGGGTAGTGAGAATTTTGTGCGTTTCAGAGAGGCTTGCAAACTCCATTTTCGCCTTCTTCCCCATTCCTCTGGTGATGAGGAACGGAGGGTGGGGATCATTATATCGCTGCTCAGGGGTAACGCTCAGTCGTGGGCCTTTTCGCTGCCGGTGGGGGCACGGCCCCTCCGTTCAGTGGATGAATTCTTTTTAGCCCTGGGTCAGATATATGATGATCCGGATCGTGTTGCTTTGGCTGAGTCTAGACTACGTCTGTTATGCCAGGGTAAACAATCCGCAGAGATATACTGCTCAGAATTTCGGAGATGGGCAGCTGATACTGGTTGGAATGATGCTGCACTCCGAAGTCAATTTTGTCCATGGTCTTTCAGAGGGATTGAAAGATGCATTTGCCTTTCATGAGAGGCCTATCTCCTTGGACGCTGCTATGTCTCAGGCCGTTCGTATTGACAGGCGTCTTAGAGAGAGAGGAGAGATCTCTCCTTCCTGTCATACTCAGTCCCAGGACAGTGCAGCGGTCTCATTCTGTGCGCAGGGGTCTCAGTCGCTGTCAGCCCCTTCTGAGCAGGAGCCCATGCAGCTGGGGTTGATTGCCTCTGACAATAGAAGATTCAGCCCGCATGGGAAGGTTTGTTTTTGTTGTGGAGGTATAAATCATTTGGCAAATGTTTGTCCCTCTAGGAGATTCAGGCAGTCTTCTGGGAGTAATAAAGAAACAAAAAGGAAAAAATCTTTTAAAAATGTTCCATCTGTTACTATTGGCAGGGTTGAGGCAGAAATTGAAGGTTTTCCGTTTGCTTGTAGTTCCCGTTTTGTCCTGCCTGCCAGGGTGGCGCTAGAGAGCAAGAACATTTTTTGTGAGATTTTTGTAGATAGTGGAGCAGCTGTCAATCTCATTGATAATCATTTTGCGATAACTCATGGTTTCCAGGTATGCACTTTGGGAAAGGATATTCCTGTTTTTGCTATTGATTCTGCTCCACTTTCTCAGAAGTCATTAAAGGGCATAGTTCACAATATTCAATTTATTGTGAGTGATGCTTATGTTGAGGATGTGTCATGTTTCGTCCTTAGCGGATTACCTACTCCTCTTGTGTTGGGGCTACCCTGGCTCACTAAACATAACCCCACCATTGAATGGCAAGCGAGGCAAATAAATGGTTGGAGTGACTGTTGCAGAGAGAATTGCCTCACGACATCTGTTTCTGAGGTTTCTACTAAGACTGCACCACCTTTTCTCTCTGAGTTTTCGGATGTCTTCTCTGAGAGTGGAGTTCAGGATTTGCCCCCGCACAGGGAGTACGATTGCCCTATTAATCTCATCCCAGGCGCCAAGCTACCTAAATCTCATTTATACAATCTTTCCCAACCTGAGAGGGTCGCTATGCGTGCTTTTATCTCTGAGAGTCTGAGAAAAGGACACATACGTCCCTCGAAGTCACCTGTTGCCGCTGGTTTTTTTCTTTGTTAAGAAAAAAGATGGTTCTTTAAGACCTTGTCTGGATTTCAGGGAGCTGAACAGTATCACTATTCGTTACCCTTATCCGCTTCCTCTGATCCCGGACCTGTTTAACCAGATTGTTGGGGCTAAAGTCTTTTCCAAATTAGATCTAAGAGGGGCATACAACCTGGTCAGGGTCAGAGAAGGAGACGAATGGAAGACGGCCTTCAATACCCCTGAGGGCCATTTTGAGAATTTGGTTATGCCTTTTGGTTTGATGAATGCCCCAGCCGTTTTTCAGCATTTCATGAACAGCATTTTTTATCATTTAATGGGAAAATTTGTATTAGTGTATTTGGATGACATTTTGATTTTTTCTCCTGATTTCAAAACTCATAAGGAACACTTACGTCAGGTCTTGCTCATCCTGCGGGAGAATAAATTATACGCGAAACTGGAAAAATGTGTGTTTGCGGTTCCAGAAATTAAATTTCTGGGGTTTCTTCTCTCCGCTTCTGGTTTTCGCATGGACCACGAGAAGGTCCGCGCTGTGCTTGAGTGGGAGCTTCCTGAGAATCAGAAGGCGCTGATGCGTTTTTTGGGCTTTGCCAATTATTACAGGAAGTTTATTTTGAATTATTCCTCTATTGTTAAAACACTCACTGATATGACCAGAAAGGGGGTAGATTTTTCTTCCTGGTCGATAGAGGCGCGTAAGGCCTTTTCTAATATCAAGGAGAGTTTTGCTTCCGCTCCCATCTTGATACAAACTGATATTTCTCTACCCTTCATAGTTGAGGTTGATGCTTTGAGGTGGGTGTGGGTGCAGTCTTGTCTCAGGGTTCCTCTCCTGCCAAATGGCGACCGTGTGCCTTTTTCTCGAAAAAAAACTCTCCTCCGCAGAGAGAAATTACGATGTGGGAGATAGGGAATTGTTGGCCATCAAGTTGGCTTTTGAGGAATGGCGCCATTGGCTAGAGGGAGCCAGACACCCTATTACCGTGTTTACTGACCATAAAAATCTGGCCTACTTGGAGTCAGCCAAGCGTCTGAACCCGAGACAGGCCAGATGGTCTTTGTATTTTTCAAGGTTTAATTTTGTTGTCACATTCCGCCCTGGGGTTAAGAATGTGAAGGCAGATGCCCTGTCACGTTGTTTTCCTGGAGGTGGGAATTTTGAAGACCCGGGTCCCATTTTGGCTGAAGGTGTGGTAGTCTCTGCTCTTTTTCCTGAATTGGAGGCAGAGGTGCAGGCAGCACAGTCAGAGGCTCCTGATCTTTGTCCTCCTGGGAGGTTGTTTGTGCCTCTCGCTTTAAGACACAAGATTTTTAAGGAACACCACGATACGGCCCTTGCTGGGCACCCGGGGGCAAGAGCCACAGTGGATCTCATCGCTCGGAGATTCTGGTGGCCTGCGCTTCATAAGTCGTTTGAGGGTTTTGTGGCAGCCTGCGAGACTTGCGCTCGTGCCAAAGTCCCTCATTCACGGCCATCAGGTCCTCTCCTTCCCTTACCCATTCCTTCCCCTCCTTGGACACATCTGTCCATGGACTTCATTACGGACCTGCCTCGTTCCTCGGGGAAGACTGTGATTCTGGTGGTGGTGGACCGTTTTAGCAAAATGGTGCATTTCATCCCTTTTCCTGGTTTGCCCAATGCTAAGACGCTGGCGCAGGCATTTATTGATCACATTGTCAAATTGCATGGTTTTCCTTCAGACATAGTCTCTGATAGGGGCACGCAGTTTGTTTCCAGATTCTGGAAGGCTTTCTGTTCTTGCTTGGGGGTTCGGTTGTCATTCTCTTCTGCTTTCCACCCGCAGTCGAATGGCCAGACAGAACGCGTCAATCAGAATCTGGAGACATATCTGCGCTGTTTTGTGGCAGAGAATCAGGAGGATTGGTGTTCTTTTTTGTCCCTTGCCGAGTTTGCTTTAAATAACCGTCGTCAGGAGTCCTCTGATAAGTCACCATTTTTTGGTGCATATGGGTTTCATCCGCAGTTTGGGACATTCTCGGGAGAGGGGTCTTCTGGTTTACCTGATGAGGACAGATTCTCCTCATCTTTGTCATCGATTTGGCAAAAGATTCAGGATAATCTAAAGAGCATGAGTGAGAGATATAAGCGTGTGGCAGATAAGACACGTGTGCCTGGTCCGGACCTGAATCTTGGTGATCTGGTGTGGTTGTCTACCAAGAATATCACATTGAAGGTTCCCTCCTGGAAGTTGGGTCCTAAGTTTATTGGGCCTTACAAAATCCTGTCTGTCATCAATCCTGTTACCTACCGTCTTGATCTTCCTCAGACTTGGAAGATCCATAATGTTTTTCAAAAGTCTTTATTAAAACCTTATGTTCAACCCATTGTACCCTCGCCTTTGCCTCCTCCTCCAATTATGGTTGATGGGAATCTTGAATTTCAGGTCTCTAGGATTGTGGATTCTTGTGTTGTCCGTGGTTCTCTCCAGTACCTCGTTCATTGGGAGGGTTATGGTCCTGAGGAGAGGATGTGGGTCCCAGTGACGGACATTAAGGCCACTCGTCTCATCAGGGCTTTCCATAGGTCCCATCCTGAGAAGGTGGGCTCTGAGTGTCTGGAGTCCACTCGTAGAGGGAGGGGTACTGTCACAACCAGACATCTGAGAAGCATTGACAGATGCCTTTCAGAACCTCCTCCTTGAGCTTTTCTTTGTTTTGGTTTTCAGTTCCTTATCTCGTTAGTCTCTCTCAGCTGTCTTGTAGTTGGACTGATTGCATCCCTTTAAATTCCTCCCCATAATGCATTAGTGTGCGGTTTATACAACTTCCTGGAGTGTGTGTGCATGCTGATCCTATTTCCCAGCCTTCTACAAGATAAGTGTTGTACATTCATTTGTGATTTTATGTTTGCTGGATCCCAGGTGACCCTGACTCCCTCCGTGTCTAGTGTAGGGAGCCGGTGGTCGTGTCCCCTCACTATTGTAGGGTGTTCAGGTGTTATATAGTCGAGGTACGTGGATATGCGATCATCCACCATTGGGGTGTTTGCATAGGCTGAGCAGAGTCAGGGAGAGTGCCAGGTCTTATGCAGGGGTCTCCCTTTTGTTCCTTAGTTTTGGATCCAGTGAGTTATATATTCATTTTGCATTGTCTTGTTTCCTGTACACCTTCCGTGACAGTTGCACTGTTTCAGACTTTAATTTTTATTTTGATGATGATCACTATTGTATGAATTTATTGATTTTATTTGATTTATTAATTATTTATTGGTCTGTTTATTATTTTATTGTCATTTAAACACTAATGAATTATTTATTTGATCATGGTTTTGAGTATATAGCATATATTGTAGATTATACTTTAATTATTGCTAATTGAGTGTTGCACAATTTAGTAATTTTTTTTATTGTTTTCATTTTTGTCTATGACGAAAACATGACTACATGACTACATAATTCATATGGTTGAGTATTTTTAGGCTGTGCATTATTTTCATATTTTTATTTCATTTTATTCACACATAATTTGTCACTAATTATAGCACATTTTTATAATTATTAATCATGTGTTCATGATTATATGATTCACAAGGTTGAATAATTCTAATGTTATGTATCATGTCACATACACTCCTCATATAATTTATTTATATTTATTTGTATGCATAACTTTTATTTTATATATATTTCTTATACATCTAATTAGGTACCATAAACACAATATAAATTGACTATAGGCACATTCAAGATCTTGGGGGCGCGACGGTGGATGGGCGCTTGCATGGATGGCGCTCGCCGGTTTTCCGGCTGTTCTGGGTTTCGTTTTTCCAGTATGGAAGGCAACCGTATATCCGGTCGTGCGGTGGACACCCTCATTGCAAGCACTCCTGTCTACTGCCGCGTCTTCACTATATTTAATACTTGCATGTCCCTTATCCCTTTATCTGGCTATATAAGATTAACTTTTCCTTATTTTCCCCCTTATTTTGAATTTATGATTTTGGGGAGCCCCCTGTTATGTCACAGGATGTGATGTCGTGCATTCCAGCGTGGAACGCACGCCATGAACATCCTGATTCACATGTGTGGCCACACTACTCACACATAGTTTTTTTAATTTACACTGATTGTTATCCTATATGAGATCAGTAGCACAGTATGTATTCATCCCCTGAGGAAGCAAAACGTGAAAAGCGCATCAGGGTTTGAACCATACTGGTTGATATTATCTATTCCACTATGTACTACCTTATGGTCTTGATGCAAGTTGTTGGGCACTAAGCACTTTATATTTATACTCTATGTGGTAGTTTGATCCATTCCCACTATTTGTTTGCATTTGCATCTGGCGTTTATTACATATTAAGGTCATTCTGTGACCGGTAATATTAGATGTACTGTATTTCTTCTTGTGGGCATGGTGAGCTTATACCAATACCATATGCTTGGGGGTCTGGACTTTTGATGTATAACGTACCATTGTTTTCTTTCCTGTATATGTATGCCGCCATATTTTTTTATGCATTTATTTTATTTAAGATTTTATCAATAAAATATATATTTTATACCAATTGTTGCTGTGCATTGGTTTTGGTGTGGTCAATCCAATGGCAGCGGGACGTGTCTTGGGCTACCAAATGCATAGTATGCTTCGGGCAGTCTTTGGCCATCTTGGATGACAGAAAAGGAGCCTGGGAATAATTTGATCTGTAGCTGAAAATATGAAAAAGAAGGTCATTGCGTAAGTGTTCTGTTCCTTCCCAAGTTAGTGTGAGCTTTTTTTTATTTTTATTGGACCGGAGGATTGCTTTAAAGAGCAAATAGTTACATAGACATTTGATACAACTTTCTTTGCTCCACAGTATAGGAAAGGAACGCAGTGTAATCCAGCAGTCCTATAACTTGCATCATCAGCATTAATATAGATACTACTACAAATATCTGCTCGTTGTGTATACAGTATATCTCATTGGTTTCTTTGCTGTTGTCGTAGATATGTTGAATGGAATGTTTCACAATGTTTCCATGCTAATCTGTAGATTTCTCAGTTGCAATGCCTTGAAAACCACTCTTTTTCTGCTAATGTAGGAAGTAAGGATTTCTTGGAAGCAAGGGAAGCACAAGATTACATTGGTGAGACATCTAATATGACTAAAGTATGTATACCCTAAGAATGAATGCAAACACTTTTCAAAAGCTGTACTAAGCAGTAAGTCAATTCTAAAGCTTTTTATCTCACTAGGATCTCGAGTAACATATAAGTGTTATCGGCAAACATTAACAATCCATTATAATCCTACGTACTACCTCCCCCTCTGAGAATAGATTTTTTTAATGGTAGAACATCTGGATAAACAGCTATTGTACAATTATGGATAGATGCACGCATACAGCAATCTTCAGTCATTTCTTTCAATACTTATTCCAAGCACATGCTACAGAAGACACAACCTATAACAGAGCTTGGGATGTAGTTAAAAGGCTCCAAAATTGACAGAACTTAATTTAATGGTAATAAATACATGAGTGTGTTGTCTTGATTTCTTACTTGCTTAAAGGCATTGTCTCACTTCAGTAAGTGGCATTTATCATGTAGAGAAAGTTAATACCAGGCACTTACTAATGTATTGTGATTGTCCATATGGCTTTCTTTGCCTTCTGGATTTATTTTTCTATCACATTATACACTGCTCGTTTCCATGGTTACCGACCGCCCTGCAATCCATCAGTGGTGGTCGTGCTTGCACAATATAGGAAAAAGCACCAGCCTATGCGCGCTCCCACGGTCCTGGCCACCAGAGAGGCTGACGTTTTTTCTTATAGTGTGCAAGCTCGACCACCACTGATGGATTGCAGGGTGGTCTGTAACCATGGAAACGAGCAGTGTATAATGTGATGGAAAAATGAATCCAGCCAGCAAAGGAAGCAATATGGATAATAACTATATATTAGTAAGTGGCTTGTATTAGCTTTCTCTACATAATAAATGCAACTTACTGAAGTGAGACAATGCCTTTAATGTAAGTGACAGTAGGCAAGGATGTTCTTAATTTTTAGTATCTTATTGTATTTACAGTGCCTCTTCTACCCTGATATTTGACCACAGGATTAAGTACTGTGTTTCCCAGACTCAAGCATTTGGGTCACAACAAAAGATTTTCAATATAAAGGTGCATCACACATGGGGCATCCATCCCGTATCTGACAGAATTCCACGGCTGCAAAATTCACACCAAATGGTAAAGATTTTGTTGAGAAACTCAATGCAGAACTGACAGCAGAAATACAATGACATGCAGTGTGCAGTGACCCAGCAGATCACTCATAAAAGGGTTAACGCTTACTATTAAAAGTGAATGTACTTTCCATGCTTTATATGTGGTTCCAAGAGCTGACATTGGAAAACAGCTTAATTATTGTGCCCTACTCAGGAGGAGGAAAGCTAGACCTGCCCCCTGTTATGGAGGATCTGTGTAGTTTGATTACATCAGATAGTGAGTCTGGCCTAGGCAGTCAAAGTGTATGGAGCCTTACGGGTCTGTGCGGTGTGAGGCCTACTACAAGGGATTCTCCAGCCCTATTTGCTGAGTGCCAAACCTCTAGGAGAAGGAAGCAGAAAATCTATAGACTGTTTAGGACCATAAGGGAGAGTGTGTGATACAAAAAAGGTAATTCACATTTATGATTTTGGACTGTGCTGGGTGTGGAGAGGGTTCATTGCCTCCAGCACCCCTCACACTTTGTAGACAGATTGACTATCTGATCTAAAGTCTGTGCCCCTCAGCTCAGGAAATTGCAGAAAGAGTTAAAGAAAAATAGAGATACAAAGTGACCCTACAGTCTGTTTTCCCATATATAGCCTCGGAAAGATTGTGTGTGTAATTTGGAGAGACTGACCGTATCTTCACAAGTGTTATTTGACTAGATGACCTCAGTTAAGCTTATTGGACTTGTTACCTTACACGATCCTCTTTATTGGCTTGCCCCCTATAACTGCACTGCTGCCACCTTTGCATTGCCTGCACCACCAGGAAGTTCAGCCTTACACCCATCTATCTAACATCAAGGGCACCCCACCTAACATTATACAGGAGCCCCAGGTGCGCCCTGAGGGAAGAAAGGGTGTGCCCTCCATTCACTGCACTCCAGAAAGCATTGGAGTGAGGACAAGCAATCTTGAACCACAAGCAACCCTATCTGGGCCACAACTACTGCTCCAATCCTCCTCCTGTCTATACCCCTTTGGGACAGAGTGTATGACAATGCAGTCTGATGTGTGAAAATGTAGGCTCCACTGCTCCACTGCTGTAGCTATTATGCTCCAGGAATTCTGCAGAGAACATGCGATTGTCACCAGTCAGTGTAATTGACCATACCTGACATAACATTTGGTGTTGGTGTGGTCAAAAACAAATGCATAATGGTCAAAAACAGAAGAAGATATTAAAATATCTTGACCATGTCCTCTACACACAATAATAACAAGAGCTTGCAGTCTATCGTTCCACTGTACCCCATTGCAATCTTCACGTGCCACATAAAAAGGCATACCACAGATTTATCTTCCCCTAGACTCAGTATTATGGATATATTGCTTCTATAGAATATCACTGCAATGCACACTGTAATGCACTATATGTTTGGACAGGGTGTTAGCTGCTCCATCCAACAGGGCCGTAGGGACTCCATGTACCACTGTACAGATCTACTCACATTATACCGCTGACAAGACATGACAACAAAAGGTGGATTTTCCAGTAACTAGGCATTTCCTGGTGGTGCATTTGTCCTCACCAGCTGCTCCTTATGCAGGAAAGTTATCTTTTACCTCAATAATAACATTTGCTGTAGGTAGTCTTTAAGTAAGGTGCCACATTCTGGGAAAACACAGCTTTTTTAGTGAGATTTCCAGAAGAACCCAACTAATCATTACAGAAAAGAGCACTAATGAATTCGACCTTCAGTTTAATGTAATTTAAACATATGGCTAATTGTCTCTTGTTGTACGGTTACTAAAAAACTAAACCTCTAAATAAACACCATAGTGTAAAATAAAATACCAGTGTATATATTCTCACCCTTATATGGTCTTTTTTTAAAGTAACACATATTAGTGTTGATCGAGCATGCTCGGACATGTGCTCGAGCGCCATGCATAAGTCTCCTCCCCACGCGTTTCTTTGCTGCTAAGCAGCCAATAGACGTGCAGGTAAGTACTGTCCTCACTGTAATGCCAGTAGCCATGTTGGTTACTGGCATTACAGTGATTGGCTGGCCGAAACACATCATCAGGTGCTATATAGCACCCAATGACGCATGTTCGGCTCATTTGTAGTCAAGGAGAGCTCAGCATAGGAAGGGACAGAGAGTGTAGGGAGTGTAATTGAATATTTATTTGGTACAAAAACATTTCAGAGACCTAAAAGTCCTTGTAAGGACTATTATGTGTGACAGCAGCAATATTTATAGCGCAACCTGCGATAAATTGCTCAGTGTTAAGGAGAGCTGTGCATAAGAAGGGACAGACAGTGTAGGGGGTGTAATAGGAAGATCTTTATACAATAAACTTTTCAGAGACCCAAAAATTATTTTAAGGACTATTGTGTGACAGCAGCAATTAATATTTTTGGCGCATCCTGCACTAAATACCGTCCGATAGGCCACTGCGGATAGTTAAATTATCTGCGCCACATGTCCTGTTTAAAGTGTGGGCTTCCCTAAAATATCTGTGACATCCAGTGCAGTTTTTCTGTAGACGGTGTCCGCTGCGGACAGTTAAATTATCTGCGCAACATCTCCTGCTTAAAGTGTGCGCATCACTAAAATATCTGTGACATCCAGTGCAGTTTTTCTGTACACGGTGTCCGCTGCGGACAGTTAAATTATCTGCGCCACATCTCCTGCTTAAAGTGTGCGCATCACTAAAATATCAGTGACATCCAGTGCACTTTTTCCGTAGATGGTGTCCGCTGCGGACAGTTAAATTATCCGCACCCCATCTCCTGCTTAAAGTGTGCGTATACCTAAAATATCAGTGACATCCAGTGCACTTTTTCCGTAGATGGTGTCCGCTGAGGACAGTTAAATTATCCAAGCCACATCTCCTGTTTAAAGTGTGTGCATCCCTAAAATATCTGTGACATCCACTGCAGTTTTACCGTAGATGGTGTCCGCCGCGGACAGTTAAATTATCCATGCTAAATCTTCTGTTTAAAGTGTGCACATACCTAAAATATCAGTGACATCCAGTGCAGTTTTTCCGTAGACGGTGTCCGCTGCGGACAGTTAATTATCCGCACCACATCTCCTGTTTTAAAGTGTGCACATCTCTAAAATATCAGTGACATCCAGTGTGCCTTTTTCTATAGACGGTGTCCGCTGCGGACAGTTAATTATCCGCGCGACATCTCCTGTTTTAAAGTGTGCTCATCCCTAAAATATCAGTGACATCCAGTGCATTTTTTCCGTAGACGGTGTCCGCTGCGGACATTTAAATTATCTGCGCCACCTCTCCTGTTTAAAGTGTGTGCATCCCTAAAATATCAGTGACATCCAGTGTTTTTTTTACGTAGACGGTGTCCGCTGCGGACAGTTAATTATCCGCGCGACATCTCCTGTTTTAAAGTGTGCGCATCCCTAAAATATCAGTGACATCCAGTGCATTTTTTCCGTAGACGGTGTCCGCTGCGGACAGTTAAATTATCAGTGCCACATCTCCTGTTTAAAGTGTGTGCATCCCTAAAATATCAGTGACATCCAGTGTACATTTTTCCATAGATACTGCAAACAGTGACATTGCCTGTGGTACATGTCCTGTATACCTTTTCCTAATTACAAATACCTTTGTAAAAAATTTTGTGCATAGACTTCCAAATCCTATGCTACTGTACGTGTGACATACTTTCAAGCTTATATCACATTTAAAATGAAGAAGGCTAGCAGTTAGGGACGGGGAAGTGGCTGTGATGCTAATGGTGCATGCAGAGGCCGTGGCCCTGGGTGTGGAGAAACTGGGCCTGCTGCCAGAGCACAAGAAAAACAATCATCCACGATACATAGCTTTATGTCCCAGTTGGCAGGGAGGTGCAGGACACCACTCTTGAAATCAGAACAGTGCGACCAGGTGGTCGTTTGTATTGCAGCAGATAATGCTTCCAGTCGGTTAAGTACCACCCTGTCTTCCTCCAAGTCCAGTCTCAGTAGCCAGAAGTCTGGTCAACACAATCTTGACCCTGATCCTCCTTCCTCCCACCATGTACAGTCTGGCCAAACAAGTGATCACACACTCGGATATTCCGAGGACCTCTTTTAATCACCATTACTTGATTTGGCCCTCTCGCCAAGCATGCTTGAAGAGGGACATGAGATCTTGTGCCCTGATTCCCAACCTCTTGAGCATTCACAGTCACAAGAATATGACGGTGGGGAATGGCAATTAGTGTTTAATAGGGTGGATGATGATGAGACACAGTTGCCAATGAGTCAACCGCAATTACTGTCTCAAGAGGTTGATGAAAAGGATGAGACACAGTTGTCAATCACTGAGGTTGTGGTTAGGTTAAAAAATCAGGAGGAGGATCAGAGTGACGAAGAGGAAGTGGTGGACCATGAGGTCACTGACCCAACCTGGGAAGGTGGAAAGCCGAGTGAGGACAGCAGTACAAAGGGGGAGGGATCTGCAACACTGCAACAGGCTGGAAGAGGCAGGGGTGTGACAAAAGGGAGAAGGCGGGCCACACCAAACAGACCTGCTTGCCTAAATCTCCCTTACCAAGGGATAGATGTTCCGCAGTATGGCACTTTTTTTAGGAAAGTGCGGACAACAAAAGAATAGTAGATTTCAACCTGTGCCATACGAAAAGGAGCTGGGGCGTGAACACTAGCCACTTCATCACCACCAGCATGATCCACCACAAGGGATCCAAGCACCGTAATAGGTGGGACGAACGCCTGGGTCCAAAATCTGTGTCTGCAGGTCACACCACTGCCTCCTCTTCCCCTATGTTATGTGCTGGCCAATCCCCTGTTGAAGGCCCAGGCACGGATGCATCCCACCCTGCACCTGGACTTTCGCAAGCACCATCAGCGACCACATCCACTTCCATATCCCAGCGCAGCGTCCAAATGTCATTACCCCAGGCCTTTGAATGCAAGCGAAAATACCCAGCCACTCACCAAGCTTTCCAAATTACTGGCCCTGAATATGTTGCCATTTAGGTTTGTGGACACTGAAGCCTTCTGCAGCCTGATGTCGGCGGCCATCCCGCTTTACACAGTCCACAGCCGCCACTATTTTTCAAGGTGTCCCGTGCCTGCCTTACACCAACATGTGTCCCGTAACATCACACGTGCCCTGACCAACGCATTTACTGGGAAGGTCCACTTAACCACGGACACATGGGCAAGTGCATTCGGCCAGGGACGCTACATTTAACTGACTGCACACTGGGTGAATGTTGTGGAGGTCGGGAGCGAGTCGTACCCTGGGATGGCACAGGTGCTACCGACACCAAAGATTGCGGGCCCTAAGTCGATCAGGGTTTCCACCAGCACCTACGTTAGTGACTCTAAACCCCACTTCTCCTCCTCCGCCTCCTCCTCCGCTCCCACCTCCGATTTATCCACGCGCAGCACCAGTCAGTCATCGGTCGGTAGCTGGAAGCAGTTTAGCACTGCAGTAGGGAAGCGGCAACGGGCCGTGCTGAAGATTATACGCTTAGGGGACAAACAGTACACCGCCGCAGAGCTGTGGCAGAGGATAAGAGACCAGACTGAGCTGTGGCTCTCGCCACACAACCTACAACCAGGCATGCTTGTGTCTGATAATGGCCGTAACTTGGTGGTGGCTTTGGAGCTCGGCAAGCTCAGACACATCCCATGCCTAGTTCAAGTGTTCAACCTTGTGGTTCAAAGGTTTCTCAAAACCTACCCTAATTTCCCTGAGCTACTATTGAAGGTGCGCCGCGTGTGTGCAAATTTTCTCAAGTCATCCACAGCTTCAGCCGGTCTGTCAACGCTGCAGAAGTGCTAGAAATTGCTAGCTCACTGGCTGTTGTGCGACGTGAGCATGCGCTGGAACTCCACATTCCACATGTTGGCCAGTCTTTGTGAGCAGCAGAGGGCAGTAGTGAAATACCAGCTGCAACATGGTTTTTGCCTTTCCAGTCAGCTTCCGCTATTCACAAGCGAGGAGTGGGCATGGATGTCTGACCTTTGTGAGGTTTTAAGAAACTTTGAGCAATCAACACAGATGGTGAGCGGCAATAACGCTATTATTAGCATAACCATCCCACTTCTGTGTCTACTCAAACGCTCATTGCTCACAATTAAAAACAGCGCTTTGCATATGGATGAGGTGTAAATGGAGGAAGACATTACACAGGGTGATAGCCAGACCACCCTCAGTTCGCCTTCTCAACGCGAATTGGACGATGAAGAGGAGGAGGAGGCTCAGGAGACGGTTGCCTCCCTACAGAGGGTAGTACCCATGGAAGATTAATTCCATCTGTTCAGCGTGGGTGTGCAGAAAAGGAAGAAGAGCATGAGGAGATTGAGTGTGATCCTCCTGATGACGACAGCGAAGTCTTGCCTGTTGGTACACATGACTGACTTCATCTTAGGCTGCCAATCCTGCGACCCATGCGTTATATGCATTTTAGACAACACGGATTACTGGTTGTTCTCCCTTCTCGACCCTCGCTACAAAGATCTCTTATTCCTCTGATGGGGAGGATGAGCAAAACGGTGCAATACCAGAAGATATTTGTTAAAGAATTGCTGCAAAGATTTCCATCTGACAACGCTGCGGCAGAGTCCATAGTTTCTTGGCCAACCGAGGAGGGGAGACAAGGGGAACACACAGCAGTTCCAACAGAGGCAGGGCAACACTCTCCAAAGCCTGGGACAGTTTCATGACATGCCGCCAGCACCCTCACTCTGATGCGCTGCCTAATGTCACAAGGAGGGAAAAATTATGGCAGAGGGTGAAGGAGTACATAGCAGACCGTGTCAGCGTCCTCAATAATCCCTCAGTGCCTTACAACTACTGGGTGTCCAAGCTGGACACGTGCCACAAACTGAAGCTCTACGCATTGGAGGTGCTGGCCTGCCCTGCCGCCAGCGTTTTTGTTTGAGCGGGTATTTAGTGCTGCTGGTGGCATTATAACAGATAAGTGTATCCGGAGGTCAACTGAAAATGCTGACAGTTTGACTCCTTTAATAATGAACAAGGCCTGGATTGACAGTGACTTCTCGACTCAGTTCACCAGCAGGCCCTTGCATATAATGTTTTTTTACAGGGTCAGCTCACCAGCAGGCCCTCGCATATAATCTTTTAGAGGGTCAGCTCACCAGCAGGCCCTCGCATATAATGTTTTACAGGGTCAGCTCACCAGTAGGCCTTTGCATAAAATGTTTTAGAGGGTCAGCTCACCAGCACGCCCTCAAATATAATGTTTTATAGGGTCATATCACCAGCAGGCCTTCACCTACAGTCTTTTACAGGGTCAGTTCACCTGAAGGACTCACATATAATGTTTTAGAGGGTTAGCTCACCTGCAGGCCCTCACCTACAACCTTTTAGTGGGTTAACTCACCAGCAGGCCCTCACATACAGTTTTTTATAGTCAGCTCACCAGCAGGCGCTCACATAAAACTTTTTACAGGGTTAGCTCACCAGCAGGCCCTCGCATAAATTTTTTTACACGGTCAGCCCACCAGCAGGCCTTCACCTACAATCTTTTACAGGGTTAGCTTACCAGTAGGCTTGCACCTACAATCTTTTACAGGGTCAGCTCACCAGTAGGCTTGTACCTAAACTCTTTTACAGAGTCATAGCACCTGCAGGCCTTCACCTAATTATACCTAATAGGTAATTTGCGCGCATGAAGCCTTCCTTGGATGTGGTAGCCGTTTCTCAGGCTCCCTCTCCGGAATCAAACCCTGATTCCCCGTTACCCGTAGTCACCCTGGTTTGCTCTTACAATAACATTGAAAGACGATAGGCCACATATCCAAATGGATCTTCATCGTCACGGGGACGTGCAATCGGCCCCAGGTTATCTAGAGTCACCAAAGCAGCAGCAGCAGGCTCTCACCCATAATGTTTTAGATGGTCAGATCAGCAGGCCCCTGCTCCAAATGTTTTTGAGGCGCACCAGCAGGCCGTCAATCATAAATTTTTCAATGGTGTGTATGATGTCCTCCTTTATGTGTAACAAAGGGTGTATTGGAGTGCTGGTTCCTTGCAATTTTTGGCAGCCCTTTCACTTAGTGCATAGGCTTTATGAGTGTAGGAGTCCCATTACCTGAACAATTGTACCACAAGGTGAATGAGGTCCTCCTTTATGTGATATACAGGTTGAATCGGAGTGCCTCTTCCTTGTAATTTTTGGCAGCACTTGCACTTTATATACAAGTAAATATACAGGAAAAAATGTTTCATAACAATGTTTCTTCTAAAAACAAATGTTATCTTTGGTTTTGTGCATATTATTGTCAGTCTGTAAAAGTGGCGTACTATTCGGACAACATTGTTCCCAGCAGCGACCTGGGAGTCAAAGATGCGTTTCGGTGGTGTTTCCATAAATTTCTGACCTTTTCCTATAAACCAGGCACCCTCCCCTCTTCAGAGCAGGTGGTGCCTGGTTTAATGCTCGAGTTCTCCCATTGACTTCCATTATACTCGGGTGCTCAGTAGAGCACCTAAGCATCCCAATGTGTTCGGCCAGAGCACCCGAGCAGTTTGGTGCTTGATCAACACTAGTAATTATGAGATTATTTTTTTCCAACCAAGAAAACAGTTTGGATTTATGTTTGCAAAATCTGTATACATCCATATAAGCCAATCACAACATCTGTCTGAATGAATATATGACTTTAATTACATATTACCTATTCTTCTAAAGTGATGACAAGTTTAGCCAACATACTCTTTGTTTTGGAGATCCCTTATTTGTTAGACGGGTCCCCATTGTAGTCACTCTCTGCTGTGGCTCATTAATGGAAATCCCCTCCTCTATTGACTCAGAATGCACTACCAGGGGTTTCAACATTATCTGAACATGTAATTTCTAATCCAGGTGACCCCCTTCAATAGAAGACTGACCTCTTACGTGGTGATGTACTGATGCGAAAATTTCAGAATGATTCACTGTTCAGTTTCAGATCTGAACCACTATTAGCCAAGTTGTGCTTTATAGAGAATAACGGAGGAGGAGTAAGTAGTATCCACCATGCTTTGTAAAAAGTTTGTACAAGTTCCACACATTCTACAAGTGTCAAAATGATACAAAATGGGGAAAAAAAAGCATTTAAAAATGAATACAAAGTAAATGGCATGCATTGCCTTGGATCTATAAGACAGTAAATAACCAGATAGCCATGAGGCATACAAAAAAATATGATATACAGTCATAAAGTGTCTACTAAATTGATACAACTTTAGAAATGCCAAAGACTATAGAAGACACTGAAAAGACGTAGATACAGTTCAGTAATTGGTCAAATTAGTTCATTTATACATTTTGGGGAAAACAACTGAATGTTTAGAGGTGAAATGATATTTTAATATCCTTTTATGGCAGATCATGACAGTTTCTTTCCTGTCACATTATGAGCACCAACCATGCTTCCATACTGACCTATCTACTGAATGTTTAACAGGCTGTTTTTTATGGGAGCAGAATTTGAACATGTTGGTTGTTAAAATACAGTGATAAAAAATCTAAAAAGGGCTGTAATAAAACTTAGCTTTTAATAATTTGTCTAAAAGGTCAAAAAGCCCACAATGTAACCATAAAACCATGTCAATTAGACAATGAGAATCACAAAATACATATCAGACATGTGTATGTTTGAATATTTAAATAAACCAGTATTCTGTAATGTGCACACCGCTTACCCGAACAGATTTATAGGTAGAGGCAGACAAAGTCAACGTCCACACCATTTAATAAAAATACAGTGATCAGGCCGTCTCTGCCGTCACTAGCATTAATAAATGGCTTCGTGTCTGGGACTGTCAAAGTAATAATCTAGGAGAGTAGTAAGGAACGACAGTATTCGTCAAACTCAAAAGTGACAGGTACCACCCCCCCTTTTCAGTCAGTGACACCTGTTCACAGTGACCATAGGGCAGGTCCTAAAATAGCTAGGACACTTTATGCACAGATGCTCAGAGCCACAGCCGGTCAGATGACAGCAATTCTCTTACAATTAAGGGCTCTTTCACATCTGCGTTATAGTCTTCCGGCATAGAGTTCCGTCGTCGGGGCTCTATGCCGGAAGAATACTGATCAGGATTTTCCTAATGCATTCTGAATGGACAGTCCGTCCTTCAGGATGCATCAGGATGTCTTCCGTTCCGGAACGGAACGTTTTTTGGCCGCAGCAAATAGCGCAGCATGCTGCGCTTTTTGCTCCGGCCAAAAATCCGGAACACTTGCCGCAAGGCCGTATCCGGAATGAATGCCCATTGAAAGGCATTGATCCGGATCCGGCCTTAAGCTAAACGTCGTTTCGGCGCATTGCCGGATGCGACGTTTAGCTTTTTCTCAATGGTTACCATGGCTGCCGGGACGCTAAAGTCCTGGCAGCCATGGTAAAGTGCAGTGGGGAGCGGGGGAGCAGTATACTTACCGTCCGTGCGGCTCCCGGGGTGCTCCAGAGTGACGTCAGGGCGCCCCAAGCGCATGGATCACGTGATCGCATGGCACGTCATCCATGCGCATGGGGCGCTCTGACGTCATTCTGGAGCGCCCCGGGAGCCGCGCGGACTGTAAGTATACCGCTCCCCCGCTCCCCGCTCCTACTATGGCAACCAGGACTTTAATAGCGTCCTGGGTGCCATAGTAACACTAAAAGCATTTTGAAGACGGATCCGTCTTCAAATGCTTTCAGTACACTTGCGTTTTTCCGGATCCGGCGTGTAATTCCGGCAAGTGGAGTACACGCCGGATCCGGACAACGCAAGTATGAAAGAGGCCTTAACTATGTTTTAACAAGTTTAAAAATAAAATCATAAAAGATATGGAGCTTGTAGTAAACTTAATATCAATACATCAGTGTCCTTATGCATAGATATTATATATTATTAAATACAGCCTTTCCTGACTCGTACATAAATATTTATAATAAAATAATATCTGTTTATATAAAAATATATAAAACTAATTTTAATAAAATAACATATCTATCTCTCTATATATCTCCCATTATCTATGTATCTCCACATATATCTATTTTATCTATCTAGCTATCTAGCTATCTATCTATCTCTCATTATATATGTATCACTCCATAAACAGTCAGGTCCATAAATATTGGGACATCGACACAATTCTAACATTTTTGGCTCTATACACCACCACAATGGATTTGAAATGAAACAAACAAAATGTGCTTTAACTGCAGACTGTCACCTTAAATTTGAGGGTATTTACTTCCAAATCAGGTGAACGGTGTAGGAATTACAACAGTTTGCATATGTGCCTCCCACTTGTTAAGGGACCAAAAGTAATGGGACAGAATAATAATCATAAATCAAACTTTCACTTTTTAATACTTGGTTGCAAATCCTTTGCAGTCAATTGCAGCCTGAAGTCTGGAACTCATAGACCTCACCAGACGCTGGGTTTCATCCCTGGTGATGCTCTGCCAGGCCTCTACTGCAACTGTCTTCAGTTCCTGCTTGTTCTTGGGGAATTTTCCCTTCATTTTTTCCTTCAGCAAGTGAAATGCATGCTCAATCGGATTAAGGTCAGGTGATTGACTTGGCCATTGCATAACATTCCACTTCTTTCCCTTAAAAAACTCTTTGGTTGCTTTTGCAGTATGCTTTGGGTCATTGCCCATCTGCACTGTGAAGCGCCGTCCAATGAGTTCTGAAACATTTGGCTGAATATGAGCAGATAATATTGCCTGAAACACTTCAGAATTCACCCTGCTGCTTTTGTCAGCAGTCACATCATCAATAAATACAAGAGAACCAGTTCCATTGGCAGCCATACATGCCCACGCCATGACACTACCACCACCATGCTTCACTGATGAGGTGGTATGCTTAGGATCATGAGCAGTTCCTTTCCTTCTCCATACTCTTCTCTTCCCATCAGGTACAAGTTGATCTTGGTCTCATCTGTCCATTGGATGTTGTTTCAGAACTGTGTGGGCTTTTTTAGATGTCGTTTGGCAAATTCTAATCTGGCCTTCCTGTTTTTCAGGCTCACCAATGGTTTACATCTTGTGGTGAACCCTCTGTATTCACTCTGGTGAAGTCTTCTCTTGATTGTTGACTTTGACACATATACACCTACCTCCTGGAGAGTGTTCTTGATCTGGCCAACTGTTGTGAAGGGTGTTTTCTTCACCAGGAAAATAATTCTTCGGTCATCCACCACAGTTGTTTTGTGTGTTATCATTTGGTGTTACTGAGCTCACCGATGCGTCCCATCTTTTTAAGAATGTTCCAAACAGTTGTTTTGGCCAGGCCTAATGTTTTTGCTATCTCTCTGATGGTTTTGTTTTGTTTTTTCAGCCTAATGATGGCTTGCTTTACTGACTTCAGTGACAGCTCTTTGGATCTCATCTTGAGAGTTGACAGCAACAGATTCCAAATACAAATAGCACACTTGAAATGAACTCTGGACCTTTTATCTGCTCGTTGTAATTGGGATAATGAGGGAATAACACACACCTGGCCATGGAACAGCTGAGAAGCCAATTGTCTTATTACTTTTGGTCCCTTAACAAGTAGGAGGCCCATATGCAAACTGTTGTAATTCCTACACCGTTGATCTGATTTGGATGTGAATACACTCAAATTAAAGCTGACAGTCTGCAGTTAAAGCACATCTTGTTTGTTTCATCTCATATCCATTGTGGTGGTGTGAAGAGCTTAAAATGTTAGAATTGTGCCAATATTTATGGACCTGATTGTATCTATTTTATCTATTTATCTATTTATATAACTCAGACTATCGCATAGATAAGTATTTATAATAAAATAGCTGTTCATATAAAAATATATAAAACTAATTTTATTAAAATAACAGCTATCTGTCTATTTATATTTCTATCTACATAGCTATCTATTTATCTCTATCTATCCTCATTTTATCTATGTATCTATCTTTTTTATACCATTTTTATCTATCTTTCTACATTTTACCTATCTATTTAACAATTTCTATCTATCTAACTATCTGTCTATCTATCGATCACCGCAAACATGGAAGACATGTCAGGGCATGTTCTAATATCTAACACCTATCAATTTATCTATGTATCTACTGTTTTATCTATCTATCTATCTATCTATCTATCTATCTAACAATTTCTATCTAAGTATCTATTTATCTATCTATAGACGCAGACATGTCAAGGCATGTTCTAATATCTAACATCTATCAATTTTATCTATCCACCATTTTATCTTTCTACCATTGTATCTATCTTTCTACATTTTATCTATATAACTATCTGTCTATCTATTAATATTTCTATCTACATATTTATATATTTATCTCTATCTACCCCTATTTATCTTTTTTGCTATCCATTTTATACAATTTTTATGTATATTTCTACATTTTATCTATGTATCTAACAATTTCTATCTAACTATCTATTTATCAACACAGAAATGTTGTGGCATGTTCTAATATCTAATGCCTATCCATTTATCTATTTATCTATCCATTTTATCAATCCGCCATTTTATCTATCTATCAATTATCTATCTTTCTATCTTTTTTTATCTATTATCTATCTATCTATCTATCTATCTATCTTTCTTTTTATCTTTCTATCTATCAATTATCTACCTTTCTAAATACATTTATATCTATCTATCTATCTATCTATCTATCTATCTATCTATCTATCTAGCTGTCTAGCTATCAATTTGTACAAACACCCACCAATTACATACGCCCTAGAGTTATATGTTTATATCTTAATTTAAAAAAGATATAAAAGATATTTCTCTCATCCAGCATGGTTATATGTAAAATGGCACCCCAAAACACATTGCCCAACTTCTCCTGAGTACGGCGATACCAGATGTGTCACACTTTTTTGCTGCCAAGGTGGGCAAAGGGGCGCATATTCCAAAGTGCACCTTTCAGATTTTGCAGGCCATTTTTTACACATTTTGATCGCAAGGTACTTCTCACACATTTGGGCCCCTAAATTGCCAGGGCAGTATAACTACGCCACAAGTGACCCCATTTTGGAAAGAAGACACCCCAAGGTATTCCGTGAGGGGCATGGCGAGTTCCTAGAATTTTTTATTTTTTGTCACAAGTTAGCGGAAAATGATGATTTTTTTTTTTTTCTCTTTTTTCCTTACAAAGTCTCATATTCCACTAACTTGCGACAAAAAATAAAAAATTCTAGGAACTCGCCATGCCCCTCACGGAATACCTTGGGGTGTCTTCTTTCCAAAATGGGGTCACTTGTGGCGTACTTATACTGCCCTGGCAATTTAGGGGCCCAAATGTGTGAGAAGTACTTTGCAATCAAAATCTGTAAAAAAATGACCGGTGAAATCCGAAAGGTGCACTTTGGAATATGTGCCCCTTTGCCCACCTTGGCATCAAAAAAGTGTCACACATCTGGTATCGCCGTACTCAGGAGAAGTTGGGGAATGTGTTTTGGGGTGTCATTTTACATATACCCATGCTGGGTGAGAGAAATATCTTGGCAAAAGACAACTTTTCCCATTTTTTTATACAAAGTTGGCATTTGACCAAGATATTTTTCTCACCCAGCATGGGTATATGTAAAATGACACCCCAAAACACATTCCCCAACTTCTTCCTGAGTACGGCGATACCAGATGTGTCACACTTTTTTGCTGCCAAGGTGGGCAAAGGGGCACATATTCCAAAGTGCACCTTTCGGATTTTGCAGGGCATTTTTTTACACATTTTGATTGCAAAGTTCTTCTCACACATTTGGGCCCCTAAATTGCCAGGGCAGTATAACTACGCCACAAGTGACCCCATTTTGGAAAGAAGACACCCCAAGGTATTCCGTGAGGGGCATGGCGAGTTCCTAGAATTTTTTATTTTTTGTCGCAAGTTAGTGGAATATGAGACTTTGTAAGGAAAAAAGAAAAAAAAAGAAAAATCATCATTTTCCGCTAACTTGTGACAAAAAATAAAAAATTCTAGGAACTCGCCGTGCCCATCACGGAATACCTTGGGGTGTCTTCTTTCCAAAATGGGGTCACTTGTGGCGTAGTTATACTGCCCTGGCAATTTAGGGGCCCAAATGTGTAAGAAGTACCTTGCAATCAAAATGTGTAAAAAATGGCCTGCAAAATCCGAAAGGTGCACTTTGGAATATGTGCCCCTTTGCCCACCTTGGCTGCAAAAAAGTGTCACACATCTGGTATCGCCGTACTCAGGAGAAGTTGGGGAATGTGTTTTGGGATGTCATTTTACATATACCCATGCTGGGTGAGAGAAATATCTTGGCAAAAGACAACTTTTCCCATTTTTTTATACAAAGTTGGCATTTGACCAAGATATTTTTCTCACCCAGCATGGGTATATGTAAAATGACACCCCAAAACACATTCCCCAACTTCTCCTGAGTACGGCGATACCAGATGTGTGACACTTTTTTGCAGCCTAGATGCGCAAAGGGGCCCAAATTCCTTCTAGGAGGGCATTTTAAGACATTTGGATCCCAGACTTCTTCTCACACTTTCGGGCCCCTAAAAAGCCAGGGCAGTATAAATACCCCACATGTGACCCCACTTTGGAAAGAAGACACCCCAAGGTATTCAATGAGGGGCATGGCTAGTTCCTAGAATTTTTTTTTTTTTGCATAAGTTAGCGGATATTGATTTTTTTTTGTTTTTTTCTCACAAAGTCTCACTTTCCGCTAACTTAGGACAAAAATGTCAATCTTTCATGGACTCAATATGCCCCTCACGGAATACCTTGGGGTGTCTTCTTTCCGAAATGGGGTCACATGTGGGGTATTTATACTGCCCTGGCTTTTTAGGGGCCCTAAAGCGTGAGAAGAAGTCTGGAATATAAATGTCTAAAAATGTTTACGCATTTGGATTCCGTGAGGGGTATGGTGAGATCATGTGAGATTTTCTTTTTTGACACAAGTTAGTGGAATATCAGACTTAGTAAGAAAAAACAAAAACAAACAAAATATTTCCGCTAACTTGTGCCAAAAAAAATGTCTGAATGGAGCCTTACCAGGGGGGGGGGGGGGTGATCAATGACAGGGGGGTGATCAATGACAGGGGGGTGATCAATGACAGGGGGGTGATCACCCATATAGACTCCCTGATCACCCCCTGTCATTGATCACCCCCCCTGTAAGGCTCCATTCAGACATCCGCATGATTTTTTACGGATCCATGGATACATGTATCGGATCCACAGAACGCATGCGGACGTCTGAATGGAGCCTTACAGGGGGGTTATCAATGACAGGGGGTGATCAGGGTAATCAGGGTGATCACCCCCCTGTCACTGATCACCCCCCCTGTAAGGCTCCATTCAGACATCCGCATGATTTTTTACGGATCCATGGATACATGTATCGGATCCACAGAACGCATGCGGACGTCTGAATGGAGCCTTACAGGGGGGTTATCAATGACAGGGGGTGATCAGGGTAATCAGGGTGATCACCCCCCTGTCACTGATCACCCCCCCTGTAAGGCTCCATTCAGACATCCGCATGATTTTTTACGGATCCATGGATACATGTATCGGATCCACAGAACGCATGCGGACGTCTGAATGGAGCCTTACAGGGGGGTTATCAATGACAGGGGGTGATCAGGGTAATCAGGGTGATCACCCCCCTGTCACTGATCACCCCCCCTGTAAGGCTCCATTCAGACATCCGCATGATTTTTTACGGATCCATGGATACATGTATCGGATCCACAGAACGCATGCGGACGTCTGAATGGAGCCTTACAGGGGGGTTATCAATGACAGGGGGTGATCAGGGTAATCAGGGTGATCACCCCCCTGTCACTGATCACCCCCCCTGTAAGGCTCCATTCAGACATCCGCATGATTTTTTACGGATCCATGGATACATGTATCGGATCCACAGAACGCATGCGGACGTCTGAATGGAGCCTTACAGGGGGGTTATCAATGACAGGGGGTGATCAGGGTAATCAGGGTGATCACCCCCCTGTCACTGATCACCCCCCCTGTAAGGCTCCATTCAGACATCCGCATGATTTTTTACGGATCCATGGATACATGTATCGGATCCACAGAACGCATGCGGACGTCTGAATGGAGCCTTACAGGGGGGTTATCAATGACAGGGGGTGATCAGGGTAATCAGGGTGATCACCCCCCTGTCACTGATCACCCCCCCTGTAAGGCTCCATTCAGACATCCGCATGATTTTTTACGGATCCATGGATACATGTATCGGATCCACAGAACGCATGCGGACGTCTGAATGGAGCCTTACAGGGGGGTTATCAATGACAGGGGGTGATCAGGGTAATCAGGGTGATCACCCCCCTGTCACTGATCACCCCCCCTGTAAGGCTCCATTCAGACATCCGCATGATTTTTTACGGATCCATGGATACATGTATCGGATCCACAGAACGCATGCGGACGTCTGAATGGAGCCTTACAGGGGGGTTATCAATGACAGGGGGTGATCAGGGTAATCAGGGTGATCACCCCCCTGTCACTGATCACCCCCCCTGTAAGGCTCCATTCAGACATCCGCATGATTTTTTACGGATCCATGGATACATGTATCGGATCCACAGAACGCATGCGGACGTCTGAATGGAGCCTTACAGGGGGGTTATCAATGACAGGGGGTGATCAGGGTAATCAGGGTGATCACCCCCCTGTCACTGAGCACCCCCCCTGTAAGGCTCCATTCAGACGTCCGCATGTGTTTTGCGGATCCGATCCATGTATCCATGGATCCGTAAAAATCATGCGGACGTCTGAATGGAGCCTTACAGGGGAGTGATCAATGACAGGGGGGTGATCAATGACAGGGGGTGATCAGGGAGTGTATATGGGTGATCACCCGCCTGTCATTGATCACCCCCCTGTAAGGCTCCATTCAGACGTCCGTATGCTTTTTGCGGATCCGATCCATGTATCCGTGGATCCGTAAAAATCATACGGACGTCTGAACGGAGCCTGACAGGGGGGTGATCAATGACAGGGCGGTGATCAATGACAGGGGGGTGATCAGGGAGTTTATATGGGGTGATCATGGGTGATCAGGGGTTTATAAGGGGTTAATAAGTGACGGGGGGGGGGTGTAGTGTAGTGTGGTGTTTGGTGCGACTGTACTGACCTACCTGAGTCCTCTGGTGGTCGATCCTAACAAAAGGGACCACCAGAGGACCAGGTAGGAGGTATATTAGACGCTGTTATGAAAACAGCGTCTAATATACCTGTTAGGGGTTAAAAAATTCGGTTTTCCAGCCTGCCAGCGAACGATCGCCGCTGGCATGCTGGAGATCCACTCGCTTACCTTCCGTTCCTGTGAGCGCGCGCGCCTGTGTGCGCGCGTTCACAGGAAATCTCGCGTCTCGAAATCTGTGCGCCAGCCTGCCACCTCCGGAACGCACATGTGCGTTAGGCGGTCCGGAGGTGGTTAAATGACAGTTATAAACTGTAAGAGAATTGCTGTCATCTGACCGACTGTGGCTCTGAACAGCTGTGCATAAAGTGTCCTAGCTATTTTAGGACCTGCCCTAAGGTCACTGGGAACAGATGTAACTGACTGAAAAGGGGGGGGGGGGGGGGGGGGGGGTGGTACCTGTCACTTTTGAGTTTAACAATAACTGTCGTCCCTTACTACTTAGGAGTAACTATATGCTACGGATTTGGTGTTAGAAACTGGTTAAGACCGGCACTTTAGACACCCTTCTTAATAAACCACTGCGCTGGGGGTGGAACCACTGACGTTATGAAGAAGGGCCAACTTCCTAGCTGTTACATTTAGACCTTTTTCTATGCCTGAACAGGTGTAAAATATAGTAAATTAGACGAGCTGCTGGCCCGTCCCCTTCCCTGCCCATACCATGCCCACAATTTTAGACCTGGTATGAGCGGGGAGAAGTTGCAGATTGCGGCACAACTAACCATTGCGTCACAATCTGCACCTGAAATACGCCTAATTTAGGCTAATTTCAGCATCATAAATGACCCCCATAGTTTCATTTTTATGTTTCACTATTTTTTCCAAATAAAAACTTAAATATTCTTGTATCTCAGCATCCTAAGAACCATTTTTTTTGTTCTATAGAGCTATACAACGGCTTAATTTTTGCAAAACTACTAGTAGTTTTCATTGATAATATTTTGGGATGCATAACTTTTATGATTACTTTTTATAAAAAATATTTATGGTGATTAAGCAAAAAACACAAATTCTGCCATCCCCAAACCCCACTCCCCCTAACTGCAGTGTACAGAGTTCAGCACCCTGAGATCTCACTCTCCACTGCTTAGATACCATGGTCATTATTGACTGCGGCATCTAAGGTTCTAGTTAAATGGTCCTAGTTAGTGTTTTGCCGATCTGGGCCGTTACAGCAGATGCCTGGATTTCCTATGAGAGCCAGGCTCCTGCTCTGCATTGCACAGGAGCACCGCATATTGCTTTTCTGAGAAAAAGGTGGCCCATTAATGATTGATGTAAAAACACAATTTGGCAGTCATTAAGGGGTTAAATTAGCCTAGGTCCAAAATATTTTCTATGCTTATTAGACACTATTCCTTAGTTATGACCATATGTACTGGCAATTGGCATCATTGCAGACATACCACAAAATCTTCAAACAGTTGTAATTTGGATGGTATATTCCTAATGTCAAATCTCACACTAAAATATTTATCCCCCTCTGTTTGCAATTTCACATTTTCTTGCTTCTATGCATTTAAAATTCTAAAGGTCGAGGACGTCTGCCTTAGAGGTATATGTAAGGAGTATTTCTTCAATAAAAGCTTGGTATTTGCATACCATGTCCGCTACTACATCTTCTGAGAAGTATTGTGCATTATATATTTCTTTGATGTCTTATTCACTAACTTTGTACTACTTTGGCGGCTGGTATTTGTTCTAGTATTGAACTTGATGGTTGCAGTGGTGTGTTGGGCAACATGCATAGTCCACACACAGTTTTGTAATTGTATACAATGATTTTAATCTTTGGGTTTCTGTGGCTTAATAAATTATATATTTTAACATGATGTGCGGCCTTCATATGTGGTATTTCTTTCTTTTGTGATTGTGCATGGTATTTTTAACTATTGCTACTACAGCTACAGTTGTTATTAGCTGTTCTAACTAGCATAAACACATTCCCTTTAGGGGTAAAGTGGAAGTACACAGCAGATTTCTCACTAGATAATCATGTAGTAGTTAGTCCTCCAAAGCAACAGCTGATTTTTGCAGTAGCTCTCTGTTCTACTTAACAATGGAAAGTCTATGAGTGGGCAAGATTACTCAGTGAGGTAGATATCACTGTTGAAGGTTCTAGTGGGACTTCAAAAGGAATGGGTTGCCCTAATTTCCACAACACATACTTTTTTTTTTAGCATGAGGGCCACTGTGTTCAGTGCTCCACGTTCATTAATAATACACCTTTTATAATATATATCAGGACATTTGGCCTGAGAAAATCTTAAAATAAGTAAATATAACCTCCCATAAACAACACAGTACAAATTACACTATGCCATTATTTATTTCACAAAAACTAAACCACAATGCAGAAGCTGTATGTGAAAAATTAAATACGGGTACAACCTTACTGCTACCATAGGAATGAAGAGGTTAAGTTGCAGCCAGGGACTGCTAATCATCAGGAAGGGTGAGAACCAGAAGCAGCAGTTTTTGGATGGCCTGAAGCATTCAGGCTTATGTTAACTCTACATCACGGAGGAAGAAGGGAAGGGTTATAAGGTATTTTTCAAACAATTTGAAGTCCATCATTCCATAGTTAGAAAGATTATTTGCAAGTGGAAAATATTAAAGACAGCTGACCACCTTCCTAGGTGTAGACTTCCCAGCAAATTTACCCCAAGGTCAGATTGTGCAGTATTCAGAGAAATTGCAAAGAAAACCAAGACATGCTTTTAAGACTCTACAGGCCTCAGCATGTTAAATATTTTAAATCACTAAAGTGCAATTAGAAAACAAAGAGGACAGAATTGGTGGATAAGAAGCTGACAGATATCCTGAATGCGGTTCAGCAATCGAACCAAGCATTGGGAGATCTGTCAGTTAAAATCTCCACAGTCCAAACGGATCTGTCTTTGATTAAAGACGAGATGAATAAAGTACGTGAGAAAGTTAAAGATCTCCAGTCGGTTACAAAAGAGTTAAAGATAGAGATGGACGGGATTAAGAATAGAATGGGGGTGATGGAAACAGAAAATAAATCATTACAGGAAAGTCACTGAAATGCAGGACAGATCTCGAAGAGCGAATATACATCTGGTTGATTCCTTGAAGGGTCTGAAAAAGAAGACCCGACAGGGTTCATTCAGCAATGGTTATTAGAAGTGTTTGGTGTGGATCGACTGTCTATAGGGTTTTCGGTGGAGAGAGCCCACCGGATACCAAATAAACAGCTACCGGTAGGGAGTCCTCCAAGAACAATCTTGGCTAAAATGATAAATGTTCGGGATAGGGATAGCATTATGAAAAACAAAAGAATTTTACCTCCCTTACAGCATAATGGAAGGGAAATAGAAATATATCTGGACTACTCGAGGGCAACACAGGTTAAACGTCGCAAATTTAGAGAGGTTAAGAAGAGAATGGCGGCAGCCAAGATTAAATATTCTCTGTTTTACCCTACAAAATTGAGAGTGATATATCACCAGAGGAGGTGCGGGAATGGTTGGATGGTAGGAAGATAGGTTCCTGATAGGTAATGTTATATTCAACGGGGGCTAAGGGAGGGTGAGGAGGTGGGGGGAAGGGCAAAGTGTAAGAGGTTAGTGAAACGTTCGGTTCATTTGAACAGGAGGGGGTGGGGTGGTTGGGAGCTGAGGGAGGATGGGGTCTCGGTGGACACTGGGGTGCGCTCTCTCTCTCTCCCCTCCCCTTTCCTCCTCCACTTTGGGTCTCTGTGGACGTACCGCTGAGCACGATGACACATGAATAAGATATTTACGCTGAATATACGGGGAATGGCCGAGATAGCAAAACAGGTTGTTATATTTGATGTAGTCATGAGACATCTTCCTGCAATTTTATGTCTCCTCGAGACACATCTTACATATGAGCATATTAATGTTGCGAAAAGGAAATGGGCAAAATATGACTACCATGCTTGCTTCTCGGCCTACTTCCGGGGTGCCAGTGTTTACATCCACAGGAGTGTGGATTATATTCCAATTGCTCATAGAATCGATAGAGAAGGTAGCTTTTTTTTTTTTGCATTGTCAGTTGAACGGCACTGTTTGTATAGTGGCATTTGTGTATATTCCTCCACCTTTCTCTATGTGTGTCATGTCATACCTGGCGGACTTTATTGGCTCTAGAGCAAGGTGCCCGGTCCTGGTTACCGGGGACTTTAATGATGTAATGAATGCGATTTCAGATTACTCTGCAATAGAAGAAACAACGAAAATGGCGTATGATAAGAAGAAAGCAAGAAGTTTTAGACTAAATCCCCATTGGATTATACTGGTTAAGGATCAGGAAAGTATAACAAAGGAGATAAAATAATTTTGACTATTAAATGTTCCGTCCGCACCTATGCAGTTTGTATGGGACTCTTTTAAAGCGTTTTTTGCGTGGAACATATACAGCCAAAATTAATAGGAAAAAAAAAGAATATGCGGCAAAAGAACTAGCTCTAGATAGACGGGTTCGGTCCTTCCACGGAGAGATGGTTAATAATACGAACTCCGCTGTACAATCACAGTTTGAAGAAGCGAGGCTGGAGTATAAAAACTACTTATTAGAAAAAGCGCAACATGGGGTCTTCTTTACAGGAGCTAAACACTTTTCCCAAGCAGGGAAACCAGGAAATCTTGATTCCAAAAAGTATAAATAGAATAAAAAATATTAGATTGGCAATGGGGTGGTTACTGCATGTCTGGAGGCAATTGAGCGGGAGTTCGTTAAGTATTATACAACCTTATACACAAACAATAAAAATCAGCAGGAGAACATTAATCTTCCTAAACAGAGGAGGAATGTAAAATACTAAACCGATCTATAGATTTAAAGGAATTATTTGAGGCTGTCAGTGCTATTTGGGGAAATTCTTCCCCAGGGACTGACTGCTTCCTGTTTGAGATTTATCAGCAGTATGGAGTTATAATCTTGCCAATGCTGTTACAGGTCTTACATAAAACATACCAGACTGGTGAACTCCCTCCATCTTTATCTGAAGCTGTTATTACACTTATTCTGAAAAAGGGTAAGGATGAAAGAGAGAACAGGGCGTATTGCCTGATCTCTCTGTTAAATACAGACTATAAAATCAGTGAAAAAATATTTGCTAATAGATTAAAGGGAGTTATCGACAGGTTAATTCACCCATATCAGACTGGGTTTATACCCAAGAGACTAGTACAATCTAGTATACGTAGAGCTTTTTTGAATATGCAGGTGGGGGAGGTTCCCGCTCCATCCTGTAATTAGACGCCGAGAAAGCATTTGACAGGGTGGAGTGGGAATACCTCTGGAAAATAATGTATAGGATGAATTTGGGCCAATATTTTATTAAGTGGGTCCAAATTTTATATAATCACCCCAAAGTTAGAGTGCACTTTTTCCCCTCTGCTGTTTGCATTATTTATAGAACTGTTGGAAGCTAAAATTAGATCAGATGAAAGGATTAAAGGTTTTGGCATAAAGAGGGCATCGGACAAAATAAGAATGTATGCAGATGACAACTTAATTTTTTGGGAGAATCCAACATTACAGTTGCCTTACCTTATGGAACTAATAAATAAGTCCAGTGATATATAAAATCAATTGGGCCAAATCAGTATTACTACCGCTCGATCAGGCAACTCCACCGAACCCCCTAGAAATTAGGGTATTAAAACCTATGGAATCCTTTGAATCCATTGAATATCTGGGTGTTAAGTGCAAACATCCTTGATTTTACTAATTTAAATGTTTCTCCTTTGTTGACTAAATGTAAAAGTAAAATAAGTGTTTGGCAGAAAATATTAATAGGTCAGGCGGACAGAATTGCATTAATAAAAATGGTGTTACTTCCCCAGATTTTGTATATTTTGGCTGCATGTCCAGTGTGGATAGAGGATTATTTCTTCAACCATCTGGAACGGCTGCTGAACGACTTAACCTGGGGAAGAAAAAGGGTAAAACTAAAACAGAAATATCTTTGGTTAGCGGAAGAGGATGGAGGACTATCGGTTCCCTTCTTTCAGGGATACTATTTGGCCTCTCAAGTCCAGTGGTTAAAATCCGGATAAAATACTATAAATCAATACCTAGAAAGGGGTTTTATTGGCCCAAAATATAACATATTTAGTATATTAGAGACAGGATTTATTAAAAAGAAAGGTAAAAAGTGTCCAATATGTCAAATGGTCGACTTGGCCTGGGGAAAAATTGTAAAGTTTAAAAGTGAGGAAAAATGGGCGAATGATATAGGATCAAACACATTAGAATGGGGTAATATATATAAAAATATAAAAAGGGCAACGATTTCTAGTAACTTTAGGATTATTTATTTTAATATTATTCATAGAATATATATATATATATATATATATATATATATATATCCCCATTATTGTTAAGTAAGACTTATAAAGAACGAAAATCAAACTGTTTGAAATGTAAAGAAGAGGCTGCCGAATATATACATATGATATAGAGTTGCTCAAACGTGCAATCTTATTGGAGAGAGGTTTTTCGTGCTTTAAGTTTAGAGTCCTTGGTATCTCTTCCACTTGAACTGGAGGTGGCTGTGTTGGGCTGTATTCCACCATCAGTTAGGGGAAAAAGAAAAAAAAAAAGGTCTGGACAAGAGGCCTTATGGTGGCGAGAGTTATTATAGCAAGAGAGTGGGGTTCTGATAGAGCGCCCAATATTATGGAGTGGAAAAATGTATTAGTAATGATTGAGAGGTTTGAGCAATATGCAATAAGTAGTAATAATGACAACTAGTCGCTGTGGAGCGGTGCAGCTGCCCGAGTGAGGGTGGGGCAGCAAGAGAGGAGAGAGAGATGAAAACAACGCGTACCCCATTGGGGGACCATCTATTGTACCTACCGAGATAAGCAGCATGGGGGGGTATTGGGGGGTGGTTCGTTTAAGGTGGGGGGTAGGTTAACTTAGACAGACAATACATGGTCTGAGTTAAATGTACTGTGGAGTCCAATGGCGAGTCGTGGAACCTCTAAGTTAGAACAGATGATCTAATATTGTGGAATTGTTTGTGTTAATTATGGTATACAACCTGTTACATTTAATGTCTTAGCAGATTATGTATTGTCAAACTCAGATTTTGTATTGTCAAACCTAATTTTAATTTTGTATTATGAAAGGAATAAATATAAATATAATAATAATAATAAAAATAAATAAATAATATATATATATATATATATATATATATACAGTCATGTGAAAAAATTAGGACACCCTTTGAAAGCATGTGGTTTTTTGTAACATTTTTAATAAAAGGTTATTTCATCTCCGTTTCAACAATACAGAGAGATTAAAGTAATCCAACTAAACAAAGAAAACTGAAGAAAAGTCTTTTCAAGATCTTCTGTAAATGTCATTCTACAAAAATGCCTATTCTAACTGAGGAAAAAGATAGGACACCCTCACATGTATTCCCTCTTAAATTGGCTCAGATCTCACACAGGTATATCACACCAGGTGCACATAATTAGTAGATCGTTACTCTGCATGTTGAATGAGGCTTGCCCTATTTAAACCTCAGACATTTAGTTTGGTGTGCTCCTGACTGTTGAAGTGAGAGTGAGCACCATGGTGAGAGCAAAAGAGCTGTCAGAGGACTTCAGAAAAAAGATTGTAGCAGCCTATGAGTCTGGGAAGGGATTTAAAAAGATCTCAAAAGATTTTGAAATCAGCCATTCCACTGTCCGGAAGATAGTCTACAAGTGGAGGGCTTTCAAAACAACTGCCAACATGCCCAGGACTGGTCGCCCCAGCAAGTTCACCCCAAGAGCAGACCGCAAGATGCTAAAAGAGGTCTCCAAAAACCCTAAAGTGTCATCTCGAGAACTACAGCAGGCTCTGGCTACTATTGATGTAGAAGTACATGCCTCTACAATCAGAAAGAGACTGTACAAGTTTAACTTGCATGGGAGGTGTGCAAGGAGGAAACCTTTGCTTTCCAAGAGAAACATCGAGGCCAGACTGACATTTGCCAGAGATAAAGTTGACAAAGACCAGGACTTCTGGAATAATGTTCTTTGGACAGATGAGTCCAAAATTGAATTATTTGGACACAACAGCAGAGGACATGTTTGGCGTAAACCAAACACAGCATTCCAAGAAAAGAACCTCATACCAACTGTGAAGCATGGAGGTGGAAGTGTCATGGTTTGGGGCTGCTTTGCTGCAGCAGGACCTGGTCAGCTCACCATCATAGAATCCACGATGAATTCTACTGTGTATCAGAAGGTGCTTGAAGAACATGTGAGACCATCAGTTAGAAAATTAAAGCTGAAGCGGAACTGGACCATGCAACATGACAATGACCCAAAACATACTAGTAAATCAACCAAAGATTGGCTGAAAAAGAAGAAATGGAGAGTCCTGGAATGGCCAAGTCAAAGTCCAGATTTGAATCCCATTGAGATGCTGTGGGGTGACTTGAAAAGGGCTGTACGTGCAAGAAACCCCTCAAACATCTCACAGCTGAAAAAGTTCTGCATTGAGGAGTGGGGTAAAATTTCCTCAGACCGATGTCGAAGACTGGTAGATGGCTACAAGAACCGTCTCACTGCAGTTATTTCAGCCAAAGGAGGTAACACTCGCTATTAGGGGCAAGGGTGTCCTATCTTTTTCCTCAGTTAGAATAGGCATTTTTGTAGAATGACATTTACAGAAGATCTTGAAAAGACTTTTCTTCAGTTTTCTTTGTTTAGTCGGATTACTTTAATCTCTCTGTATTGTTGAAACGGAGATGAAACAACCTTTTATTAAAAATGTTACAAAAAACCACATGCTTTCAAAGGGTGTCCTAATTTTTTCACATGACTGTATATATATATATATATATATTCTAAGGATACTTTCACACTTGCGTTAGAGGATTCCGACAGGCAGTTCCGTTGAAATACTGGATCTGTCTCTCTGGTGTCATCCGGAAACACTTGGTACCGGATCCGTCATTAATACGTTTTAATGGAAATTAATGCCGGCAAGAGTTCCGGAATTTTGACTGGAGAAAATGCGCAGCATGCTGCAGTATTTTCTCGGGCCAAATACCGTAGGAGGGACTGAACTTAAGACATCCTGATGCATACTGAATGGATGCATTCAGAATGCATTAGGATAAAACTGAAATTTGTATCCCTGTGACGGAGCTCAATGCCGGAAAACTTTAATGCTGGTGTGAAAGTACCCTAATAAAGTGTGATTTTAGTTGTTCTACTCAGGTTAGATTTGTAACCTGGTATTTGAAGTACTGAACGACCTACTAGTTTACCAGTCATCTTTAAGCATGTTGATTTCTAACTGCCTGATCGGGAGAGGCCTATACATATTAGCTGTGTGGTCCCATTGGAATTGGTGGTTTGGATGAAATTCCTGTAATGTCTATGACCAGCTTTACACTGACTGTATATAAAAGGGTTATCCGGGAAAAGATATTGATGACCTATCCTCAGTATAGGTTATCAATATCCCATCTGCGAGGGTCTGACACCTGGGACCCCCACCTATCAGCTTTTAGAAGAGGACGGGCTCTCCATGAGAACTGCAGCCACTTCCTAGGCCAGTGACATCACCATACATCGGTCACGTGACCTTGTTTCCGCTCAGCCCCATTCAAGGTAATGAGGCTGAGATGCAATACCAAGCACTGTCCCTATACAATATACAGTGCTGTGCTTAGAAAACTACGATGAAGCTGCATCACTTGCCAGAGCTCCACTCTGATGTGGTGTACAGCGACTCCCTGAAACAGCTGATTAACCCCTGCAAATGTTTTAACGACAAGCTATCTTGTGTAAAGTAATATGTCCAATCAATGGTAGCAGCTGTATTTTGCCTAATTTTAGGATATATGCCTTTGTTTCTTCCTGCCTATGCCTATCTCACATTAAAAAAAAATGTATGACTTGTTTGGAAGGGCTGCCAGGAGAAAGTATCTTCTTTCTAAAAAGAACTTGGCTTAAGATTGCATATGAGCAATGTTCTTTGGACAGACAAGAGCAAAGCGGAGATGTCAGGCAATAATGTACAGTGCTATGTTTGTCAAAAAACAGACATAACATATCAGTACAAACACCTGATACCAACTGTCCATCACGGTGGGGGAGGGGTGATGATTTGGGCTTGTTTTGCAGCCACAGGTTCTGGGCACCCTGCAATCATTGAGTCAACCAAGAACTCCTCTGTATATCAAAGTATTCTAGAGTCAAACGTGAGACCATCAATCCAATAGGTAAAACTTGACCAAAACTGGGTCATGCAACAGGATAATGAACCTGAACACACCGGCAAATGTACAACAGTATGGCTGAAAAAAAAAGAATCATGGTGTTACAAAGGCACAGTCAAAGTAGTCCAGATCGCAACCAAATTGAAATGCTGTGGCAAGAACTTAAGAGTGCTTTTTCATAAGTGAATGTCCATAACACATAATGAACTGAAGTAACGCTGTAAAGGAGAGTGGGTCAAAATTCTTCCAGAGTGATGTGAGAGACTGATAATGATTATTTTAAGATATTGCTGCTAAAGGTGGTTCTACAAGCTATTGATTGATATACTTATCTTTTTACACATGGCTTTTCCATTGTGTTCCATTTTTATTGAATACATAATTAAATGGTTGAATCTATTGTGTAATGTTCATCTGGGGTGGCATTTACCTCATTTCAACCCCTCCCTGACACAGCAATTTAAGCTTTTTGTTTTCATTTTTTACTCTTGGCTTTCCAAAATGTTAAATATTTTTTATTCACATAGCCATATGAGGGCTTGTTTATTATTGGACAAGTAGTACTTTATAATTGCATCATTTAATATTGCATATGACGTAGTGGAAAGCTGGAAAAATGTAAAACATTTCAAAAATGCCAATGTGGCTTCCCTGAAATGGCAAATTTTGCAGTGCTGTGAAGAAGTATCACCTGAGTTTTTTTTAGCTTTGACCTCAAATAAATCATAAACAGGTAAAGATAGGTCAAAACTGACACTTAAAGTGTGTTTCTGAGCAAACTCTAGCCAAGACTAATATATCACATGACCCCATTCCCATTGGAAAAACCTGTGCAGAATTCAATATGGAGGACTTCAAAATGGTGGCATAAAACTTTTCCAACCCCAAGTAATGCACCTTATAATTATTTTTAAACAGTAAAATACTGTTACTTCTACACCAGTTACTTCTGCCTCACCCTGTGTTATAGATATCTTTTGGACTCTTTTCACTTTTTTCACATTTTGTTATGTTGCAGCCTTGTGCTAAAATAAAAATAAAAAAATAAAAAACTATCACAATTTCCCCTACCAAGTTTGTGGAAATAATTCTGAACCTTTACTATGACACTTGAAATTAAGTTCTGGGGAGCTCCCATTTCTCTCCATCATCTTGGGGATTTTTGTACACCTTGATTGGAGTCCACCTGTGGTAAATTCAGTTGATTGGCATGATTTTGAAAGACAACAACAACACAGCAAAAACTAACCCATGAGGAGGCTAAAATGGCCTGTCTGTAGAGCTCACAGATAGGATTGTGTGGAGGCAAAGATATAGAGGAGAGTACAAAAAATTCTACAGCACTGAAAATTCTCAAGAGAACAGTGGTCTACATAATTTTTAAATGGAAGAAGGTTGGATAACTAGGACTCTTCGTAGAACTGGGCACCCCATCAAACTAACTCATCAAGGATTGAGACCCAAAGACCCTGTGTGCTTATGAGAGAAACCTCAGAAGGTCATCTATCACTGTAGCACTGCACCAATCTGTGCTTTATAGCAGAGTGGCCAGAAAGAAGCCTCTACTTATTAAAAGACACATAAAAGCTTGTCTAGAGTTTGCAAAAAAGCACCTAAAGGACTCTCTGACTATGAGAAACAAGATTCTCTGGTCTGATGAAACCAAAGTTAACTTCATTTCTAAGATCCTGTCTGAATGAAATCAGGCAATGCACATCATCTGTCCAATACTATTTGTACAGTAAAGCATGAAGGTGGCATCAATATGCTGTGAGGGTGTCTTTCAGCAGCTGGGATAGGGAGACTGTTCAGGGTTGAGGGAAAGCTGAATGGAACAAAGTGCAGTGATATTCTTGATAAAAATGTGATTCAGAGCTGGACTTTAGAATGGGCCATAGGTTTACCATCCAAATAGACAATGATCCTAAGCACACGGCCAAGACAACACAGTTCTGGCTTAGGGACAAATTACTGAATGTCCTTGAGTAACCCAGCTAAATCCCTGACTTGAACCCAATTGAACAGCTCTTGAACCCATTTGAACAACCTTGTGGCATCATACCCAAAAAGATTGGAGGCTGTAATTGCTGCCAAATGTGCGCCAAGTAGGTACAAAGTAAATGATCTGAATTCTTATGTTAAAGCAAAATTTTTGTTTTCCCTTGCCAATAAATTAGCAAAGATTCTGTTTTACCTTTCACATTATGGGGCACTGAGTTCAGAATCATAGGGAAAAACTAGATTTTTTTTTTATTTTTAGCCCAAAGCCACAAAATGACAAAATTTTAAATAAGTGAAAGGCACTGAAGACTTTCTGAATGCATTATACAGGGTGGCCCATGAAAAAGTAGTTTGCTTCCAGTCAGCAACCAAGTACAGTACTTGATGCGTTTAGCTTTGTCAGACTCTCTCAGTTCAAGTGCACATGTTTTTCGGCACGGTTTCAGGTTCACAGATTTCAGCACTCACTGATAAGTTGTTTCGTGATACACCAACTTGCTAAGACAGTCTTTGAGTTGATTTTTGGGGGCTACTTGCAATCCGCTGCTGAATTTCATGCACAACTTCAGGTGTCCTGATAGAAGAAGACCTTGGTTTTTTTCACATTTTTTTTTTTCACATAGGCATTTTGCATTCCGGTTTTGAGATCCGTCTTCCGTTTTGTCCCTGTTCTTTGTCAATGGGGACAAAACAGAACAAATCAGATCAGGATGCATTCTGTATCGGTTTGTTCAGTTTTTTGACCAGACACAAAACTGCTGCAAGCTGCGTTTTTATGTCCTGCGGAACTGAACCGTATTGGTAACAATAAAAACATAAAACGATCCGACACCCATTGACTTATGACAATTTTAATGCATTAAAATGATTTTAATGCTAGATCCGGTTTGTTCAGCTTCTATTTAATACAACCAGATTCAGATGAAACAGAAGTGTTTCATTCAGGTTTTGAGATCCTGTGCCGAATCTCAAAACCTGAATAAAAAACGCTGATGTGAAAGTGGTCTAAGACAGATTTACTATTAGTCAGTTTGATTTGGAGATATTGGTGGCAGGCTACTTTTTTGTGTAAATATATATATATATATATATATATATATATATATACATAAGATCATTGTAATAGGGAAAAAACAATAAAAAATTGTTAGGACATTTTGTATTGTTGTTTTTTTATGCATAGGTTTAGTAAAATATTCAACTTGTACTGCAGGTAACTCATGTTACAATGGTTATTTATTTTTATTTTTTTGTCTGGAGAATCTCTTTCTTTCTTTCTCTCTATATATATATATAGGTTTTAAAAATGATACACGTACACGATATACATCTCCAGAGAATTCAACGCACACACAGACAAAACCCCAAGTCACTTTTGCATAAATAATACCGCTAAAGGTCTGACAAAGTCCATTACTTACCTTCAACTATTATTGATGACCTATCATTGGACATTTTTCTCAATTCTACTACTCGTTAGGATGTAGAGATTAATATCCCATGAGCTGCCTAACCAATGATAGATAATTTGTTTATCAGTCACTGATAGCCTGTAGCAAAATGAAATAAAGTTGAGAAGCTGTCAATATTTTTAGAGATGAAAAATGCTTCTTTACCAGCTATCTCTTCACTGTGTCTTTGCAGAAAATGACTGTCCCTTTCCTAAGAAACTGCCAAGACGTCAGCTATTCAGCCTGGGCACTCGTTTTTCAGTTGCGAAGAACTGACTTTAATTTTCAGCCCAAGACTTAATGGAATCATCATAGACATAATTTATATACATAACTCAGCACAATCAGCGTAAGCCAAGACGGGAAGGGTGTGCAGAAGACCTAATGTAAATCAGGATTATACCTCTTTATAGGATCTGCAATAGAGGCTTGTATGCTTTATTGTAAAACAAGAAGAGGAACAATCCTTTACCTTTATCAGCATTTAAGTTCAGCATGTTAAGCAGATTTTTAAAGGCTAAAAACTCATTGCATTTCAAAGACAGCTTAATTCCCTTCTTTAAAATGTCTTTTGAGATGCTGATGATTATCTGTTAGCAGCCGCCTGTGCTTATATGTGCGATTACAATGCATAGGTAATACGATAGCATTTAATTCCATGCACATAGGTCACGGCGGAGCGAAAAAGGAGTTTGGTCTATTAGACTAAATATCTAAAGGGGTAGGATACAATGTACATCTTTATTAAATTCCCAAGGTCCTGTTTCACAATATCTAGTGCTCTTCAAGGGGCACACCCACAATGTTCTTTCAGAAAGGAAACCTTGATAATTAATGGAAAAATAATATATTGTACCATTTGACTATTTTTATATTTTTAATATTTAAGCTGGTTTTTAGTTCAAATTTTAAAGGAGTTGTCTGGGGCTTAATATTGAAGACCTATTCTCAGAATAGGTCGTCAATAGTGCTGAGCAAAAAATTTGCTTCATGACTACTTCTTCACAAAGCGCTTTTATTTGTACGTAGTGGGTACAATGACAGGGAGTAGTGATTGCACCACCCCTGTCATTGTACCCCTCAGATACCACGTTCATAGCTGATCGCAGCATCTGACAGTAATAACACAGTGTAAAATGAAAAAAATGAAATCATACCTCATCCATTTGATTATGGGAGCCGGCCACTGCCATTTTGATTAAAGATCTGGAGTGAAATCTTGCTCACCCCATGATGACATCATCACGCCGGGCGGTGTGGTGACATCACGTTGGCTGGTGTGATGACATCATCATGTCGGCAGGCGTGGTGATGTCATACGTCACAGTGCACGGAATTTCGTGCAAGACCTTCAATCAACATGGCGGCAGCTGCCTCGCCACAATCATATGGATGAGGTAAGTATGATTTTTTTCATTTTTTTTACCAACATTTAGAGAAAATTGATTTGCTACCACGAAGCGCGAGGAAATTTGGCTTTGCGGCAAATTGAATTTTCCCTGAAATCTGGATTGAATGCCACTTTGTGGCCTTTGATTCACTTAACACTAGTCATCAATATCCGATTGATGAGGGTCTGACTCCTGATCAGCTGTTTGAAGAGGCTGCAAAGCTGGCCTTTTCTTAGGTCAGTGACTAGAGAAGAGTGAACTAATTCTTTAGAATAGAATTTTGACCCAAATGTTCAAAAAAATTCAGATTCATTTAATTCAGAGTTTGAGATTTTATTCAGGGGGGATTTTTACAGAGAGAGAAAGAGAGAGAGAGAGAGAGAGAGAGAAAAAGGAATGAGATAATTTTAGGCATTTAAAGCTCTTTCTATTCGAGTAGAATCAATTGGTTAATGAATTTTTGAAAATTTGTTTATTTCTACCAATGACATCACATTCACATTCATTGGTCAAGTGACGTAGGAGCAGCTCATTCTCATTTAAGTGAATGGGGCAAAGTTGAGCACACCCAATATCTAATGGACAGCTCTCTGCTTAGTAAGTTGCAAGGAGGATGCGCCGCTCATGGAGCACCATGACCTCTTCAAACAACTGATTGGCATTGATGACCTATCCTGAGGATAGGACATCAGTACTAAACCCTTTTAAAATGTTGCTGTATACCTTGACTTGCATAGATGACAACACACATGAGTATAAATAAGTGACACATAGGCTGTGTAGTACCATCCCTGATGTAGGAGAGAGTAAGCACCTTGAAAAAGTTAGCCCAATGCAGGAATCGTCCTTAACAAACTAGAAAACCATAAAAATACAGAGAGTAAGATAAGGGCAACAATCACGTGTAATCATGCGCACATTGCACCAAATACCAGCGCCCTGCTAGAAGGCAGACTCACTAAAGGACCACAAGACTAATCCGCTGCCCAATGCTAGTGTAACAATAGTCATACAGGTGAAACCATACATATTATTAATATTGTCCCTATGAGTTCCCTCTGTGTATGGATTCATCAGGGGACACAATAAAATAGAGAAATATAACAATTATTGGATTTACATACACTTGTGAAATACATAAAATAAATGTACAAAGGAAATGTGGACTCACACACACACAGTGAATGATTCACTCTTAATTGTCCTTCATAACAAGATGGTTAAGAATACTTGAATACTTGAAATGATTGGAATACTTGAAATGATTGTGAATTAAACTCTGAGGGTGGAGAGGGAAAAATTGTCATTTTTGCTATTCCCCTCTGAAACTCTGTTTCAGTGAGGCTATTTCACAAAGAAGCCCCTTTCAAAACCAAATGTCTACCCCTACCCGTGTTCCTCATTACTCAATACAGCATGGATAAAAAAAAAAAAAAAATTATTTTGGTAGGAAAATCTGTACATCTCCTTGTTAGCCCACATAATTCTAAGCTGCAAGCTGAAGGACCATAGTGGTCGCAAGAGCACCATTTTAGGAATCAGTAGGCACCTGAGATGAGGAATACAACATATAACATAGTTCATTTTTACATGCCTCAATGTACATATGTATCCTCTCTGTGTGCTATTATAGAAACTCCAATGAGCAAGAATGTTTCTAGGAGAGACTACCTCCATACACACCATATCCAATAGGGCTCGTCAGGATTCTGCTCTATTGCGCCCACAACTTACAAAGAAATGCGCTTCATGAAAAAAAAAATCGTCACAAAGTGAATTTCTTTGTGAAATTCGGCAAAGCAGCCAAATCTAAATTTTCATAACTTTACTCATTTCTAGTCCTTAGTCACTTATCACTCATCCATTCAATCTGGGCAAGTCCCCCTGCTCTGAGAGATGTCATCCTTAAAAACATAGTGCACACTTACCAATGGGTAATCGGTTCTAGAAAATACATCTTTAAAGGGATTCTGTCATCAGATTTTACCCCTCTAACCTAAACATATGCTCATGTCCAGACTAATACGAAGAATCCTAAGCTGGCCTTATTAAACCTCACTGTGGCAATATTTGCCCAAAAAACAGATTTTTATAACCTGTCAACCACTTACTTAAGGTGCCCAAGGGGAGGTCCATTAATACAGGGCGCCCAGCCGCACGTCTCGCCGTCCGGTGCCCAGCGCCACCTTGCCTTTCTTCAGCTCCCTCTTCCCTGTCTTCATCGTCGCCTTCTACAGCTTAGAGCTGCCTCCGTAATCCTCCCCGTCCCTCTGCCAGATCCCGTGCCTGCGGACTAGGCTCAGCCTGATGCGCCTGTGCAGACTCCTGGCAGCGACTTCGTTGAGCAACGCGCATGCCCCGGCCTGATGCGCACTTTGCTCAACGCTAATATGACCTGCAGATTGGCTGAGCCTAGAGCGCAGGCGTGGCATCTGGCAGAGGGACGGGGAGGATTGCAGAGGTGGCGCTGAGCTGTAGTAGGCGGCGCTGAAGACAGCACTGGGCACCGGACGGCGAGGGGTGCGGTCAGGCATCCTGTATTATCGGACTTCCCTTTGGGCACCTTAAGTAAGTGATTGACAGGTTATAAAAACCTGTTTTTTGGGCAAATAGAGCCACAGTGAGGTTTAATAAGGCCAGCTTAGGATTCTTCATATTAGTCTGGACATGAGCATATGTTTATGTTAGAGGGGTTAAATCTGATGACAGAATCCTTTTAATATATGCTCCATCGCATCATACCAGACAGGTCGTGTAAGTCACTGCACTGCATTCACCTCCATATAATATCCATCAAATCAACAACAGATATGTATTAATAAACTGGTCTTCGAGTACCTTGGATACCGTGACATGCTCCATATTTACCAGTCAGGTGTCATTTTATTTATACATTGTCTGACACTTCCAAACATATTTTGACCAAAACTTGCAGGGTTCTTACAACAGATCTTAGGTAGAAGATGGTCTGGATGCCATTTTTGCACACTTAATACAGTTTTTGCACATGTAATGGGCTGTTCACATCTTGTTTTTGCTCTGTGTCAAGCTCATATGTTTGTAAACAATAAACACGTATTGAAATGTATTACTCGACAGACCATAGACTATAATTGGGCAAATGTTGTTCAAAAGGGCATACTTTTGACTCTGTATGTCACTCTTTATGTTTATGAATGTTTTTTGTTCGTTTTTTTCAGGACAGAATAGTGCAGCATACTGAAAAACAAAACAAAATAAAAACAAAAACAATAAAAATGAGTAAAGACTAAATGAGAGAAGGATGGAAACGTAATACAGTACATTAAGTTTCCATCCACTAAACATATCCATCTTCAAATCTTTATTGAAAAAAACAAAGGCTTCACAAAAATGTGTACGTTTAAATAAAAGACACAAACATATATATATATATATATATATATATATATTAGATAGAGAGATAGATAGATAGATAGATAGATAGATAGATAGATAGATAAATAGATAGATAGATATATATAGATTCAGATGTCATTTTTATTTTAAAATTCATGACAAAGTGCCACATCTAACCGATAAACCTGTCCATACACACATATGGACAAAATTGTTGTTATCCTTCTGTTAAAGAAAGAAAAACCCACAATCGGCACTGATATAAATTGAAACTGACAAAAGTAATAAATAAACATTTACTGAAAATCAGCTAATGGAAATCTGACATTGATTCTGAATTGTGGTTCAACATAATATTTTATACAACAAACTAATGAACCTGGCCTGGATAAACATGTTGGTTCCCCTAAAGAGGTTGTCTCATCTTATAGGTGGCTCAACTGTTGACTGGGATAAAGGCATCCTAACTGTGAGGAGCTCCAACATTAAAACTGACTGGTGATGTGAATAATGTGGATAACCTCGATACAATGGCATCTTGCGGGGGGGGGGGGGGGAGGCATATATTATTGGGCAAGTGAACAGTCAGTTCTTATGGTTGATATCTTGGAAGCAGTAAAAATGGGCCACGCTAAAGTGGCCTGGTAAAATGATGCATGTCTTCATTTAAATCATAGACAACTGGTTGTGATGGAGTCACTTTCCCGCAGAGCTCATGGGACCAGAATGTACTATGGGAACATGAGAAGCCAGCAAAGGTATTGTGATGGAAACCCTAGGTCCGAGCTGAACATTGTTGTAAACCAAGTACGACCCTTCATTCCAACAGTATTTCCTAATGGCAGTGTCTTCTTTCTGCAGGACAATGTGCCCTTCCACTCTGCAAAAATTGTTCAGAAGCGATTTGAGGTACATGACAAAGAGTTCAATTTTCAACATTTTGTCAGATGTGCTGGAAAAACAAATCTGATCCACAGAGGTTCCACCTTATAACTAACAGGACAAAGCCTCTGGATGCCAACTAAAATTGGACATCTTCAGAGGTCTTCTGGAATCCATATCTCAAAGTCTCAGAGCTTTTTTAACCACACAAAGCGGACCTTCACAATATCAGGCAAGTGGTTTCAATATTTTGGCTGATCAGTGAATAGCTCAATAACAGAATATATATATATATATATATATATATATATATATATATATATATATATATATATATATAGTAGACGAAAAAATATATATATATATACCCATATTATTTTTTATTACTTGTTTGTTTCCTTGTCTGTAATTATATACATAATCAGACTTTCAAACATAGTGTTATTTATCAGCTCATCCGCACTTTCTAGGTTGGCGAGTCATTAAAATAATATTGATAGGACTTTTTTTTTCCCCCTGACCGACTCTTTAGTTGATACCACACACGCTCGGAGCCTTAATGCCCTGCTTTTATTGTGGTAAAGGAAGTACTATTACAAGGATAAATCCCAAAGGCATTGTGCAGCTCGACTGCACAGAAGCTCATTTCCATATTGTAATTAGAATGTTGTGTGCAGGCCTCTGTGCTACTGTGCCTTGCAGCAACGCTCCAGTGAGCAGTAAAGTGGCCTGTGGAGAATTCCATCTACACAATAGGGAATATGAGCTCCATCTATCCTGGCATCACCTGAAAGGCAGGAGTATCCGTACAAGGAAAGTAGCCAGGCTGTATTATTATTATTATCTCACTGATACGGTGCCCACTCCCCAAAACTGAAGAGCTTCTGAAACAAATGAGAAGTTTAGGCAACACAAACAATGGCTTTTATCTATCTATCTATCTATCTATCTATCTATCTATCCTATCCATCATTTTATATATAGTATCTGTCTATCATCCATATAAAGAATAAACCTCTCATTTATTTGTCCTATATCTGATATGATACCCAGAGACATCTTTAAATTAAGTATGATCTACTGTGAAGAAAATGAAAAGAGCAATATTTTCTTCGATGTCAAAAACTTGCTGGTATTTCTATAGAACTTTGATGATGCAGTTACATAAAATTTCATAGCAGTAGAACAAGAGGGATATAATAGGAAACACTACCAATATCTTCTTCCTGTTCTCTGCAACCTATGGCAACATTTTACTAGTGGGCACATAGATTGCCATATAGTATAGATGAGTGAACCAGATAAGATTCAGCTAGTTTGACGTTTATAAAAAAAATTGCTTTGGGAACAAATCAATTCATCCTACATTACTCTTGGTTTCTAGCAAGAGTATATACAAGTCTCATATCTTAATTCTGCTGGCATGAGAAAAGATTAAAGGGAGTCTGTCACCTCCATATGGCCATATACAGTACTTAGGGCTCTTTCACACTTGCGTTCTTTTCTTCCGTCATAGAGTTCCGTCGTCGGGGCTCTATGCCGGAAGAATCCTGATCAGTTTTATCCTAATGCATTCTGAATGGAGAGAAATCCATTCAGGATGCATCAGGATGTCTTCAGTTCCGGAACGGAATGTTTTTTGGCCGGAGAAAATACCGCAGCATGCTGCGCTTTTTGCTCTGGCCAAAAATCCTGAAGACTTGCCGCAAGGCCGGATCTGGAATTAATGCCCATTGAAAGGCATTAATCCGGATCCGGCCTTAAGCTAAACGTCGTTTTGGCGCATTGCCGGATCCGACGTTTAGCTTTTTCTGAATGGTTACCATGGCTGCCGGGACGCTAAAGTCCTGGCAGCCATTGTAAAGTGTAGTGGGGAGCGGGGGAGCAGTATACTTACCGTCCGTGCGGCTCCCGGGCGCTCCAGAGTGACGTCAGGGCGCCCCACGCGTATGGATGGCGTGATCGCATGGCATGTCATCCATGCACATGGGGCGCTCTGACGTCATTCTGGAGCGCCCCGGGAGCGGCACGGACTGTAAGTATACTGCTCCCCTGCTTCCCACTACTACTATGGCAACCAGGACTTTAATAGCGTCCTGGCTGCCATAGTAACACTGAAAGCATTATGAAGACGGATCCGTCTTCAAATGCTTTCAGTACACTTGCGTTTTTCCGGATCCGGCGTGTAATTCCGGCAAGTGGAGTAAGAGGCCTTACATGGCTCTGTAGCAGACCTATACAGGATTGTAATGGTACCTTTGTCTTTGTCTTTAGACTTGCACCAGCAGGAAAAATGAAGTTTAATTCATATGCAAATGAGCACTTGCAAGTGCCCAGGGGAGGAGTTCAGTGTGTAGGTGCCCAGGCTGCTCTGCCTTCTTTTCACTTTATTCCTCCCCAGTCTCTGCCTTTGCCCGCCCTTCAAGTCACTTGCCTCATCGATAGGTCCGGACTTGGAGGGCGGGCAAAGGCAGAAACTGGGGAGGAGTAAAAGTGAAAAGAGGGCAGAGCAGCCTGGGCACCAACACACTGAACGCCGCCCCTGGGCACTTGCGAGTGCTCATTTGCATATGAATTAAACTTCGTTTTTCCTGCTGGTGCAAGTGTAAAGACAAAGACAAAGGTACCATTACAATCCTGTATAGGTGTGCTACAGAGCCATGTAAGCACTGTATATGGCCATATGGAGGTGACTGACTCCCATTAACATTCTTTTCCATTTTGTAAGAAGATCTAATTTGAATAGCTTTCCCAGAAAGCTAAAGGGATGAAAGTTAACTGCCTGACAAAAAAAGAGAGCATATGCTATCTAATGCCAGGAGAATTAAGATATGTGATTTGCATATAATACTCATGCATATTTTTTGTCTCCCTAATGATAAAGAAAGCACCAATGAGTACCCCACAAGGCTAGTCAAGGCTAGTAAAGCAAATGTATGCTCAGTGGTGTGTGGCAATTTCCTTATAGTACTTTCAGTTGAATGTTACTTTAGATGTTGCTCTGGTTCATCTGAAGTTGGGCCAAAATAAGGAAATAGAATTGCTAAAGGTGTTGTCTGTTTTTGCTATACTGGTGATCTATCCTCAGGTGAATAGGAAGGAGCTGTCCCATTGAGATGATTTGGAACATCAGATGCTGTAAGTATAACAACTTGCAATAGCACAGAAATGAACTGTTACAGTAAACAGTAAGAGGAACTAAGCATCTATATGAGTGCTATTTTTTCACCTAGTGGATTGGCAGAGATATTTTCCAGCCTTTTAAACAGGCTTATGTAGCAAAGCTAGAAAAATAGCTAAGCCAGCCTCATATCTGCATATTTATCAGAGCCAAGCAGATGAGTACAGTTTTTAAATAGCAAAGCCTTAAGGGGAACCTCTGGGTGGGTACTATTTCTATTATGGAGACCAGTTGATATAAGTGATGACCATTGTAGGCTAGACAACGGTCCTCTTGATTTATGAGGAAAATATATTATTATGTCTAACATCCATAGGTCTAGGAAAGTTATTTTAAATGTGTTTCCCTGAAACCCATAGGGGCATCACCTGACCTACAATACTCTCTCAAAAATTCTGACCGGATCCTTGGTTGAACTTGATGGACTTATGTCTTTTTTTCAACCGTATTAACTATGTAACTATGTTAACTATCATCACAAACTGTTTATCACATCCTTACCATAGACCTTTATTTAAAGTGCCATGGTTGTGGAAATGTTCTGTAGAGTTACATAATTGGCATATTTCTGACACCAACCATGGAGATATACAGTATTTAGGAAACAGCTATAAAATCAACTTTCAATGATGTTGAAGAATGAGACTCTAAGTTGGAAATTTAAAGTGGATCTTGACTGATAGCATGAACATCTGTGGTTCTCATTGGATTTCATGCTGTACTTATATGACTGTTCATGTTTCCTTCCACACTTTCCAACTGATGATCTAAAATAGTGCATTTATTATTCTGTTTCCATTTACTGCTACACCACATTTAGCTGCACATCACATGTATTCACATTGGTGTATTTGTCCACTAATATCATAGCAACCCAGGTGAGCTATCAGTATGTTAGTAGTGTGAGTGTCTACAACCTCAAAAACGCAGATTGTCGTGAAACTACAACTCCCAGCATGCAAACCTGCTCAGCTGTTCTCTGAACTTCCATAGAAGTGGACGGAGCATGCTGGGAGCTGTAAAAACAGCTGCACTGCTGTCCCTCGCTAATGTAAAGTGCAGGAAGAAAGTGAGGATATCAGAAGAAATCCAAGCAAGGACATTTAAAATATATAAGGATATAAACATATAAAATATAGAAAATCAGTACCCCAGTTCTGCGAGTGTTAACCGCTGAGCTGCTCATCAATAGTTCTTTGGCGTTACTAGGCATATATTATGTATTTTTACTGTTCTAGATATATGTTTGGACAAAGACGGGAGATTATAGTAAAACTGAATGCAAAAACATATTGGCTTCTATCAAGTATGCCGTATATCTTCAGTTTATAGCTCATGGCTACAATAAAAAGCTTCTGCGTTCAACTGCAGCTGTAGATCTATAAAATGACATTTCTAGCATACCTGTTCCCTCTAGCTAGTTGTTTCCACACCATGGCTCTCCTCTGTACACCAGGAGCTATCCCAGCCTCCATGTATACCTGTATGCATATATAGAACATTCCACTGAACATTACAATATTGAGCAATCATTAGTAAATGTAGACCTGTCAATCCCACCCTGGTTATCTCTAGGGAACATGAGAGCTTGCAAATTCCATCCTTACATTATCAATCAGAACGAATCTTTCAAACACATGTTTTAGGCAGAATTAGTTGGAGTGTGCAAGAAGGCAGTTCCAAGACGTAACATCTGTTGGGTTCATTATGCAAAGAGTGGAAATGGTAGCAGCACATATCGTACTTAGAAATCAGATGAAAGCTGTGAGAAGATAGAAAATGAGGATTCAACATCCATTTCCCGGCATCAGAAAATACAATCTATGAAGCTGGGTTCTAGCAGACAGGTGTTAGAACTTGGTGAGTCAACAGCACTGCGTATTTTATTCATGATATCGAGTCTTTACAACTTGTCTATGCAATATGGGAGTTAAAACTACATTATGTGATAATCTTATCGATAAGAGTAGATGCTTTGATGGATGCACTTGACAGAATATAAACTAGGGAGAAGAATCATACTGGTGTACAGAAAAAATTACTTCCAACCTTAGTACTGCACTAGATGAAGCATTCACAGGTTATTCCTATTACAGACATTATGGAATATCTACAGGAATGTCTGATCTGGGTTCCGCACCTTTCCAGAATGCAGTTTTGATGACCCACATCCGACTTTGGTATGATCTCCTGTTTTCCAAAGAGGATACTTGAAGAACCCTGGTTATGCAAAGCAAATGCATCCCCTATCTGGATGCGGCAATTTGGTCTGAGAATGTATTTTACGTAAATAATCCTGTAGAAGAACACCTCAGACAATTGGGGTAGATTTACTAATACCGTCTAAGTGCAAACAGAATAGAAAGGCTAAAAATGCACCAGATGTATCCCAGTGGTTGATGATGGATGATATATCTGGCGCACATTTAGACAGTCCAATTTCATGTCACCCATTAGATTACTTATTTTATGCTTATGGGAGTGAATTTTGGCGCATCTGAAGTACCACACACAAAAAAAGTGTCTGAGACACTCAACAAATATGCACATTGCCTCTATGCCAGAATTCTGGCACACTTGCAATAGCAACTCTGCCCCATTATGTTCTTTAAAACTCTGTGTCATGGAGCTCAGGCCCTGCACTAGGCATAACATAGTAAATCAGTTTAAAAAAGAGTGTTCCTTTAAGAAACACAGCCTAGAAAAAGGTTAGTTGACACACTGGACATTTAATAATCTGGATTAAAAGAATGGTAACTTTTATGAAACTGGTTGTCCATTTGAAGTCAGGAGACGATGCAACTTTCTAACCTACACTCCATGCTGATTCTGCCTAACTGTTCTTGGCTCTAGATATGGTTGACCTATCCAAAAGGATAGGTCATCCATTTCAGATTGATGGGGCTCTGACACCCGGTACCCCATTCATCAGGTGTTTTCAAGAGCTACTGACACCGGAAGCAACACAATGGACAACACCAGGATCAGCTCCATCCATTGTGTAGTGGCCATACGGGAGTACTGCAGTTCATGTTCCAGTCAAGTGAGCTGCAGCTACTCTTTCCCTCTATTCCGTACCCATGAACAATCAGATTGGTCAGATGCATGTGTCCTTAATGGGGAGAGGGGAGTAAGAAACCTGTCGCTGGCTTAGTTCCCTAAGAAAAAAAAGGGATTGGACATCAAAATTCAATATGCCCAATACTTCCTTATTTTATTTGCTGAAGTTGCAGGTTATAGAGGTAGTGCTTCCATACCATTTGCAGGGATCACTGATCTCTGTAGCAGTTGCTAAATCATATCAGTAATGGGGATATAAGGAATACCATACTGCTTGAACAAAAAATGTGACTTTTGCATGATTCAAGATGCTACTCTTTTCTTCCCAGTAGTCGATAGAAGTTGTTTTACTGCCAAGCAGCTTCATAAATCAATCCTTTCATACTTTTCATTACATTTCAAAATCACTGTAAACTGAGGCTTAGATGTGGTTACAATAGGTCATGCTTAAAACTATTGCCTTGGTAAGTGTGGTCTGCTAAATGTGGAAATCTGTGACAGCAATATTTGGATTAATTCTTCAATCAAAGAGGTCCTGTCAGCTCTTCTAACTAGAGATGAGTGAATCGAAGCTGACGAAGTAGAATTCGATCCGAATCCGGATTTCCTCATGTTTCATTGTAATGAATCGTATTTTTTCCTAAAATTGCTGCTACACTTTTGAGGACATGGAGGAAGGAACTCTGGGAAGACAGGATCACCCATAATTCCATGCATGCAGCCAATCAGCAGCCTGCCAGCCCTGTGATGTCACAATCCTATAAATAGCCCCAGCCATCTTGGATTCTGCCATTTTCCAGTGTACTTAGTGCAGGAAGAGACGTCAGCAAACGCTAGGAACAGTTCTAGGAAAGACTTAATTGTGCTACAAAAGTGATTTACAAGTTCAGGGAAAGATTATTGAAGGTGTAGGGAAAGGATAGGGAGGAATCTGATTACACAGCATTTATGTTGACCAGGGTTCAGTAGGGGAGGTTACAGCCTGGGTAATAGGAACAATCCTATTACACCTTGCTGCACTGACTAGGCACCCAAATTGCCATTATACATCTCTGTAATTCCAGCAAACCGTTCTTATTATTAGGGTACAAGTGCTGTTTAATACAGCCATTAACAGGGTTTATCACAAGGAAATATTTCTACGTCTTATTTGCCCTTGTGCGGTGCAGTTACATGTTCTAAAGCATTTTTTGGCTTGTATTAGTGGGGAAAAAAGGGCTTATTAGCCGTTGTGTGGTGAAGTGCTAAAATTACAGCACTTTTTGTAGTGTATTAGTGGCAAAATAAAAATATATTTGCCTTTCAGCGGTGCAGTTATATGTTCTAAAGCCCTCTGTGGCATGTATAAGTGGAAAAAAATAAGGGCCTATTTGCCGTTCAGCGGTGCAGTTATATGTTCTAAAGCCTTTTCTGTCGTGTATTAAAAGTAAAATATATTTGCCGTTCAGTGATGCAGCTATATGTAGTGTTGAGCGAGCATGCTCGGCCGAACACCGCGTGTGCTCGAGCGCAATGCTTGAGTCAGTGTATTTAAATCAAATTTAGCCTCTATTTCTATGCAGAAGATCGCTATACAGTGAGGGAATCCCTCAGTGTGAGTCATCGGCTTAGGAGTCCTTGCTCTGACTCCATATGTATATATATAGATACAGTCCTGATCAAAAGTTTAAGACCACTTGAAAAATGGCAAAAAATCATATTTAGCATGGCTGGATCTTAACAAGGTTCCAAGTAGAGCTTCAACATGTAACAAGAAGAAATGGGAATGAGACAAAAGATTTTTTGAGCATTCAATTTAATGAAAACAACGAATAAACTGAAACAGGCTGTTTGTCAGCTGATCAAAAGTTTAGGACCACACCTCCAAAAAAAAAACTAGACCCCCCCCCCAAAACAGAAATCCAACTTCCAAACATGAACTCAGTAATGATTAGCTCCGCCGTTATTGTTTATCACTTTCAAATTTTGTTTCGGCATGCTTGATGCAAGCGTTTCCATGAGGTGAGTGGGAACATTTCTCCAAGTGGTGAATACGGACGCACGAAGGCCATCTACTGTCTGGAACTGTTATCCATTTTTGTAAACTTCCCTTGCCATCCATCCCCAAAGGTTCTCAATTGGATTTAGATCAGGGGAACACGTAGGATGGGCCAAATCAGTGATGTTATTCTCCTGGAAGAAGTCCCTTGTCCTGCGGGCATTGTGTACTGTAGCGTTGTCCTGTTTATAAACCCAGTCATTACCACACAGATGAGGGCCCTCAGTCATGTTCTCTGCAACATCTGGACATAGCCAGCGGCCATTTGACGCCCCTGCACTTCCTGAAGCTCTATTGTTCCACTGAAGGAAAAAGCACCACACACCATTATGGCGCCCCCTCCACTGTGGAGCGTAGAAAACATCTCAGTTGGGATCTGCTTGTCATGCCAGTAACGTTGGAAACCATCAAGGTTAAATCTTTTCTCATCAGAGAATAAAACTTTCTTCCACCTTTGAATGTCCCATGTTTGGTGCTCTCTTGCAAAGTCCAAACGAGCAGTTCTGTGGCGTTCAAGGAGACAAGGTCTTTGAAAACGTTTTTTGTTTTTGAAGCCCTTCAATCTGAGATGCCTTCTGATGGTTATGGGGCTGCAGTCAGCACCAGTAAGGGCCTTAATTTGGGTTGAGGATCGTCCAGTGTCTTGACGGACAGCCAATTGGATCCTTTCGGCTCAGTGCTGATGACATTTTTTTGGGTCTTCTACTTGACTTTTTTGTTCCATAACCCTCAGGATCATTTAAGAAATTCCAAATGACTGTCTTACTGCGTCCCACCCAGTGGCGTACCAAGGGGGGGGGCGGGGGGGGCGGGCCGCCCCGGGTGCCACTCACAAGGGGGGTGCCAGCCAGGCCGCCTGTCTTTAAAAAAAAAAATTTTTTTTTTTTATTCTTCAGGGCCGCACCGCCGATCGCCACAGGCGGCGCGGCCCTGGATGTAATTGCGGCCGCTGTGTGCTGTGGGGCAGGGGAGGGAGAGGCGTGTCCCTCCCCTGTTCTTCTGATAGGCCGCAGGCACTAATGCCTGCAGCCTATCAGAGGCCGGCTCAGGCAGCGCGATGATGTCATTATCATCGCGACGCCTGAGACCGGCAGCACACAGCAGATACACAGGCCGGAAAAGGCTTGCATCGCTGCTGAGCTGATGAAGGTAAGTATTCTTTTTATTTATTTATTTTTTTTCCTCTTTGCGGGGGGGGGGGGGGGGGGAGATCTGGCACTATGGGGGGGGGGGCTGGCACTATGGGGGAACTAGCACTATGGAGGGGCACTATGGGGGGTCACTATAGGGGGAGATCTGGCACTATAGGGGGGAGATCTGGCACTATAGGGGGGAGATCTGGCACTATAGGGGGGAGATCTGGCACGATAGGGGGGAGATCTGGCACTATAGGGGGAGATCTGGCACTATAGGGGGGAGATCTGGCACTATAGGGGGGAGATCTGGCACTATGGGGGGAGATCTGGCACTATGGGGGGAGATCTGGCACTATGGGGGAACTAGCACTATGGGGGGGGCACTATAGGGACAGCTGGCACTATAGGGGGAGCTGACACTATAGAGGGAGCTGGCACTATAGAGGGAGCTGGCACTATAGGGGGGGCTGGCACTATGGGGGGGGAGCTGGCACTATAGGGGGGAGCTGGCACTATAGGGGGGGAGCTGGCACTATGGGGACATTTCTTACTGGCACATTATGGGGGGGCACCATGGGGGTATCTGTGGGCTTTTTTTTATTATTGGCACATTCTGGGGGGCACTATAGGGGAGAGCAGCACTATGGGGCATCTGGTGTTACTATAGGGGCATTATTGGGGGGCACTATGGGGAAGTGGGGGCTCTAAAGTGGTCTTTTGTATTGGAACATTATGGGGGGCACTGGCATTTGGTGGCACTAAGGGGGCATTTTTTTACTGGCACATTATGGGAGGCACTATAGGGGAGAGCGGCACTATGGGGGAGTGGAGCACTATTGGGGCATATGGTGGCACTAAGAAGGGGCATTTTTTTACTGACACATTGTGGGGCAGGAACACTATAGGGGCATCTGCTGGGGGCACTAAGGGGCATTTTTTTACTGGCATATTATGGGGGACACTATGGGGAAGGGGGAGAGGAGCAGTATGAGGGCATTTACTGGGGCACTATATAGGGGTATTTTATACTGGCATACATTATGGGGACATTAGCTCAACTGCGGGCACTAAGCGGGGGTATTTCATGTACTGTCATATTATAGGGAAAATTAGTACTACTAGGGGGTATCATGGGGAGCTATACTACTACTGGGGGCTATGAGGAACATGATTACTAGGGCACTATAGTAGTATTTCCAGGGGGACTGTTTCTGCAGTATAGTATTGGGGGTGGCAGGAAACTAATGTCTGTTTCTCAATCTCTGCAGAGACGGGAGATGGCAGAAAAATCATCATGGCGGTCTGGTTTGAATGGAGAAGATGAGGAAAGAGAACGTCTACATCAAAGGTGACATCACTGGATGTAAGAGGTATGTGGTGCTATGTAGGAGAGGAGATGCCCCTTATGAACCACTGATCACCCCTGATCACCCCATATAGACTCCCTGATCACCCCCCTGTCATTGATCACCCCCCTGTAAGGCTCCATTCAGAGGTCCATATGATTTTTACGGATCCACTGATACATGGATCGGATCCGCAAAACACATGCGGATGTCTGAATGGAGCCTTACAGGGGGGTGATCAATGACAGAGGGGTGATCACCCATATAGACTCCCTGATCACCTCCGTCATTGATCACCCCCCTGTAAGGCTCCATTCAGACGTCCGTATGATTTTTACGGATCCACTGATACATGGATCGGATCCGCAAAACACATGCGGATGTCTGAATGTTTTGTAATAAATATTATTGAAAACATTGAAAAAAGTTTGTGCATGTAACTTTCTTGGGGGGGGGTGCCAAACAAAGGGTTCACCCCGGGTGCCAAATGCTCTAGGTACGCCCCTGGTCCCACCTCAGCAGCGATTGCGCGCTGTGAGAGACCCTGCTTATGCAGTTCAACAACCTGACCTCGTTCAAAAAGGGACAGTTTTTTTTCCTTTGCTGTCACAACGTGTGACTACCTGACAGAAAATGACAATGAACCCACATCTTTGCACAGATTTGGCCTTTTAAAGGCATGTGGTCCTAAAATTTGGATCAGCTGAAAAACAGCCTGTTTCCGTTTAATCGTTATTTTCAATTAATTGAATGCTCCAAAAATGTTTAGTCTCACTCTCATTTCTTCTTGTTGCATGTTGAAGCTCTACTTGGAACCTTGTTAAGATCCAACAATGTAATATATAATTTTTTGCCATTTTTCAAGTGGTCTTAAACTTTTGATAATGACTATATACATATATATATATATATTTATGTATTATTATTTTTTTGTAAGTAATTACACATTTTTTGCCATACATTTTTTACACTTACAAAAAAAAAAAAATTAAATATATACATCTAATTTAAAGGATAACTGTCACACTTAGACCCTAATTTCAATTTTCATATATGTAGTTACTAACAACATGATATTCCAGAATCCCCATATTTAATAAGATTCAGCCCTTAGCAACCAGTCTGCATAAAACTGCAATTTTACTATTCAGTTAAGATTGCCGCCCCTGCCCTCACCCTGAGGCTAATCCCGCCTGCCCTCACTAACCAGTAACAATAGCCCCCCAAAAGTGTCAGTAACCAGAGCCCTCCCCCCCTAAAGGGTTAATCTCCTGCCGCACAAAGGGGTCCTCTTACCACATGTTGCTGTAATTTATACACTGAGCAGACGGCAGATCTCCCTTCCCTGTTGTGCGCTGCTCCAACTCTGCATTCTCCAGCTCTGCTGAGTGAGTGAGCGTCTACCAAGCGCAGGGACAGGGAGAAGTGCACACAGCCCAGGCACTGTTATCAGCTGCTGGGAAGGACCTGCCTTTAATCATTTACTTACAGTCACTGGCTGTCTGTAATGTGACCTTGCACGCTGCGTGCTTCTGCGTCCTCCTTCCTTCAACACATAGACGGACCATGCCTAGCAACCATATATTAAGCACAGGTAAAAGTAGGCAGTACAGGGACCAAAAATGTGGAATTAAGGGGTAATTGAATACACAGTGAAAAGTTGAAATAGGGCCACCAAGGTGATATCAATCACCACAATCCAATACTCCAAAAAAAATATATATGACAGTTATACTTTAAGGTCTATTTCTTATTTTTTTGAGTGACTGGCTTTGCGGCTATATAGTGTAGAGGTTAAGTTCTGGGCTATGATGCAGAACTGTGAGTTCAAATCCCGTCACAATATTTTTCAGAAATAGATGTTAAATTAGATTTATATATTTTTTTGTTGTTATTGTAAAAAATATATGACACAAAATAAATGTGCAATTACTAATTATATATATATATATATATATATATATACATATATATATATATATACATATATATATATATATATATATATATACTAGACATTAAGCCCGTTACAATAACGGACGCTAGAACAGTAGTGCTGGCACTGTGATGGGGGATCTGTGGGTGGCACTGTTATGGGGGGGATCTTTGGATGACACTGTTATGGGGGATCTGTGGATGACACGGTCGTGAAAACTCAGATCCGACAGTATATTCTAACACAGAGGCGTTCCCATAGTGATGGGGACGCTTCAAGCTAGAATATACTAAGTTCTGTGTACATAACTGCCCCCTGCTGCCTGGCAGCACCCGATCTCTTATAGGGGGCTGTGATCCGCACAATTAACCCCTCAGGTGCCACACCTGCGTGGTTAATTGTGCGGATCTCAGCCCCCTGATCGGGTGCTGCCAGGTAGCAGGGGGCCAGAACCCCCTCCCTCCCCAGTATTAAAAGCATTGGTGGCCAGTGTGGCACCTGAGGGGTTAATTGTGTGGATCACAGCCCCCTGTAAGAGATCGGGTGCTGCCAGGCAGCAGGGGGCAGTCATGTACACAGTTCTTAGTATATTCTAACTTGAAGCGTCCCCATCACTATGGGAACGCCTCTGTGTTAGAATATACTGTCGGATCTAAGTTTTCACGATCTAACTCAAATCCGATGGTATATTCTAACATAGAAGTTAAAATATACCATCGGATTGGAGAAAACTCAGATCCGATGGTATATAATCGGCACACACGCACCCTGCTGTGTGTGTGGAGTGTGTGCTGATTGGTTTGTGCGCTGCGCGTGTGCTGATTGGTTTGTGCGCTGTATGTGTGCGGTCTAGCTCACCCCAAACCATCTCTATTGGGTTCAGGTCCGGTGACTGTGGAGGCCAGGTCATCTGGCGCAGCACCCCATTAAGTGTTTAATAGAACAGGTGGAATGACGGTGTAAAATGAAACGTGCTTCTTCATGGCGCTAACATCGACCTGTAAGACTGAGTTCATACTTGAGTCATTTGATCAGTTTTGGCCCCGTGACAGCCCAAATAAGTGAAGTGTGCAGTCATTCTATGTGCGACGCCTGTCATCTGCGTGTCATATGGACTCACAGTATTATTTCACTACCAATGCAGACTCCCTATGTGTGTTACTGCAAGGCACAGTGTTCTATACCACTATAAAGGCTTTCTGCAGCCAGGAAATAGTAGTTTTTTAACGCGATTCGACGCAAATAAATTCGGATCAAACTGAATTTTGTAAAAAATTTGGCGAACCGGCCGAATCGAATATTTGAAAAATTTGCTGATCTCAGCTTCTAACATCTGGTTCAGAATATATATACTTGAGGACCTCATGAAGTAACAATTTTGCAGCATCTGTTTTTTTTTATTTTGTTTTACAATGTTTTTGCTGATAAGAGAAAGACTTCAGGCTCAGACACTCTTTAAATAGAGACTCTTAACTGAAACTACAGCTACACTTCAAAGGAAGGTTAATAATATGATTTTATTAAACATAAAAAGTTGTATATATAGTGGTATAATGTTCCTTTTTTGCACTTATTTATAGACAAAGGATAAAGAACATAATACACAATTACATCAACACTTCAACTGGAGTACATCCAGAATGAAGGTACTTACATCTCCGATTGAATTAACATCATCTGTCAGCAACTGATCAGCTGGGAAGCCCTTTTAGTGGAAGTCAGAGTCTCAATCCGGAAAACACCTATTAGGTCTCTACACGAGGTGTCCCCCCATAAGTTGAGCTTCTGAATCCCCCCTCAAAGGGTTACAGCTTTTATATAAATTTAAATGAAGAACTTGACTCCCTAGTGGAATTAAGCCAACACATGTGCAGTAGAAGGGTCACTGTATATATCCTGTCCACCTAGTATTATTCTGGACCCTCAAAAGATCAATTTCCGGATCCAGAATAAATACAAATTCTGAAAACAACTTTGAGCAGACAAAGTATAACTCCAGATTCTCCAAACAACCTGGAGCTTCACAGGCCAGAAACAAAATGGAATCCAAATGATCAGAAACTAAATCTTCACACTGTATACAATTTATTTGTTATTCGTCATAGAAGACCCTTTCAAGGTCATCTTCAGAAGGAAAGTGTATTCAGTTATATATACATATATACTAATTGTTGAACTCAGAAGTTATAAAGGCAGCTTATACTCTTAGGGTAAGATTTATAAAGGACATTATTGCGTACGCCACAATGCTCCCGACTGAAATCTAGGCCAGCCAGGAGTTACATTAAATTTCTGGTATAACGTAAGTCAGTTTTCTAGAGCATGTGTTACTAAATCAGATGGGCAGCACAGATCCCACTTGTTACCCCTTTTCCTCCCAGTCAAGCTCCACCCACTTTTTGGTAATGTCGTATGGGCGTCGGAAAAGGCAAAAGATTGACAAATTTTGTCACAAAACGGCGCTTGTAACAAAATTTGTGACTTCTGAACATGACAGCCATATACCTCTCGACTTTTACATAAAAATAAAAAAAAATTCTAAAACTTGCTGGACAAGCATGGGTTTAATCACAGTTAGCAAACCATGTGCCTTACTATTGCAGATATGTGCAATAGAATATGAAAGCAGAATTATTTAGATCTTTATATAATCCAGATGTGGACATCTGTTACGTAGAATAATGTTGTCTTTTCTTAATGTTGTCTTTTTACTTATCTTTTGGTTGTTATTCTGTTTTTCTATTGGTGACAACACCCAAGCGCTCGATAATTACCAGAATTACTTCTCTTGGAATCAGAATGGTGTGTATGTGTTTTTTTAATCTACATTGGCCGTTGAGTGAACTGAGTTAGCGTGGAGTTCCTGCACAACCTAAATTCCATACTCTAATAGGACTTTCTTTATTCTTAGCGTGACTAAAATGATGGTCAACGAAGATTTACTCAAATAAGGAATGAAGACGTATGTTTGTTATTTCCACCTCTAAAGGGGGGGTTCACACTTGCACATCTTCTGAGATTGAGAATAAATCTGGTGCCCATTAGTTTTCAGACTCAATCTTTAGATTCTGGTGATAACAGAACATCCCATTTACTGCAATAGTGCAGTCATGAATAGGCCAGCAGTTTTGAACCTGCTAAACTATTAATAACACTTGTATAAACCTACAATGTTGTTAGTCGACAAGCAACAACAAAAAATGCCCAAAAAACATAAAAAATAGAAGTAATTTTATTGTAATAAATATATAACATATCACGAAATACATGAAAATAATATTATTTTTATGTATATCATGATATGTTATATATTTATTACAATAAAATGAATTCTATTTTTTTTATTATTTTTGGGCATTTTTTGTTGTTGCTTGTCGACTAACAACATTGTAGGTTTATATTGGTTTCCAATTTCTTTGCCCAGACTAATAGCTTTGTATATTGAGGCCTTTTTTTCTTGGTTCTATATTTATAACACTTGGCAGGGGATATAGAAATCAGTAAATACATTTTTGTGGACCCTTCTCTCATCAGGAGTAGTGAGAATATGATGTTTTATTCTCACAGATTCTGCTCTCTCAAGTGTCGAGCAAGTGGACTTTCACTGTGAAGTGAAGTCACCCCTGGGATGCAGCTCCGTGCAGACAGCATAGTGAAACTCCCTGTGTGGGCACTTCAGAGACCAGACTTTGACAAAATAAAACTTCATATTCTCACTACTCACGATGAGAAAAGCTCCACAAAACGTATGTTTGTCTTGCTCTCCCCAGCCCCTTACCTAATGCTGTGAGCAGTGTTTCATGGTCAAATATGCTGGCAGACTCCATTTAATTTTAGCAATTTAGTGGAGGTCACAGGGAATGACTTGTCTGAAAATACTAATTGTTAAACTTTCTCTTAAAGAGAATCTGTCAGCTCCAATACACCCCTCAAACTAGAGTAAGCCGTGTATAGTGTAAGTGATTCCCGAGTCCCATTCTGTAATTTGAATCTACCCACTTTCATTCGGATGCTGTCCTCAAACAAACCAGAAATAAAATGCATTGATTGGACTCCTCTTTGTGTCCTCTCCATTATGCGCGAAAGCTCAGGAGTCCTCTCACTACATTTTACTGCTGGTTTGTCAGAGCAGAGTGTCAGAATGCAAATAATAGCTTTCTGTAGTTTGAGGGATATTTCGGAGCTGATAGAGTCCCTTTAAACATTCTCGAAATAGTGAAATTCTTTGTAGTCATTAAGTTAACAAAAAATTAATATGTAAGGATTTATGAATTGATTTGTCCTCATAGTGAGTAACTAAAAGACGCCAAAAAACAATATGCATGTATTCGGAAATTATAGAGAAGAAAAATGTAACATTGCCATAACAATATGGTTACTGCGAGGTGGAGAAAAAAGGTTTGCAGCCGCTAATAGGATTAGCTCAGTACAAACCACAAATTGTGGGAAGTAATTCACTCACATCTCAGCATTGCTCATATTTAGAAAGAAGCAACATATAATGGAACACTTCATGTGGAACAGAGGAAACCATTAGCGTATAAGAGAACAGTAACGTAAGTAATAAAACACTTACTAAATATTTATGTGTATAAGTGTCTCAGGGTAATGTCGCTTCCTGTTATATCTCATATAATGGCAGAGCAGTAGGAATGCTGTAAGCTGACCTAGGTAAGAAACCTAGGAAAATAAAATATTCTAGAACACTTTCCAGTCACTGACAATTGCCAGTCTAAAAACTTGGACTAGCACTATCCATTCAGATGAGTAATAGACAAAGGAGAGTTTCTGTAAAATATATATATTTTTTTTCCAATTAGACCATTACTTATTTGTAAGTCCCTTTTGATCTTTGAGGACTTATGTAGTCAAGTTGATATATCAGCAGACACCAAAGATGTAGTGTTACTGCAGATGATGGGAAAATTCAGTATTTATTAGATGACCGCTTCCTTCGTCATGCCCTACACACACCGTTTGTAGCACACTGACCAAAACAAAGCATTATTGTCCATGTTGTAGGCAGGGCAAAAGGGGCAGCTGCCCCAGGCGCAGTTGCTCGTGGGGGGACCAAGGCAGCTTGAGCCTGGCCAGTGACATAGCATGGGAGGGGGGCATTGCTCCGGGCACAAAATTCCAGGGGGCAATAGCAGGGCCGCACTGCCAATTAGGCAAAGTGAGGCGATGGCCCCAGGTGGTGCGGCCCTGGTGACAAGTGGGGGGCGGCGGCAGGGCACAGTGAGATGAGTGCTTCCATTGTGGAAGCGCTCATCTCCATAGTCATCTGTATCGCCGTCCTCAGGACATCGATACAGATAAATGTGCTGCAGCGGGGCAGGGGAGGGAGAGGCGTCTTCCTTCCCCGTTCCTCTGATAGGCTGCAGGCACTAGGATGAGCTGTACAGCATGGAACACATTGCATTGCTGCCAGCCTGATGGAGGGAAGTATAAGTGTTTATTTTTTTATTTGATACTACTTACTGGCACATGATTGGGGGACATCAATGGGGGCACCTGTTACTGGCACATGAATGGGGGGCATCTATGGGGGGACTTGTTACTGGCACATTATTGGGGGACATCAATTGAGGCACCTGTTACTGGCACATGAATGGGGGGTATCTGTGGGGGCACTTGTTACTTGAACAAGATTGGGGGGATCTGTGGGGGCACTTGTTATTGGCACATGATTAGGGGGCATCTATGGGGGTACTTGTTACTGGCACATTATTGGGTGGCACTATGGGGGCACTTCTTACTGGCACATTATTGGGGGCACTATGGGGGCATCTACTGAGGCCACAAAGAAGGAGCATTTTATATGGAGGAAGGGGGAAGAGAAACACTATGGGGGCTTTTTATACATGGAAATTATGGGGGACACTGAGGGCATCTACTGGGGCACTATATATGGGGCATTTTATACTGGTACATTATGGAGGCACTAAGAATAAGGGGGAGAGGAGAACTATGGGCATTAACTGGGGGCACTGTATAGGGGTATATTATACTGGCACATTATGGGGGCACTATGGGGACATTAGCTCAACTATTACTACTGGGGGTCTATGGTCAACATGATTACTAGTATGGGCACTATGGGAGCATTATTACTTCTGGGGCACAGTGGGGACATGTTGGGGGCACTGTAGGAGCACTGTTACTACCATGTGTGCTCTAGCAGAGAATTATTCCTATTGGTGGGACTTTTAGGAGCACTATTACTGTGGGGGCACCTTGGCACAGTATCAGCTTACCACAATTATTTTTGGGGGGCGTTATGTTTAAACTATTAGTGTCAGGAGCACTATTTGCTGGGCACAGTTATTTTAGGGCAATGTGTGCCAAACATTATTGAAGGGCACTATCTGCATGGTACTACTATTATCAGAGGTTTATCTGTTTCTGCAGTATAATATTGGGGAGCACAACGGCACAGTATTGGGGGTGGTAGGATGATTTGTCCAGAAGATGGGAGGATGATGGAAAAGTAGTAAACTAAGATTTTGTTTGTCAAACTGCAGAGGCGAGAAATGGCAGAAAAATGGTGGTCTGGTCTGAAGGTCTGAAAGGAGAAGATGAGGAAAGAGAACATCTACATCAAAGAAATGTCACTGGATGTAAGAGGTATGTGGCGCTGTATTACCCTGTATGTAGGGGTGGAGGGAGGGGTTAGGCTATTTTCACACTTGCGTTTGGTGCGGATCCGTCTTGTATCTGCACAGACGGATCCGCACCGATAATGCAAACGCTTGTATCTGTTCATAACTGATACATTTGCATTATTCATAAAAAAAAAACGGATCTGTCTTGACTTATATTGAAAGTCAATGGGGGACGGATCCGTTTTCAATTGCACCATATTGTGTCAGTGAAAAACGGATCTGTCCCCATTGACTTACATTGTAAGTCAGGACATATCTGTTTGGCTCCGCATCGTGAGACGGACACCAAAACGCTGCAAGCTGCATTATAGCGACCGCCTAAAAAAGGCAACGGAGACCAAATGCATCCAAATTGATGAATTCTGAACGGATCCTTATCCATTCAGAATGCATTGGGGCTGAACTGATCCGTTTTGGGCCGCTTGTGAGAGCCCTGAAACAGATCTCACAAGCAGACCCAGAAACACCAGTGTGAAAGTAGCCTTAGTAGTACAGTACTATCTGCACATTGTAAAAAAAAAAAAAATGAAAAAATCTGCAAAATACTATATATTTGTGTCAGAAGTTGTGCTTTTTTAATTTTTAGAATAATGATAGAGCCATTTTATTTGATACTTTTGTGCTGATTCTTTTTTCTTCTTCTCTATATTAAGGACACTATAGTCACCAGAACCACAACAGCTAAACGTAGTAGTTCTGGTGTCTATAGCATGTCTCTGCAAGTGTTTTAATGTAAACACTACCTTTTCAGAAAAAAAGGCAGTATTTACATGACTGCCAAGGAAAACCTCTAGTGGCCACTCATCATTACTAAAGTTTACTACTCTACGAGGTGTGTGGATTTTTGTGTGTGTGTGTTGTGGAGGAAGGCGTGATTGCATGCTAGGGTGTGAGAAGGCGGGATCCAGGGGGCCCAAGTAAATTCTTGCCCAGGGTCCAATCAATATTAAGGACGGCCCTGGTTGTAGGTGCTGCCCTTTATTAGCATTCTAACAAATCATCTACATGCACTGCAAATTGCTTTAACAGGTTATCCTGGAAACGATAATGATGACTTATCCTCAGGATTGGTCATCATTATCACATCTAAGTCCTGGCGCCCCCACCAATAAGCTGTTTCAGGGAGCCGCAGCACTCATCGGAGCTGTAGTGATCGATGAAGGCTCCTGGCAGCTTTCCAAGGACAGCGCCATAGATCATATAGTGCAGCTCGGCCCTATTTACTCTATGGTGCTGAGCTACAACTAGTTCATGTGTCCGATGTACATGACGTCAATGGCATAGGAAGAGGGTGTGGGGCTCAAAACCTCTTTGAGCAGCTGATTGGCGGTGGTCCTGGGTGTTGTGCCTCCACAGTTCTGATACTGATAACCTATCCAGAGGACGAGTCATAAATGTATTTTCCTGGATTACCCCTTTAAAAGAAAGTGGAGCTCTCATTAAAGGGTTTTTCCCATCTGCAACAATATACCATCAATGTCAGATAGGTGCAGGTCCAACCTCTCCAGAATAAGGCCTCCTAAGGATAGGTCATCAGTACAAAAATCTTGGAAAACCCCTTTAAGACAAGAGCATGATTCACAAGAATGCCCCTCTAAGCTCTGAACTTAAAGGTCTAAAAGCATTCATCTCAGAGAAAGCATGTCTTCAATAGAAAACACGAGCGTGTAGGTGATGACTACATTCTATTGTCCAACGTATATCCACGGAAGTCCTATATATTCGTAACACTGCAGTATGTGGCAGTGCCATGGAAACAGGCTTTGCTACACCACCTCATACTTACCATAGAAATGGTGCAGCCATCCCGTCCATAGATGATTGAGATGGAAGCTACAGTGTATGACGATATGTTTGGGGCCTCAGACCCTCCACCACACAAAGCTACATAGATTGCTGACTCCAGAGACACATGCACGTTTCCTGATGTCAGATCTTACATGCTGGGTACAGACGTAATAGACAGATTTATCTGCTCTTGTGAAGCACTTTCTTTTTTATTGGCAATTGGAGCATAGGGTTTGGTAATTGGTACGTATCAGGGTACCATGTCTGCTTCCATGTCATATACTTTGTGTGCGTTGTAAGTGCTTGTAATGTGTGAACTAATCATGCTGCAGATACAATATTGGATTTTTACATTTATCTCTCTATCTATTCTATCTATCTATCTATCGATCTATCTATCGATCTATCTATCGATCTATCTATTGTCTATATTTATTTCCTTATCTCTCATTAATCTATCTATCTATCTATGGTCTATCTATAATCTATCTGTAATCTATCTATAATCTATCTATCTCTCATATCTATCTATCACATATCTATCTATAATCTATCTATTCTTTCTATTTATTGTCTATATGTATTTCCTTATCTGTCATTAATCTATCTTCTATTGATCTATTACCTATCTATCATCTAGCTATCTCTCATATCTATCTATCTATCATCTATCTATCTCTCATATCTATCTATCTATCTATCTATCTCATATCTCTCTATCTCTCTATCATATCTATCTCATATCTATCTCTCTATCATATCTATCTATCTATCTTCTATCTATCTATTTATCTATCTATCTATCATCTATCTATCTATCTATCTTCTATCTTCTATCTATCTAATCTATCTATCTGTCATATCTATCTCTCATATCTATCTATTTATCTAGCTATCATCTATCTATCTTCTATCTTCTATCTATCTAATCTATCTATCTGTCATATCTATCTCTCATATCTATCTATCTATCTATCTATCTATCTATCTATCTCTCATATCTATCTATCTCTCATATCTATCTATATATCTATCTCTCATATTTATCTATATAAAAAATAGATGAGCAGCACACAAATCCCAGGCGGTGCAATTCCTTGAAACGGACCACAGACTTTGATCCAGCTGAGAATATGCAAAAAGAAATCCAAGGCAGCACACAGATATCCGTGAAAAAAGGGGTATTTTATTCACCCATGTGTAGACAGCAACGTTTCAGCTCGCTCTATGGAGCCTTTGTCAAGCCATAATACAAGGTGCAAACTCAGGTGCTTATAAAGCATACATAATTTACAAAGTGATTACATAATTATATCTCAATTAATATAAAAAATATTAATAAAACCAGTGAATTTAAATTGGACATGATTGTAGTATGCAAAGCAGGATCAAATATCAATAAAGTGCTGTGTGCCACAAATATTACCCACCAATACATACAGTTGTAGTGCATAATAACATCAATTGATACTCTCTTACAGGTGTGCATGATTGTGGTAATTAAAAAAATAATTCATTCAATATAGATTTCTCACATGTCGCTGGAGACTGCAGGACTCGGTCGGCGTCCGGAACTCTACATTGCGCAGGCGCAGGGAAAGTTACATCCCACGAGTCTACCCATGGCATACAACAGCCGACGGCCCATAGTCAAGATGGCGACTCGGCACCACACATAAACTGGGCATGCTCATACCCAAAGCAAGGCGTGCACAGCCAGACAGACATGGAGATCATGTGACTAGTCACCTGGCACCCATACATAGCAACGGACCGTTTGCATAGATTATTTACTGGTTACTCATCCATGCAGTGGATACAGCGGGGTACAGCGGTGTTTCCCTTGTCTATGTATGTTGGGTGCCCTGTCTTTGCTTGTCGTGGGTACTGTTGAATTCTGCCCACACATCTTCTCTCGGTTGGTTTTATACATGTGCAAGTTTTTGTATTCAAACCAATAACTAATAATTAGTTTTTTTATATTTCCTAGATGAAAATGAAAATATACCTTATAATGGATTTTCTCATTGGAAACTGGAAGACGGCAGGACCCTGTTGGCGATTAATTATAATTGATATTGTCTTTTGAATGAATTATTTTTACAAAAATATATGTTTGTTGCCTGATGGTACGGGCGGGGTGGGACTTGGCACCATCCCATGACTGTGGGATCCTCTGACAGAACACGGATGGCCGGCAATGCGGACATGGTTTGTGTGTAATATGGTCACCAAACATTGACACAGTCTGCGGGTGCGTGTTAGATGAAATCTGGGGTAAAAAAACATATCCAGCGCTTATATTTGATTGTGCCGACTGTACCTGTAGCGCTTGCAGCCCTGGCAGCGCTCACATGTCCGGCGGGCAGCGGGCGGCGAGTGGCGAGTGGCGGGCGGCGGTGCGGGAGTCCGATGCTGCGATCTGCAGCAGATGGTGGTATGGAGGGTCTGGTATGGGCCGGCCGGCCTCAGTAAGTGCTGGGTTGTAGGGACCGGCCGGCCCGAAGTGCTTGTTATGGAGGAGGAAATGGAGCGCAGGAGACGGAAGACAAGGGGCGGAGCTGGCATGTGTGACAGGGAAGTCTGCTCCGCCTCTTGTCTCAGTCGTCACGCTGCGCTCAGTCGTCAGACAGAGGATCGCTGGAGGATCGGTGTGGATTGTTAATGCAGGCAGTGTTTAGCACATTTCCTTCCCCCCACTTTACATTTAAATGCTGAAAGACATCCCTAAGGAATCACAGAGTTAATAAAGTGCCACCCATAATAATAAAGTGGTGTGCCCTGCCAGAAAGACATCCCTAAGGATCCCACTGTTAATAAAGTGCCCACCTCCTAATAAAGTTGGCACTTTATTAACAGTGGGGTCCTCTGGCAGGGCACACCACTTTATTATTATGGGTGGCACTTTATTAACACTGGGATTCCTTAGGGATGTCTTTCAGCATTTTAAATGTGAAGTGGGGGGAAGGAAATGTGCATAACACCAAACTTGACAGTCCCCCTCCTAATAAAGTGCCCCCTTCCTAATAAAGTGAGCTCACTCCTAATAAAGTGAGATCACTCCTAATAAAGTGACCCCCTTATTAAGGCGTCATGCAGACATCTGTGGAGCACGGTCCATGATATCCCAGCCTGCCACCCTGCTGAGTGCACGAAGCGCATGGCGTCATTGGTTGCTATGACGCCCTGCCCTTCGTGCACTCAGCAGGACGGGATTTCACGGACTATGCTCCATGGATGTCTGCATGACGCCTTAAAGTGTCATTGGATCCCCCCCTTTCCCAATAAGTACGGTACCGTATGTCAGCAGCATATCCCCCCATAACATTGTGTTAGTGGCAGATCCCCCCCCCCTATAACATTATCATCCACTGATGTTCTTAGCTACAGTACCCCCATAATTGTAGTGCTAACAGTTCTTCCATTACTGTATTCTATTGCAGAAAATTACGGTAGTCTCCTGCTGCATACTGTACATTTCTGAGCGATGTCAAAGCAGAAAAGGCTTTCTTAAAAAATTCCTTTTAAACTAGAGGTGATAAAGTACGCCAAAGAGCATGGAAACAGGGCAGCGGAGAGACATTTTGGGCCGCCTCCAACTGAAAAGATGATTAGTGCATGGAGGAAACAAGAGGATCGGTTGGAGAAAGCGGAGAAAATTAAACACACTCTTCGTGGGTGTGCTGCAAAGTGGACACTGCTAGACGTGGACATGAAAGAGTGGATCACATGTCACAGGAACAACGGCTTCTCAGTATCCACAAAAATGATCATCTATGAAGCGAAACGTCTTGCTGCAGAGAAGGGCATTGATGACTTCACTGGATCGGCATCATGGTGCTACAGATTCATGAGGAGATGTGGCCTTGCTATGCACACCAAAACAAGAATTGCCCAAAAAATGCCCAAAGAATATGAGTCCAAGATTCTTTCTTTTCATAAATTTGTGCTGGATTCAAGAAAGAAACATGGCTATGAAATAGGCCAGATTGGGAACATGGATGAAGTTCCGTTAACCTTCGATGTTCCATCGAATAGGACCGTCGATGTGAGAGGCGCAAAAAACGTAACTGTGAAGACCTCTGGACACAAGAAAACGCATTACACGGTTGTGTAAACTGCCACCAATGCTGATTTTTAAAAGGAAGACCATGCCAAAAGAGGTGATCCCACGAGGAGTGATCGTCCATGTTCATGACAAAGGGTGGATGGACGAAAATGGCATGAAAGTATGGATCTAAAAGGTGTGGTCCAAACGCACTGGAGGACTTCTGAAGAAACCTGCCCTACTAGTGCTTGACCAGTTTAGGGCACATATCACCAAATCCACAAAAACAAGATTTCCATTAATAAGCCATTTAAAGTGTTCATGAGGGAGGAATGGAACAATGGGATGGCAGCCGGGAACCATGACCTGACTCCCACTGGACGGATGAAGAGGCCCACCATCACCCAAGTCTATGAGTGGGTGAAAACATCATGGCAGGCAGTTAACGAGGAAATCGTCGTCAGATCCTTTAAAAAGTGTGGCATTAGCAATTGGATTTCTTCTTGTATATATATATATATATATATATATATCATATCTATCTAGCTATCTCTCATATCTATCTATCTATCTATCTATCTCATATCTATCTATCTCATATCTATCTATCTAGCTATCTAGCTATCGGCTATCTATTTATTTAGAAAAAATGAGAGTTGGGCATGTATGGAGTGCCAGTGGCTGAGGAGACGATTGTGCTCCAAACGAATAAATAGAAGAAATTCCACGGCACATCCAAAAAGTAAAATAATGAAGTGAATTTATTCACCAGACATGCAACGTTTCGATCTGCTTCCTGGGATCTTTCTCAAGGAATGGCAAAACAACATTGTGCTGTGTGCATATTTATACAAGTCCATATAATCTATACATCAATAATCAAATGAATCCAATAATTAATCAATTTTTCAAAAATACAGTAAATATGACCTAAAACATAATGTATATAGTGATTTGCAATAACCATTATTCATGATATAATAAAGTGACAATAGTTCAATGATTCAACTTGCTTAAAAAAATCATCGATATGAACATACATTCATATAACATAAAGTAATTCTCATGATTAAAATCCAATTCATGTCAGCTGTGATAATCAAATACCTTATTGCAGGTGTGTGGTTAAAAACAATCTAAGAAAGAAAGGGGGGATCCAAGGGAGAGCGGGGGATGTGGGCCACGTGGATGTCGGCGTATCCATTTTCTTACTGCACATGTCAAATGACCTGTATAAAGATTCAGGTCACATGATCACACACTCAGTCACGTGATCGGGGCTCCCATATCATGTGATGGCCTCTGTATTATAGCAAAAGCGCATACTATGATGTCATACTATTGTCACTTTATTATATCATGAATAATGGTTATTGCAAATCACTATATGCATTATGTTTTAGGTGATAGTTACTGTATTTTGCACAATTGATTAATTATTGGATTCATTTGATTATTGATGTATGGATTATATGGACTTGTATAAATATGCACACAGCACAATGTTGTTTTGCCATTGCCTGAGAAAGATCCCAGGAAGTGGATCGAAACGTTGCATGTCTGGTGAATAAATTCACTTAATTTATTTTACTTCTTGGATGTGCCGTGGATTTATCTATCTATTTATTAATCTATCCATCTATTATGTATCTATCTATCTACTATCTAACTATCATCTATATTTATTTCCAAATCTATCTATCTATCTATTGTCTATATTTAGACAGTTAATTTCAAGTTTGCTATTTGCATTTGGAATCTGTTGCTGTCAAGTCTCAAGATGAGATCCAAAGAGCTGTCACTATCAGTGAAGCAAGCCATCATTAGGCTGAAAAAAACTAAACAAACCCACCAGAGAGATAGCAAAAACATTAGGGGTGGCCAAAACAACTGTTTGGAACATTCTTATGCTACTTTCACACTAGCGTTCGATCGGATCCGTTCTGAACGGATCCGTCTGCATTAATAACTTAGAAAAAATTCTAAGTGTGAAAGTAGCCTGAGCGGATCCGTTCAGACTTTCAATGTAAAGTCAATGGGGGACGGATCCGCTTGAAGATTGAGCCATATGGTGACATCTTCAAGCGGATCCGTTCCCATTGACTTACATTGTAAGTCTGAACGGATCCGCTCGCCTCCGCACGGCCAGGCGGACAGCTGAACGCTGCAAGCAGCGTTCAGCTGTCTGCCTGTCCGTGCGGAGGTGAGCGGAGCGGAGGCTGAACGCCGCCAGACTGATGCAGTCTGAGCGGATCCGTTCCATTCAGACTGCATCAGGGCTGGACGGAGGCGTTCGGGTCCGCTCGTGAGCACCTTCAAACGGAGCTCACGAACGGACCTATGAACGCTAGTGTGAAAGTAGCCTTAAAAAGAAGGAGCGCAACAGTGAGCTCAGCAACACCAAAAGACCCAGAAGACCACAGAAAACAACTGTGGTGGATGACCGAAGAATTCTTTCCCTGGTGAAGAAAACACCCATCACAACAGTTGGCCAGATCAAGAACACTCTCCAGGAGGTAGGTGTATGTGTGTCAAAGTCAACAATCAAGAGAAGGCTTCACCAGAGTGAATACAGAGGGTACACCACAAGATGTAAACCATTGGTGAGCCTCAAAAACAGGAAGGCTAGATTAGAGTTTGCCAAACGACATCTAAAAAAGCCTTCACAGTTCTGGAACAACATCCTATGGACAGATGAGAACAAGATCAACTTGTACCAGAGTGATGGGAAGAGAAGAGTATGGAGAAGGAAAGGAACTGCTCATGATCCTAAGCATACCACCTCATTAGTGAAGCATGGTGGTGGTAGTGTCATAGCGTGGGCATGTATGGCTGCCAATGGAACTGGTTCTCTTGTATTTATTGATGATGTGACTGCTGACAAAAGCAGCAGGATGAATTCTGAAGTGTTTCGGGCGATATTATCTGCTCATATTCAGCCAAATGCTTCAGAACTTATTGGACGGCGCTTCACAGTGCAGATGGACAATGACCCAAAGCATACTGCAAAAGCAACCAAAGAGTTTTTTAAGGGAAAGAAGTGGAATGTTATGCAATGGCCAAGTCAATCACCTGTCCTGAATCCGATTGAGCATGCATTTCACTTGCTGAAGACAAAACTGAAAGGGAAAATGCCCCAAGAACAAGCAGGAACTGAAGACAGTTGCAGTAGAGGCCTGGCAGAGCATCACCAGGGATGAAACCCAGATTCTGGTGATGTCTATGCGTTCCAAACCTCAGGCTGTAATTGACTGCAAAGGAATTGCAACCAAGTATTAAAAAGTGAAAGTTTGATTTATGATTATTCTGTCCCATTACTTTTGGTCCCTTAACAAGTAGGAGGCACATATGCAAACTGTTGTAATTCCTACACTGTTCATCTGATTTGGATGTAAATACCCTCAAATTAAAGCTGACAGTCTTCAGGTAAAGCACATCTTGTTCATTTCATTTCAAATCCATTGTGGTGGTGTATAGAGCCAAAAATGTTAGAATTGTGTCGATGTCCCAATATTTATGGACCTGACTGTATATTCAAATTCAAAAAAGCTTTATTGGCACACCCAATTAATGTCTGTCTACTTTTTTTTTATAAAGCCACCATTCAGGCAGTCATGTCTTTCCGACTACATTCTGTCTGCTATATTATATTTACTTCACTGCTGCAATTACCTTGTATTTTTATGGATTCTGGTGCTAAATTCTTCTTAATAAATGAGTTGACTTACTTGTTCTACGCTTTCTTATTTTTCTTATAAATTGGAGTGACACCATTAATGCAATGATGATTAAGTAAGGCAAGCCTTTAGTCAGTCTCCACTGGGTACGGGATTGACACTCCATTCACTAGTGCCTCTCTGGTCGCTCGCCACACTGTACTGAGAACATAATGAATTGTACAAGAAGCCCTGGGTCCTGTCACATGTAGGAAATTCATAGTCTCATCAAAGCAGGATTAATGAAAACAAACAATCAATGGCCTGAAGTTAATGTGAAGAGTTAACCGAGAGGGATGAAACTGTACTCTGTCTCTGACAATGAACCGTCGGCAGCGAGGAGGCACCGACTGTTTCCTGAGGATATTCCTGGTTTCTAGGCTCTAGGGATGAAGTATAAGGATGAATACATGAATGCGATGCTAAGACCGCACAGTGACGTGTGTTTTCAACAGTGTACAACCAATCTGACACAATGAAAACAGATGCATTAGTCTACTAGGATGCCAAATAGTTCAACCTCATATACAGATGTAGCAGTGCTGAGCTAGTCATTCTGCATAACTCATCATTGCATCTGTGCCAAATATACTGGAGTATATTGACTTAAATGGTTAGCACTATAAATGATAGATAGATACTGTAGATAGATAGATAGATAGATAGATAGATAGATAGATACTGTAGATAGATAGATACTGTAGATAGATAGATAACAGATAGATAGATAAATAGATAGATACTGTAGATACATAGATACTGCAGATAGATAGATAATATATAGATAGATAATAGACAGATAAATAGATGGATATGATAAATAGATGGATAGATTATGGATGGATAGATAGATAGATAGATAGATAGATAGATAGATACTGTAGATAGATAGATAATATGTAGATAGATAATATATAGATAGATAGATAATAGACAGATAAATAGATGGATATGACAAATAGATAGATACTGTAGATACATATATATATATATATATATATATATATATATGGATAGATAGATAGATAACAGATAGATAAATAGATAGATAAGATAAATAGATAGTGTAATATGGGGGGAAGATCGCTCCAATAAACCAGGTGCATGAGCCAGGCCAAGGTTAAAGAAAACAGATGTTTATTTTCCAAAACGAAAAAAGGTACAGCTTCCAGCAGCCAAGGTCCAAACAAACCCAACTTAAAGTCCACTTAGTTCAGTACAACATAATCAATAGAACAGTCCGTTCAAAATAAAGGTATTTTTACCCTGTGTTCTTTTTAGCCCGTGGTAGATTCCAGTCGGCTTTCTTGCCAAACTTTCCACATGTCCTCAGTTTCCAGCTCTGTTCACAGCCAGCCACAGCAGTGTGTCCACCACACCACACACCACACACTCCACACTCCCTCACTCACTTCCTTTTCCTCTTATCAGGAGAGTGAGTTAACCCTGTGGGTACCGGATCCTAGGTAGTGCTTTCTTAAAGGCACCACAACCCAAATATTGGTGATACATATCTGTCACTGAGGACCCAACCTCGGCGTCCTTTACAATAGATAGATATATTATGGATAGATGGATAGATAGATAACAGAGATAAATAGATAGATAATAGATCGATAGATAGATAACAGATAGATAAATAGATAAGATAAATAGATAGACAAAATAGATAGATAGATTATGGATAGATAGATAGATAGATACTGTACATAGAGCGATACTGTAGATAGACACTGCACTGGCAAAATTATTCACCCTCGTCCTCAGTGCGGGACACTTCCCCCAAGACTGGAACCAAGGCCTCATAACACCCTTCTACAAGAATGCGGACCAATATGATTCAGCCAGTTACAGAGGGATCTGCATCAGCAGCACTCTGGGGAAACTGTTCAACATCATCATCAATAAAAGAATACTCACCTTTCTCACACGGCACAAGGTTCTCAGCAAAAGCCAAGCCAAACCACCGCACCACTGACCATATCTACACCCTGCACAGCCTCATCAAGACATACATCCACAATACCAAATGTGGCAAAATATTTGCCTGTTTTGTGGACTTTAAGAAGGCGTTTGACTCGGTGTGGCACTCGGGCCTGTTCCTGAAAATTCTGGAGAGCGGAATAGGAGGGAGAACGTATGATGTCATCAAGAGCTCATATGCCAGGAACCAATGCAGCGTGAAGGTGAACAGAAAGAGGACGGCTTATTTCCATCAGGCCCGAGGGGTCAGACAGGGCAGCAGCCTTAGCCCAACACTCTTTAATATCTATATTAATGAACTGGCTGCAGCTCTGGAGGCCTCCTCAGCACCAGGCCTCCCCCTGCATGACCACAAGGTGAAGTTCCTGCTGTACGCCGATGACCTTCTGCTTCTGTCCCCAACAGAGAGTGGCCTGCAAGACAGCCTGGCAGTACTGGAAAAATTCAGCACCACATGGGCACTACCCATTAATCCTAAGAAGACCAAAGTCATGGTCTTCCAAAAGAAGGGCCAGAATAAAGCCCACATTCCTTTGTTCCCATTAAATGACTCCACATTGGAGATAACGAACAGCCACACCTACCTGGGGCTGGAGCTTAACTAATCAGGGAGCTTCAAAGCAGCAATAGAAACACTGAAAGGAAAAGCCTGCAGAACCTTCTATGCCATCAGAAGGCAACTATATCACCTCAAACCACAAGTGAGGGTCTGCCTGAAAATATTTGATGGTGTCATTGCCCCGATCCTGCTCTATGGCAATGAGGTGTGGGGCCCGGCCACCTACCCAGACCAGTCAAAGTGGGATTCCAGCCCAACCTTCCATCTAGAGTTCTGCAAATACCTCCTCCAAGTCCATCGCAGCACCTCCAACATGGCATGCTGGGCAGAGCTGGGCAGGTTTCCACTATGGCTCAGCGTGCAGAAGAGGGCAATATCATTCTGGGCACACTTAGAGGACAGCAGCCCCGGCTCTTACGACCACCAAGCCTGGCTGAGCCACAGATAGATAGATAGATATGAGAAATATAGATTATAGATAGATATCAGAAAATTGATTATAGATAGATATTAGATAGCCCCATATCTGTCTCCAAATCTGGAGAAACTCCCCAATCCAAAAGACCGACAGATCCTGAGCCGGTACAGACTGAGCGCCCACAGCCTGCTCATTGAATCCGGACGTCATCGACAGAGGTACATGCCCAGGGAGAGCAGACTGTGCCAGCAGTGCGACCAGGAGACCGTGGAGGATGAGGTTCATTTCCTGCTGCGGTGCCCCAAATACTCAGCAGTGAGGGAGACTCACTTCAGGAGACTGTCTGATCTCTGCCCAGACTTCACCTCCATGGAGGAGGAAGAGAGACTCTCCATACTGCTGGGGGAAGAGGAGAACACAGCGGCCACAGCAGCACAATATACTACTGCCTGCCATAGACTGAGAGGAGCCTGATATACCATGGACTCCTATACCCCCACCCTGTATATGTCCCCATCCCTCAACCCTACCCAATTATTTCCCACTTGCTTTGGCAATGCTAAAATGTATTTAGTCCTGCCAATAAAGCTGATTTGATTTGATATTAGATAATAAATAGATATGAGATAGATAGATAATATATATGAGATAGATATATAGATAGATAGATAGATATGAACAGACTGTATAGAATACTACCTATATATTTAATAGATACCTAAAAGGATAAAGTATATATCTAAAAGGATAGAGGATAAAGTATTATTAAACTGAAACAAGGGAATAACACATCATGCAGGACAACTGTGGAATGCAGGGCACAGCCAGCAGGGGGTCGGAGGTCTCAGAAATAATGTTCCCAAGCACAGCCAGATCCAAGGAAGCGAAAAAGACCATAAAAAAAGGCCCTAATCATGCAAAGTCCAGAGGAGCTATTCGCAGACTTTGATAACCAGAGGGTGAAAACAAATGTATTATTCTACAGAGAGCGCCATCGAGTCTGGTCTGACACCATGTGTGATCATTACAAGAACATCACAAAATGTGGAATGAACAGTGGGAAGCAGATCAAGGTAAAAGATAGTGATGGTGAAACCTCCCTCACCATCAACGTCTACAATAATGGCACCATCATGGTACAAGGTACTGAGTCCAAATTAGAAGAATTCCAGCAGCTCTCCCCCCACATAAAACAAGTAAAGACCATCAGAGACATAAATAATCCAGCTGATGCCTCAGCTCCAGCACAGATGGTCTCCAGGGACAAGTCTGCAGCGGGCCCCACTCTGGAGACACTTAGAGACTGCCTCTCAGTATTGGAAATAGACCTTATTAAATTAAAGAAAGAGTTTCAAAAAAGCCAAAAAGTAATAAATGGCAGTGACCAGCTAAGAGAAGAGATGGCCAGGCTGAAGTCTGAGCACAGTGCAGCCCTGCGTGACATCCAGATATCCCTTAACACACTCAAACAAGAGAATGCCAAGCTTAGAGAGGAGGTGACCCAACTGAAACCCCAAAAGCTGGAGGAGGCCGCACAAAATGGAGGCACCATCACTAGTCCTGTGCAGGCACATGCCATAACACACAGTGCACACCCCAAAATTAACTTACCAGAAACCAGCGACAGCTAGAGTCACAGGAACCCCACAAACAGAGAACAAATGTCTGTAATAAATCACCCTGCCCGGACATTGTCCCTATTATAGACTCCAATGGAAAGTACCTCAACACAAAGAGATTCTTACCTGGGAAACAGATCACAAAAATCCGCTGCTCAACCATTACACAATCCGCGGAGGTGATTAATAATCCGTACTTCACAACCCCAAGCACCTCATCCTACATACCGGCACAAATGTGGGATGTCTATCTATCTATCTATCTATCTATCTATCTATCCATATATATATATATATATATATATATGGATAGATAGATAGATAATAGATAGATAGATGAATAGATAGATAGATAGATCTGATGGATAGATAGATAGATAGATAGATAGATAGATAGATAGATAGAAAGGTCCCAGCAAGTGGACCAAAACGTTGCGGTCTGGTGAATAAAGCTATCACTTTGATTTTAATCCCTGGATGTGCCATGGAGTTTCTTCATTTATACATTGTTTGGAGGTGGAAAGCCCCTTCAGCCTCAGGCTCTCCATATCTGTGCAGAAAACCGTTGTGCTGCCCAATTTAGCTTTTTTCTAGATAGATAGATAGATAGATAATAGATAGATAGATGGATAATAATTAGCTAGATAGATCGGATGGATGGATAGATAGATAGATAGATAGATAGATAGATAGATAGGTAGATAGATCTGATGGATGGATAGATAGATTATTTAATAGATATATCAAATATAAAAAAATGGGTTTACCAAACAACCTCCTTAAGATAAATCCGTCAGGTCCACCAGCCCATTAAATAGAGTACTACATGATTTAGATGTCCACTTCCCAGTGTGCGCCCACAAACTGGCAATGGAATGTATTGAGTGGACATAATGGAGAAGATTCAAAGCTCTAATACTGTACTTAAATGTGTTATCCCATGAATAATTTTAATCAGACATCATATAGTACATTATAACCTCTTTCTAACAAAGCTAGAACCAACCCTGTACCTCAAATGGATCCAGAGATCTCCTCATTCATTGCTCTGCTATATTTATATCAAACCGACAGCTCAAGGGGAGTGTCTTTTCTGCTGGAGCTCAGGGATGCATCGTCTCTGCTAGTGCTCAGGGGGTGTGTCTTCTCTGCTGGAGCTCAGGGTGTGTATCTTCTCTGCTGGAGCTCAGGGATGCTATTTCTCTGCTGGTGCTCAGGGGGTGTGTCTTCTCTGCTGGAGCTCAGGGGGTCTGTCTTCTCTGCTGGAGCTCAGGGATGCATCTTCTCTGTTGGTGCTCAGGGGGTGTGTCTTCTCTGCTGGAGCTCAGGGGGTCTGTCTTCTCTGATGGAGCTCAGGGATGCATCTTCTCTGCTGGTGCTCAGGGGGTGTGTCTTCTCTGCTGGAGCTCAGGGGGTCTGTCTTCTCTGCTGGAGCTCAGGGATGCATCTTCTCTGCTGGTGCTCAGGGGGTGTGTCTTCTCTGCTGGAGCTCAGGGGGTCTGTCTTCTCTGCCGGAGCTTTCTTACTATCACAGCTCAGGAGGCAGGGATGAAACTGAGCATGTGCGGCCATCTCAGTGAGGACAAATAAATGATTTAAAAAAAAACTGCAGGTGGTGCTATACAGATACATTTTATTGAATAACTTACAGTCTATATAAAAAAAATGTATTACATAAAATTACAAAAGTGTTCAGATCCAGGTGCTGAAGCAAAATCTCGTTGTAATGACCAGCGTCATGCAAAGGGAGGGAAAAGGGAAGGCCCTGCCCAAGGGAGAGGGAAAGGTGGTGACCCCTGACTCACCTTGCGGCTGGCACCTGACTGCCCTGACGTCCCTAGACGGGTTCCTCACCCGTACGCCGATCACGTGCCTAAACCCTGGCTTTCCCTAAGATGAGCACTAGGTAGTGAACAGGGCGGTGGGATCACAAGTCCGCACCACTGACACTAAGAGGAAAACACCAAGGAGAGGACAGACAATACAGACAAACCTATAATCCCAGGTGGGCGACAACAGCAGACCACAAAGGCCCAACAGGGATCCAGAGGGTAACGTTCTGGAACAACAACCAGGGAACGCAGCAACACAGCTCCAGTGGGTCAGTATAGAAGTCCAGGCAGGAAGCTCTATATCTGGCAACCAGAGAAGTGGGAGAGGGGAATATAAGGAGGTTGGGAGTGCTGGACAAGGAACAGCTGAGGAGAAGGAGCTACGGATCCCTGAGTGAGCCAAAAAGGGTTGCAAAGCAAACCCAGAAAGCTACCATAAAGAAACAGCCCTATCTTTCTACATAGAGCGCGCAGCCAACCGCTGCGATTTCCTGACCCAGGGTATAACGGAGTCAGGCGTGGTTCTTGACACCCTCGTGACACTCGTTCATCGGGTAATCCATATATTTCAACTGGTTTAAAAATCATTGTTTGTCAGCGGCAGATTGTGCTGTCTAATCACAATCTGCTGCCAGTAGTAATTATGGAGATGAGCAATGTCATTAGCGATCGCTCCTCTTCATACTGTGAGGAGATTGTTGCATGTAATAGCAGTGATCTCCTCCACTAATAAGCAAGCTATTAAGGGGAAGGAACTGATCACCTCTTCAGTCCCCAACCACTCACATGGTATCTGCCTATATCTGCTTAATTCCTGCATTGATCATGTGCTATTTATCATTCACTTGACCACTACAGCCAATCACAGGCAATCACCGCATCATCCTGAGGTCAGTGGCTGCAGTGGTCACATAAATGATATATAGCATGTGATGACTGCAAGAAGTAAGCAGAGCCTGGCAGGGAGTACCAAAGTGGTGATGCTAGAATTGCAGGGGGTTGAACAGGGGAGTATAGGTTTTATTATTTCATCCCATTTCCTGTTCTTTGCTTAATTTTAGTAAATCCCAGAAAACCCCTTTATTTTACTTTATGTCTAGAAATAGTCAAAACCAGTGGCATACCTCCCATAGAAGCAGACCATGCTGCTGCTATGGGGCCTGTGGGGAAGGAGAGCCCACAGTGGAGGATAGGTCCCGCTCCCTTCAATACTGGCTCCCATCAAGCTTCAGTCAGAAATTCCTATTGTCAGTTGAGAAAGCTAAAGGATATTTGATGATGCCATCATAGGCCCTGTACATCTGGACATACATAACTTTCTAGGTTAGAACAGTGCATCTGCCAGGACTTGCGATGACATCATCTTCAGCATCAAAGGTCCTGCATGATTTAGCAAAGGAACTGCACCGAGAATGGCGTAGTTCCCAGGTTAGAAAGGTGCATCTGCCAGGACCTGTGATGACATCATCACAGGTTCTTCAACCCCTAACACAATGATTAGAAGTGAACAATGAGCTCTGCATTGATCCATAGAGACTGAAATGGAGTGGTGAGAGGAGGTCCTCCATTACACATACAGTATGTACAGATATCTCTTATATATTTACAAAAATGAGTTTCTGTCTGTCTAGACGCCTGTATGTCTGTCTGGACGTTCTTTATGCGTGACCAAACGACTGGACCGATATTCACCAAATTTGGCACACAGGTACATCAGGTGTCCAGGAAGGTTTTAGACAGGGTCTCAGCTCTCAAGACATACCGTTTCTGAGATATTCCCCAAAAATGACCTGCATTAGTCAATAGAAGCCAGCAAGCCTTTCACGTAAATCCAAACTGCCATTTACACGGTCACATGTCCCTTATTAGCCAATAGAAGCTCGCAGGTGCTACTCCAGGTTGCCCTAACAATTGATCACAGGTTTTAGCAGTTGGCAGGTCCTTAATTATTCAGCGATATGACTGCACAACTACACTTCTACATGCAAGAGGAGAAGGGGCCACTATTAAATGGACGGCCACTGTGGAGTTCACTGTTAAAGGGGTGGTCAATGTTAAAGGGGCTGGCACTGTGGAGGTCACTGTTAAAGGGGCAGGTACTGAAGAGGTCACTGTTAAAGGGGCGGTCACTATTACCGAGACGGGCAATGTGGAAGTCACTGGTAAAGGGGCAGCCATTATGAAGGTCACTGTTAAAGGGGTGGTCAATGTTAAAGGGGCGGGCACTGTGGAGGTAATTGTTAAACGGGAAGGTACTGTGGAGGTCACTATTAAAGGGACGGGCACTGTGGAGGTCACTGTTAAAGGGGCAGACACTGTGGCGGTCACTGTTAAAGGGGCAGGCACTGTGGAGGTCACTGTTAAAGAGGAAGACACTGTGGAAGGTCACTGTTAAAGGGGTAGGCACTGTGGAGATCACTGTTAAAGGGGCGGGCATTGTGGAGGTCATTGTTAAAGGGGCAGGAATTGTAGAGGTCACTGTTATGGGGGATACTGTTGATATCTTTTTAAGCCACACGTAAACATGACATTAAATAGATTAAATATACCCGTGCAAAGCCGGGGCCCTGGTCCTTCTGATAGTCTCTTATATATACATATAAAAATTTGTTTCTGTCTGTCTGAACGTCTGTCTGTCTGTTCTTTATGCGCGACCAAACGACTGGACCTATCTTCACCAAGTTTGGCACACGGGTACATGAGGTGTTCGGGAAGGTTTTAAAGCACACAGAGCACACAGAGCTATGGGGACTGGATATTGTGGATGTGCTAGCGGCCATCTAGCAGCCCATGTCCTCAGCTCTATACACAAAATCCCGGTGACAGGTTCCCTTTAAACCCCATGCTCCTTGGCCAGCGCATCATAAGCAGTCGGTGGTGCGACATGCATGAAATGTAATGATGAAAAGCATGTGGCCTGAGATCCCACAGATTGCTTGCGAGCATAAGTAATATGATATATTGAAATTATTTAGAATAAATTCTGTTATCATAAATAATGAAATGGAAGCCTTTGGATTCTTGCACTGGAATATTTTGCAAATTTCCTTATGCATTTATGCACTTATGGGCGCTAATCCCTTGATTAAATATTCATTTGCAACGTGTTTATGTTACTTTTTTCCTTGTATGCCTACTGTATATTATTCCCATTTATATCAATTTACCATGTCACTTATGGCGAGGCGCATTTATGAAATAATTGTTTGTATTTGTCAAGCAGAATGGAATCAAGCGCAGTCAATTTGGCCTCAGTCTATAGTTCTTCAAGCCGTCAGTATGGCCTCATTCTACAGTTGTCTTTGAAGCTTCATTTTACTCAAATTAAAGAGGGCCTCGTAGACTTAAATGCATAGAAAATAATCTGAAACAAAGGCCAGATATGGAATCTAGCAATATGAATGTAAGAAAGAAAAGGAAATAGACATCAAATATAGTTATTATTATTCATCAAAGATGATCTCTACATAATTCTATTTGTAGAAAATCAGATTAATAATGCAGGCTGAGATAAAGAATATTATGGCATTACTGCTGCCAAGGTACCTTTTCCTCCAAGCCTGCTATTAGTAAAGTACTAAGCTGATCTGCTGACACAAATGAGACAAACTACTTGATAATGAAGGTTTTATTCAGACCCATTATAGGAGACAAAAATTTTGACCTGCCAGGAAAAGCAAGGATATCTTACATTTGGGTAAGGTTTTTCATGTATTTAACTGATGGGATTTAATCCTATCTTGGGCTCTTAATATTCACCTTCTACACAAGCCATTCATTTGACCATCTGAATGAATCCTAACAGTCAACAGTCATCCTCTGCGTCTGGAGGAAAAAAGGTTTGTACACAAACATAGAAGAGGATTCTTTACGGTAAGAGCAGTGAGACTATGGCACTCTCTGCCTGAGGAGGTGGTGATGGTGAGTACAATAAAGGAATTCAAGAGCGGCCTGGATGTATTTCTGGAGCGTAACAATATTACAGGCTATAGCTTCTAGAGAGGGGTCGTTGATCCAGGGAGTTATTCTGATTGCCTGATTGGAGTCGGGAAGGAATTTTTTATTCCCCTAAAGTGGGGAAAATTGGCTTCTACCTCACAGGTTTTTTTTTTTTTGCCTTCCTCTGGATCAACTTGCAGGAAACCAGGCCGAACTGGATGGACAAATGTCTTTTTTTCGGCCTTATGTACTATGTTACTATGTTACTAACAGCCTTTTCAATGGAACTATGCTTCTCTACCAACAAGTCTGCCTTCGATCACTCAGGTCTTCGGCTCAAGACTAAATCAGACTGATCTCTCTAGACACTCTCAGTAAGTCTGAAAATCTGTCTTCATCTTGGTCTGGCTATCACTGCAAAAAATATAAGGTTTGAAAAGTAACAAATCGGAATATCACAGAGAAAAATGACTTTTCATATAAAACATAACTTTTACTTTTAAATGTTAAAATAATACCCCATAAATATATAGATAATAATCGTGAACAATGTCAGATAATGTCATCTTGGTCTGTCTGAAGATGGATTTTTACCAATAAACTGATAAGTGAAGAAAGAGGCATTTTTCTATAACAAGATACATTACATTTGTTATCACTGCTTGAACTGCTCTGTGAACTCTATGCAGAGAATATTTTATGACTACCAAATCAAAAAGAGGAAATTATGGTTCTAAAAAACTGCATCCCAATAAATTAAAATATATTCATATTTGTGAAAGAAAATAAAAATACAATGAATAATATACTCATTACTCCAACTTCAGATATAATAAATGATGCGTCTAATTTGCGAGCGCATTTCCGCCACCATAATTCATTTAGCTTCAGTTTTCTGTAAACATCCAGCTAACAGGGGAAAAAAATGTGTCCCATGAGTAAGTTCAATTAATTTTGTGTGTTTACTGTTAAAGTGTGAGGGCAGCATGTGAAATCTCTGTGTTGGGCTTGAATGAAAACATGATAATTGAGGGCCTCATGGAAACTTGTACCCTTGACTTCTGCTTTCACTTGTATTTACTCTGAGGCCTTTCTACAGGACTTAATAATAGAGGTGATGATTCCAGAGGCAAGGCGAATGCTGTAGATGCCAGATTTTGTATCACTTGGAACCATATGCATGCAGACAATAATTACATTGCTAGGGCAAGTCATCGAGTACTGCTAACAGCCTGGTGTAAGGCATAATGAAATGGTTAACCCATAACCTCCACGCAAATGCACATTAAAGGCCTTAAATCCTGTGTAGGTTGTTTGTGGCGATTAGTTAATCAATGATTACAGTTAAACACATGGTCTGGTGACTGTATCAATCATGGTGGCAAAAACAAGGTTAAAACTGAATTATTGGCTTTCCAACGAGGATTATTTTTGTTACTTTTATGTTAATTGGCTAAGATCGCTCATTAGATGATCAATCAACAGTCTGAAGACATACTGCTAGACACTGCTATCTTGGTGACTCCGATATAATCCACTCTAGCATGCAGAGTATCTCCACCTTTGAACACCATTTCACACGTTCGATATAGCTGTATTTTATGAAAAAGTTAAGTACGGTGACTTACTTTACTTATTTTGCATAAGTGTACTTTCGCACTAGCGTTTTTGTTTTCCGGTATTGAGTTCCATTACAGGGGCTCAATACCGGAAAAAAAACTGTTTTATCCTAATGCATTCTGAATGGAGAGCAATCCGTTCAGTATGTATCAGAATGCATCAGTTCAGTCCCTCTTACGTTTTTTGGCCAAAGAAAATACTGCAGCATGCTGCAGTTTTCTCTCCGGCGAAAAATCCTGAACACTTGCCGGAATGTCGGAACCGACATTATTTTCCATTGAAATGCATAAATGCCGATCCGGCCCCAAGTGTTCTGGCAAAATGGATCCAGTTTTGCGGTCTGGTCATGCACAGACCTTTAAAAATTTGAAAAAGATAAATATGTATGTATGTATAAGTATGACAACCGGAAAGACGGATCAGGTATTGCAATGCATTTGTCAGACGGATCTGAATCCGGATCTGTCTGACAAATGCATCCGTTTGCGTCCGGATTTCCAGATCCGGCAGGCAGTTCCGGCAACGGAACTATCTGCCGGAATCCTCTGCCGCAAATGTGAAAGTACCCTAAATTTTTAGTTACAGCTTATAGTACTAGCCTGAGTTTAATTTGTACTGCAGTATCATTAAGCACATCTTTCACTGCTTGGGCTCCTAAGGTCCCATGTAATGTGGGGGATTATAGGGGTTGGTTCATCTCACAGACTGACCACATATCGCTAGGATTTTCCATCAATATATGATAGGTGTGGGTCCAACCTCTTAGACCTACTCCTATCATACAAAAAGGGATCCCCAAAGCTACTTTTGGAAGCCCCATAGCTTGGCTATTTTCGGGACTTGTGCAGTGTGGTCTCTTTCATTTCAGTGGGCCAATTCTTGAGAAAGGAGCAGGTCTCAGAAGTGACCCATAGCCTAAAAAGCCCATTGAATTTAGCTAAAATAGGAATTTAGCTACAAAAATGTTGCAAAGTGAGTCTGTCAGCAGTTTTTTGTGTGCTAAATTGCTGAAAGCACTAGCTAGGAGCTATGGATAGCTGGACAAACATACCTATTTGTGGAGCTTTTCATATTAACTTTTATTCTGCCAGATTCTGCTCTTGCAAGCGCAGTGGAGGCACAGTGTCACTTTAAAATACTCTGTGCATTGAGCGGCTTCACAGTTACTTCCTTCAGCTTAGAAGTGACAAATGTAGCATCCAACCAGGAAACTACTACAGGTGTCAATCAGAACAGGACAATTGAAGTTCGTCCTTCATTGTCCTTAAAAAGCAGAACCTGCCAGATTAAAACTTTATATTCTCAGTAAATTCTTCTCTGCATTAATTCTGGAATCTTTGTACAGTTTTCCAATATCCAGGGGCGGATTGGCCATAGACCCTACAGGGGAATGTCTCAGTAGGCCAATGCCCAGGGGATCGCCCAAGCCCTCCTCAGGCCGCCGGTTGAGTACATAGCAATCTAATGCTCTCAGCATTAATTAATGCTAGTTCCCAATCCGCCCCTGCCAATATGATATGTAAGTACTACGCCTAGTAAACGTCTGATTCGTATAATACAACCGTGCCACTGCATTGTTGGATGTAGACATAAGCAAGCATGTACTTGTGTGCATGCAAACACATTAAGAAGAAGAACCGACTAGAGGACTGGTGAGATTTAAGTAAAAGAGCTCATTGCTATAAGTGGTGGTAAGCCTAAACTCTGAAGGGGATGTTCTGATGTTTTTGGGTAAAATAATAAACTAATTTGTACTCACATTCTGTTTCCTATTTGCATTCAGCACAGAAAATGAACGCTCAGAGAATTACTGGCCACATCAATGACCTGCCTCAACCAGCTGAGGGGTCATTTCCTGTATATCTAGAGGGTCCAAGAAGGAGAGACACCCAATACAAAAAACCCAATGATAAGTTACCATTCCATGCATATATGTTGTAGAGTTTACAATATGTTGTATAAGGAATACATCACTAAATTGAGCACTTATTGAACAAACAAAAGACCACTTATTATGAGTAAATGGATGCACGGATATTCACAATTATAAAAGTCAGGATAAAAACGGGACTTAAGGGGTTTCTCAGCAGTGAGACCTTCAATCAGCTTGTCTGAAGATTGTGCATATCTGCAACTATCAGTATTGTTATGTCCTTTGTAAGCACCCAAGGGGTGAGGTTATTGATGGTAAGTATGTGTCACTGAGGCTGCTGCTCTCAGTGATGTAAATCCCGGAGGTAAATGGCAACCAGTGATGTTAGATCGCTGAGTTTGTGGTAGCTGGAATTTGGGTCCGGGATTTAGGAGTAACTGAAGAGTTTGAGTGGGAAGGTCACTCCCATACTCCATTTCATGGGTTACCACCTCACCCAGCTGAAAGCTAATTTAAAAGACACACTGTCAGTATGTGTGTGGTGGTGGTCTGGAGAGGACTTAAGAGCATTCATCTCCACAGTGTCCCTGAGAAGGAAAGAGAGAAGACTCTTCACAAAGGTGACTCCTGTATTTCTGCCTGTTTAAAAAGTGAACTATTATATGACACATGAGGGCTAAAGATAAGTGCTTTATGTGACTGAACTTTGATGGGCTGAAGCCAAGCCCTCCTGTTGGAACAATTTTGTTTTTGTTGTTTTTTCCAATAAAGCCCTATGGTTGCATCAAATCCTGCCAACTGCCTTGCCATTTGTAAAGCTAACTCTCACACCTTCTAGAAAATCCGCTTGCAACAAAGTGTTCTGTCTATACAACATAGCTGGTTCTACCACTATTGTCCTCCTTTCCCTCATCATAGGACCGTATTCCCAGAATAAAAAGGGTCTTCTTAGACATGGTTTTTGTTGCTGCTGCCTACATTGCTTGTAATGAAGGTATTGGGCTTTTACTTAAAGGCTAAATATCATCCCAAAGATGGAAGGGTTCACAGCAGCTGACAAGGATACCCATTCATCATTTTTCTCTCCTTGATCACCCTGTCTCCTCTTTGAAAACTGTAGTACACTGCAAAGCTATCTCCAAGTCCACCCCTAGCTTACAGCTTTGACCCTAGCCCAATATATTTTGTCTAGAGCAGCAAGCCATCACCTTCCCACTACACCTTCACTTCTTTTCTTTCTTCTTGCCTTCTCATCCGGCAATCTTATGTTGCCTGTCTCAAAATCACAGAAATATAGTGGCAAATATTGGGGAACTGCTCAAACCCCAAACACTGTAGCGTGTTTCTCATTGGGGGAGCAGTCCCACCGCATGTGGACCGCAGCAAATGTATATGCGTACAATGGAGGATGCCTGCGCGGTCCACATGCACCACAAAGGCATCCTACACAAAACGGAGCATTGTGCGGCTGAAAATATAATTATATAAATCACAGAAAAAATGCACCAAACGGATATGCCACTGACTATACTAGCTATTCATACAAGCAGAAATTAAAAGCTGAGACTTTTGCCCATCATGCTCCACGTCACGGTCTCTCAGCATGGCAAGGGTCCTACCACTACGCTAACTATGGTGTGAACACGGTCTGAAGGTGATGAAATCCAGCTCACAGCCAAGCTGCATGATGGGCTCCGATGTGTTCCTGACAGGAATATATTGGCAAAAGTCTCAGCTTTTAATATCTGCTTGTATCACTAGCTAGTATAGTCAGTGGCATATCCGTTTGGTGCATTTTTTCTTTGATTTATATAATTATATTTTCATCCGCACAATGCTCTGTTTTGTGTAGGATGCCTTTGTGGTGCATGTGGACCGTGCCGGCATCCTCCATTGTACGCATTTTTTGCTGGGGATGGTCGTTTGCTGCGGTCCACATGGGGTGGGACTGCTCCCCCAATGAAAAACAAGCTACAGTGTTTGGAGTTTGAGCAGTTCCCCCATATCTGCCACTATATTTCTGTGATTTTGTTTTATATGTATTGAATGTGCCTTTAACTGACATTTAAACATTCTATTGCACCTGGTAACCTCCATCACACGGTCTGATATGGATGTGGCTTACAGTCTTGCTTTATTCACATTGCATTAGTTGTCCTGCTATGCGGTTGTGTGGAAGCTTGGCTGTGAGCTGGATTTCATCACCTTCAGACCGTGTTCACACCATAGTTAGTGTAGTGGTAGGACCCCTTGCCATGCTGAGAGACCGTGACGTGGTGCATGATGGGCTCCGATATCTTCCTGACAGGAATATATTGGCAAAAGTCTCAGCTTTTAATATCTGCTTGTATGACTAGCTAGTATAGTCAGTGGCATATCCGTTTGGTGCATTTTTTCTGTAATTTATATGCCTGTCTTGTCTCTCCCTATTTGCCACACTATAGGTCATCAAGTGGGGGTTCTTCAGAATTACCTACTAAACTACAGTAGCCTACTACAGATAATTATCTAAGTGTTCTTTCCTTATGTTGTGCTTCAGTAGATTGTCCTGGTTTATGCCTTCACACATCGCTTGCATCTTTCCTATTAAAAAGTAATTTACATTCAAATCAGGATAACTATGGTGTACATATAATAAAGGGGAAAGGTAGCTAGAGGCCATGTTGGCTTGAGGGCTACTAAACGCTTGCATCTGGAGGTTTGCCATGGGGCATGATAGAAGAGAGCTAGGAAATGACAATGAGTAGAGAATAAATGAGAGTAGATGGAATATTGTATATTTAGCTAAAGTTAAAGCAGCTAAGTGCATGAATGTCCTTTGAGGAAACTGGATTAAGCAGACATTTGAAATGAGCAAATAAAGAAAGAGGTACATCCTCAGCTCCAGGGCTGAAGCCAAGGTTTGCAGGTGAGAACCAACAGGATGCTGTCTAGGTTAGGAAGAGATCTTGTAAGATGACATCAATCATGTCTTTGAAATTTGCAAAGCTACAACATGATTCATAAAAAATGTGTATTAGAGCCTTAAGGATTTTTAAACAATGACCTTGCAGTGTCCATTGGTAGTTGAAGAAAAAAAATAAATGATTTGTTCACGCAGTTAAAATCAAGTAGCTGCCTAATTATTGAACTGTTGGCTGAAATACTGTAGTTAATTTATAAAGATCATCTGAACTAATGTAAAATATGCGATTGTAAATGCTCTATTCTAACCATGGAATGAACAGATTTCAATTTCTTCCGTTCCATCAATGCTTCTTGGGCAAACAGAATGTACTTTATAAATATTTTTTTTTTCCGAAAACATATAAATTCACATTCTAAAATAAACAGTGTGGACAACAAAGATAGGAATGGAATACATGAATCCCAGCTACGACAATCTACATATGCATGGAACAAGGAGATAGGAAATATTTCATTACTGAATAACGCACTGTAGTTCAGAGATAATTTTACTTTTAGAATACATAATATATTCATTTCAGAACTATTATTTGGTAATTATGCGCATGTTTTAAGACACCAAAGAGCACATACTTATTTTCTTATATTTTCTAGGATCAGAAACAGTATTGTTCATCATTCCACAAGTAATAAGAAATTAAATATAATATATACCCACTGGAAATCCTCCAAAGAGAACATATGCTGTCTTGTTTTCCAAATCTATCATAGAGGTTGGCTTGCCATGACCATAAATTAGGATAAAAACTCCAGAACGTTAGTGTTGTTGACTCAAGTTGCTTTTATACAGAAATGGTTGGATGTTTAATATTTTTTAGATGTTTTAAATAGATTCTATTTCGTAGAACATATCAGGCTGAGTGCATATTGACAGTAGGTTTTGTTCCTTCTGACGGCAAGACTAGTGTAGTATTCAGTGCAATTCTTACCAAAAACACTAAAACTTCAATGGAAACCTGATGGCCATCATTATAAATGAATTAGATTGGTTTGAAAATGCATTTGTCACATCAGTCATGTCTCCACACATAATGGAAGCCATGATAGTTAACCCCTTCCTGACCCATTACGTACTACTACGTAATGGAAACCACTGCATTCCCGCAATTTGACATAATAGTACATCATGGTGATTGCGCGGGCACCGGAGTGGTGCGCGCAAGATCACTGCAGGGGCCCGCCAGACCCTGGTAGTTGGTCCCCTGCTGTATCTGCCGGCATCGCTGTAAAAGCCGATGCCTTTGGATTAACCCCTTCTATGCCGCGGTCCGTGCTGATCGCAACATAGAAGGGGTTTGTGTCGGGTGAGTGAGCGCATCGAGTCCCCGCGCTGCTGTGGCGGGGACTCGATGTCTCAGAAGGCAGCCCGATGCCGTGCAACTCGATGTCTCAGAAGGCAGCCCGATGCCATGCATCGGGACCTGCCGTCTACGGGTGCCGAGGAAATCCAGCCTCAGGCTGGGTCTCCTAGTCAACCTGTTAGTGTGTGACTCAGTGTAGTACACGAACAGGCAATGCATTACAATACAGATATATTGTGATGCATTGAAGAGGGGATCAGACCCCAAAAGTAAAATAAAGTAAAAACAACAAAAAAGTTTAAAAAAAGATTTTTAATAAAATTAATAAAGTAAAAAAAGAAAAAAAAAACGCCCCTTTCCCCTTTTTTATAATAAAAAAGAGACCCCCCCCACACTCATATTAGGTATTGCCGCATCCGTAATGAGCGGCTCTATATATATATATAACATGATCCACCCTGTCCGATAAAAACCATAAGAGAAAATGAATAAAAACGGTGTAACAAAACTATTTTTGTCACCTTACATCACATAAAGTGCAACACCAATCGATCAAAAAGTATGTCTGACAAAATGGTATCAATAAAACCTCATCCCGCAAAAAATGAGCCCCTTCCTAAGATAATCGCCTAAAATAGAAAAAAAAAACTATAGCTCTCAGAACATGGAGACACTAAAACATAATTTTTCTTTTTTCAAAACTGCTATTATTGAGCTAAAGTGAAATACATAAAAAAATATACATATTAGGTATTGCCACGTCCATAACAACCAGCTCTATAAAAATATCACATGATCTAACCCCTCATGTGAACACCCAAAAAAATAAAAACTGTAAAAACAAGGCATTTTTGTCACACTACATCACAAAAATTGCAACAAGTGATCAAAAAGGTATATGCCCCCCAAAATAGTAACAATAAGACCATCACCTCATCCCACAAAAAATCAGACCCTACTTAAGAGAATCGGTCAAAAAAAAAAAAAAAGCTATCAGTATCAGACAATGGAGACACTAAAATATGATAAAATATGATAACTAGCTATATAAAAATATCAAATGACCTAACCCCTCAGGTGAACACCGTGAAAAAATAAAAAAATAAAAGCAGTGTAAAAAAAGCACAATTTTTGTCAACTTACATCACAAAAATTACAGCACCAAGCGATCAAAAAGGAATATACCCCCCAAATTAGTACCAATCAAACCGTCACCTCATACCACAAAAAAAATGAGTCCTTACCTAAGACAATTGGTAAAAAAATAAAAAAGCTATGGCTCTCAGACTATGGATAAACTAAAATATCATTATTTTGGTTAAAAAAATGCTATTATTGTGTAAAACTTAAATAAATAGGTAGACATATTAGGTATTGCCACGTCCGTAACGATCTGCTCTATAAAAAAGTCACGTGACTTAATCCTTGAGGTAAATGCTGCAAAAATAAATAAATAAAAACTGTGCCATAACAACCACTTTTTTGGTCCACTTGCCCCATAAAGTCTAATAATGAATGATCAAAAAAGTATTTGAACCCAAAAATGGTACCAATAAAAACTCAACTCTTCCTGTAAAAAACGAGCATCCGCATCCGCTTTATTATGTAACACTGAAACAAACATCATAGAAAGTAGACATATTTTATATCATTGCATCCGTAACAACTTGCTCTATAAAAAATAGCGCATGATCTAACCTGTCAGATGAATGTTGTTAATAATAAAAAAATAAAACAGTGCCAAAACCTGCATTTTTTGGTTGCCTTGCCTCAAACTAAATTTAATATAGAGCAAATAAAAATCATATGTACTCCAAAATAGTACCAATAAATATATTAAAAACTGGCCTCTTATCCCGTAGTTTACAAAATGTGGTCACTTTTTTGAGTTTCTACTGTAGGGTGCATTGGGGGGGCTTTAAATGGGACATGGCATCTAAAAACCAGTTCAGCTAAATCTGCCTTTCAAAAACCATATGGCGTCCCTACTGCGCCCTGACGTGTGCCTGTACAGCAGTTTACGATCAAATGTGGGGTGTTTCTGTAAACCACAGAATCAGGGTAATAAATATTGAGTTTTATTTGGCTCTTAACACTTGCTTTGCTACTGGAAAAAAAATTGATTAAAATGTAAAATCTGCCAAAAAAGTGGAATTCTGAAATGTCATCTCCATTTTCCATTAATTCTTGTGGAACACCTAAAGGGTTAACAAAGTTTGTAAAATCAGTTTTGTATACCTTGAGGGGTGTAGTTTCTAAACTGGCATCATTTTTGGGTGGTTTTTATTATGTAAGCCTCACAGTGACTTCAGACCTAAACCGGTCCTTAACCCCTTCCCGAGCGCAATCTGTATATAGAGGTCCTTCAACCAAAAATTAGCATATTGTGATAAAGTTCATTATTTTCTGTAATGTACTGATAAACATTAGACTTTCATATATTTTAGATTCATTACACACCAACTGAAGTAGTTCAAGCCTTTTATTGTTTTAATATTGATGATTTTGGCATACAGCTCATGAAAACCCAAATTTCCTATCTAAAAAAATTAGCATATTTCATCTGACCAATAAAAGAAAAGTGTTTTGCATACAAAAAAAAGTCAACCTTCAATTAATTATGTTCAGTTATGCACTCAATACTTGGTCGGGAATAATTTTGCAGAAATTACTGCTTCAATGTGGCGTGGCACGGAGGCATCAGCCTGTGGCACTGCTGAGGTGTTATGGAGGCCCAGGATGCTTCGATAGCGGCCTTAAGCTCATCCAGAGTGTTGGGTCTTGCGTCTCTCAACTTTCTCTTCCCAATATCCCACAGATTTTCTATGGGGTTCAGGTCAGGAGAGTTGGCAGGCCAATTGAGCACAGTAATACCATGGTCAGTAAACCATTTACCAGTGGTTTTGGCACTGTGAGCAGGTGCCAGGTCGTGCTGAAAAATGAAATCTTCATCTCCATAAAGCTTTTCAGCAGATGGAAGCATGAAGTGCTCCAAAATCTCCTGATAGCTAGCTGCATTGACCCTGCCCTTGATAAAACACAGTGGACCAACACCAGAAGCTGACATGGCACCCCAGACCATCACTGACTGTGGGTACTTGACACTGGACTTCAGGCATTTTGGCATTTCCCTCTCCCCAGTCTTCCTCCAGACTCTGGCACCTTGATTTCCGAATGACATGCAAAATTTGCTTTCATCCGAAAAAAGTACTTTGGACCACTGAGCAACAGTCCAGTGCTGCTTCTCTGTAGCCCAGGTCAGGCGCTTCTGCCGCTGTTTCTGGTTCAAAAGTGGCTTGACCTGGGGAATGCAGCACCTGTAGCCCATTTCCTGCACACGCCTGTACATGGTGGCTCTGGATGTTTCTACTCCAGACTCAGTCCACTGCTTCCGCAGGTCCCCCAAGGTCTGGAATCGGTCCTTCTCCACAATCTTCCTCAGGGTCCGGTCACCTCTACTCGTTGTGCAGCGTTTTCTGCCACACTTTTTCCTTCCCACAGACTTCCCACTGAGGTGCCTTGATACAGCACTCTGGGAACAGCCTATTCGTTCAGAAATTTCTTTCTGTGTCTTACCCTCTTGCTTGAGGGTGTCAATGATGGCCTTCTGGACAGCAGTCAGGTCGGCAGTCTTACCCATGATTGCGGTTTTGAGTAATGAACCAGGCTGGTAGTTTTTAAAAGCCTCAGGAATATTTTGCAGGTGTTTAGAGTTAATTAGTTGATTCAGATGATTAGGTTAATAGCTCGTTTAGAGAACCTTTTCATGATATGCTAATTTTTTGAGATAGGAATTTTGGGTTTTCATGAGCTGTATGCCAAAATCATCAATATTAAAACAATAAAAGGCTTGAACTACTTCAGTTGGTGTGTAATGAATCTAAAATATATGAAAGTCTAATGTTTATCAGTACATTACAGAAAATAATGAACTTTATCACAATATGCTAATTTTTTTTAGAAGGACCTGTATACGTGATAGCTGCACATACCCCGTGAGGCTACCACGTATATATACGTTCTGGCAGCTCTTTAATCCAAGCGCTGCAAAACGCTTGGATTAAAGCTTCTGCCCCTGCCCTGTATGCTGTCACGGACAGCATACAGTGCAGTAATGCCGGCAAGGGACCATTCAGAGTGGTCCCTTGCCGGCAATCGATCCGATTGGTTAGTCTGTGCAGACTAACCAATCAGATCGCGGCAGTGTTAAAATGCCGGTCTCAGGCTCTGATCTGCGCTCTGCAGATCAGAGCCTGAAATCAGTGTCCTCGCAGCCCCCCCGATCTGTGCAGCGCGCCCCCCCCCCCGCCCCCGATCTGTGGGTGCAGACACTTACCCCGCCCCGATCTGTGCATGCCCTTCTGTGCCTCTGTGCCCCCTCCGTCTGTTCCCAGTGCTGCGGCGCTGCCCCCTGCTGGCTTGACATACCTCCCTTCTCCCCCTCCCCTTCCAGCGCTGACCCCCCCCGCTCGGTCTGCCCCCCTGCTGTTTGATGGCGGCGGCTCCATTCCTGAACCGCCGCCATCATCAGAGTGTCAGCTCTATGCTGACACTCTGCTGTAAGATCCGGAAATCCCATAGATGCCGCGGCAGCTACAGGGCATCTGAATGTATTACACTTTGCAATGCAAGAGCATTGCAAAGTATAGTACAGCCACCAGCCCCACTGGATCTTCATGATCCAAGAGGGACTTGATAAAAAAAAAATGTGAAAAAAAATAAAAGTAAAAATGTAAAATAAAAAAAATTGCCTTTTCCTATAAAAAATTTAAAAAGTACACATATTAGGTATCACCGCGTCCGTAACGACTGTCTCTATAAATATATCACATGATAGACCCCGTCCGATAAACACCATAAAAATAAAAAATAAAAACTGTGTAAAAAAAAGCCATTTTTGTCACCTTACATGACAAAAAGTGCAACAGCAAGCGATCAAAAAGGCGTATGACCCCCAAAATAGTACCAATCAAACCGTCACCTCATCCAGCAAAAAATGATACCCTATTTAAGACAATCGCCCAAAAAATATAAAAGCTATGGCTCTCAGACTATAGAGACACTAAAACATCATTTTCTTGGTTTCAGAAATGCTATTATTGTGTAAAACTTAAATAAATAAGAAAAAGTATACATATTAGGCATTGCCACGTCCGTAACGATCTCCTCTATAAAACTATCACATGACCTAACTCCTCAGATGAACGCTGTAAAAATAAATAAATGAAAACTGTTCCAAAACAGCCAATTTTTGGTTCACCTTGCCCCATAAAGTGTAATAATAAATGATCAAAAAATCCTATGTACCCAAAAATTGTACCAATATAAACCTTAACACTTTCTGCAAAAAACGAGCCCCTGCGCAAGACGATTGGCAGAAAAATAAAAAACATATGGCGTTCAGAAAACCAATCCAGCACAATCTGCCTTCCAAAAACCGTATGGCATTCCTTTCCTTCTGCGCCCTGCCAAGTGCCCGTACAGCAGTTTACGACCACACGTGGGGTGTTTGTGTAAACCGCAGAATCAGGGTAATAAATATTAAGTTTTGTTTGGCTGTTAACCCTCAATGTGTTAAAGAAAGATTTTTTAGAAAATGGAAAATCTGCCAAAAATGTGAAATTTAGAAATTTCATCTCCATTTTCCTTTAATTCTTGTGGAACGCCTAAAGGGTTAAGAAAGTTTGTAAAATCAGTTTTGAGTAACTTGAGGGGTGTAGTTTCTACAATGGGGTCATTTATGGGGGGTTTCCACTATGTAAGCCCCACAAAGTGACTTCAGACCTGAACTGGTCCTTAAAAAGTGGGTTTTGGATTTTTTTAAAAAAATTGTAAGAATTGCTTCTAAATTTCTAAGCCTGCTAACATCCTAAAAAAATAAAATGACATTTCCAAAATGATGCCAACATAAAGTAGACATATAGGGAATGTGAAGTAATAAATATTTTATTAGGTATGACTTTCTGTTTTAGAAGCAGAGAAATTGAAATTTGGAAAATTGTGAATTTTTCCAAATTTTTGGTAAATTTGGGATTTTTTCATAAATAAAGGTGAAATATATTGACTCAAATATATGACTATCATGAAGTATAATATGTCACGAGAAAACAATCTCAGAATGGCATGGATAAGTAAAAGTGTTTTAATGCTATTTCCACATAAAGTGACGCATGTCAGATTTGTAAATTTTGACCTGGACACTAGGGGCATCAATGACCCTTGGTCATGAAAGGGTTAAAAAGTGGGTTTGCTTCCAAACTTCTAAGCCCCAAAAAATAAAATGTAATTTTCAAAATGATCCTAACATGAAGTATACATATTGGAAATGTAAAGTAATAACTATTATATGAGGTATCACTATATATATAATTTGGGATTTTTTCACAAATAAAGGTGAAATATATTGACTCAAGTGTATGACTATCATGAAGTACAATGTGCCATGAGAAAACAATCTCAGAATGGCTTGGATAAGTAAAAGTGTTCCAAAGTTATTACCACATAAAGTGACACATGTCAGATTTGCAAAATATGGCTTGGGTAGGAAGGTGAATACAGGCCTGGGGTTGAAGAGGTTAAAGGGATTACCCCAAGAAAAATATTACCATGCAATGAATAGGGCATTGTAGTATACATGCAACATAAATATTGTAACTTTTTTTTATATACATTGCATCTCTGATAGCGCCCCCTGATGGTTATTCTTCTGTTCCACTTTCTCCTGCATTTGGAGGTGGAGTAACATTTTGAGTAGCTTCCGTGCTCCCTTTCACTCCCCTTAGTACCAACATAGTGATCTCATAGTGAAGTAGCCCAAACAACTTTCATTCATGTATCCCTACTTCTAAATTCATAGACATATATTGCTATATCTCTCTCTAGATAGCCGAGAAGTAAATTGTAAGGGAATTACATATCATATGTAATTATCTCTGGGGGCAATATGTGAGGGACTGTTTTCTATGCAGGGAAGAATGGGCTAACAAGAACTTACGTATAGTACAATGCATTCTGGGCAATATAGGTTCTTAGTGAGCTGCTGCTTAGCCACAGAAAATCCAGAAAGTTCTCCAGATATTTGATGTAAAAGAGTTTTAAAATGACTGGCATTTGTTGCATAGTTCATATAAGCGAGCAAAGCCTTAGGCTCTGTTTATACTTTCATTAGTCCCCTTCCACTGAGGCAAACTTGATTGACCAATTATCAGTCAATGGGAGGAAATCAGATCCGAACAGGTAGTGAATATGTGAAACAGAGCATGATAAATTGTGACAGATCCTAACAGATCCACCATGGATCATGAAAAAAGAGAAGTTAGGACACAGGGCTTAGCCTAAACAATACCATAAGTATGAAGGGGTTATCCTGCCTCTTGCAATGTTTGACCCAAAACTCAGAAGAATATAAGATACCAAACTGAGTAATAATCACCTGATCTCTTACTCTTCCTGTGTCTCCTCCTCCCAGGTCCCTTGCCGGTCTTTGTATCTTACAGCGATTACATATTAACACTGACATGTGACCACTGCAGTAAACCAGTGGCTGCAGCAGACAGCACTGAGATTACTGCTATAGCCAGTGATCTCACATTGAAACATCATCATTGGAGGCTAGGATACAGAGACCAGTAGGTGACTTGAGAAGTGGGAAGGCCGGAGGATGGAGGATTAGTAAAGTTAGTATTACTTAGTTTGTTCTTTTAGATCATTCAGAGCTTGAGGTCAAAAATGTGTTGGACAACCCCTTTAGGTTCTGCAATGAATAATGGCAATCCTCCAAATAATAGTAATCATTATAAACTGACGTTAATTTGGCCTTTTATCCTGACTATTAAAACTGGACAATTACACAACTATTGAACTGGTTGGAATTTTACTTTTTAATTTTTTAAACTTACTCCAGAGATAAGTAGCGCCAGATGTTCCGGGCAACTTCTTTCATTCCTCTCTCCATAGTAGTAGCCTATCTGTTCAGCTAAGTTGAATATGTACAATACAGACCAAAAGTTTGGACACACCTTCTAATTCAAAGAGTTTTCTTTATTTTCATGACTATGAAAATTGTAGATTCACACTGAAGGCATCAAAACTATGAATTTACACATGTGGAATTATATACATAACAAAAAAGTGTGAAACAACTGAAAATATGTCATATTCTAAGTTTTTCAAAGTAGCCACCTTTTTGCTTTGACTACTGCTTTGCACACTCTTGGCATTCTCTTGATGAGCTTCGAGAGGTAGTCATCTGAAATGGTTTTCACTTCACAGGTGTGCCCTGTCAGGTTTAATAAGTGGGATTTCTTGACTTATAAATGGGGTTGGGACCATCAGTTGCATTGTGGAGAAGTCAGGTGGATACACAGCTGATAGTCCTACTGAATAGACTGTTAGAATTTGTATTATGGCAAGAAAATAATCAGCTAAGTAAAGAAAAACGAGTGGCCATCATTATTTTAAGAAATGAAGGTCAGTCAGCCCGAAAAATTGGGAAAACTTTGAAAGTGTCCCCAAGTGCAGTCACAAAAACCATCAAGCGCTACAAAGAAACTGGCTCACATGCGGACCGCCCCAGCAAAGGAAGACCAAGAGTCACCTCTGCTGCGGAGGATAAGTTCATCCGAGTCACTAGCCTCAGAAAGCACAGGTTAGCAGCAGCTCAGATTAGAGACCAGGTCAATGCCACACAGAGTTCTAGCAGCAGACACATCTCTAGAACAACTGTTAAGAGGAGACTGTGTGAATCAGGCCTTCATGGTAGAATATCTGCTAGGAAAACACTGCTAAGGAAAGGCAACAAGCAGAAGAGACTTGTTTGGGCTAAAGAACACAAGGAATGGACATTAGACCAGTGGAAATCTGTGCTTTGGTCTGATGAGTCCAAATTTGAGGTCTTTGTGCGATGCAGAAAAGGTGAACGGATGGACTCTACATGCCTGGTTCCCATTGTGAAGCATGGAGGAGGAGGTGTGATAGTGTGGGGGTGCTTTATTAGTGACACTATTGGGGATTTATTCAAAATTGAAGGCATACTGAACCAGCATGGGTACCACAGCATCTTGCAGCGGCATGCTATTCCATCCGGTTTGCGTTTAGTTGGACCATCATTTATTTTTCAACAGGACAATGACCCCAAACACACCTCCAGGCTGTGTAAGGGCTATTTGACCATAAAGGAGAGTGATGGGGTGCTGCGCCAGATGACCTGGCCTCCACAGTCACCGGACCTGAACCCAATCGAGATGGTTTGGGGTGAGCTGGACCGCAGAGTGAAGGCAAAAGGGCCAACAAGTGCTAAGCATCTCTGGGAACTCCTTCAAGACTGTTGGAAGACCATTTCAGGTGACTACCTCTTGAAGCTCATCAAGAGAATGCCAAGAGTGTACAAAGCAGTAATCAAAGCAAAAGGTGGCTACTTTGAAGAACCTAGAATATGACATATTTTCAGTTGTTTCACACTTTTTTGTTATGTATATGATTCCACATGTGTTAATTCATAGTTTTGATGCCTTCAGTGTGAATCTACAATTTTCATAGTCATGAAAATAAAGAAAACTCTTTGAATGAGAAGGTGTGTCCAAACTTGTGGTCTGTACTGTATGTTAATAGAAGAGATGCTGTAAAGTCATTTGTCTGACAGCTGATGCCCATTCTCAGCTTTACAATACCATTCAAATATCGTTAACCTACAAAAAACACATATCTCCAACAAGTTAAACCTTTATTCCTATATCTCTGGCCAATTAGTCAATAGTCAAACTAAAAAGAGACTTTTTGGGGAAAAATAATCTTCTTGGTTGAACGAGGGCAATCAAAGAAATTACGTCAAAACAAGAAAGTTTTTATATTTATTACGACTTTATGTTACAGTGCCATCCTACATGCTTCTGAAATTCATCCCCTTTAAAGCCACCTGAGATGACGTTGCTGATTACCTGGCCCTGTCAGTCAAGTGGAGGATGAATGTCCAGCACTGCAGAGAGGAGGAACTATGAGGCACCGAGGGAAAGCTCTAGTCACTTGGTGCATCTTAGTTCCTCTGCTTTGCAGTGCTGGACATTCAATCAGCAACATCATCTCAGGTGGCTTTAAAGGGGATGAATTTCAGAAGCATGTAAAATGGCACTGTAACATAAAGTTGTAATAAATATAAAAACTTTCTTGTTTTGATGTAATTTCTATGATTGCCCTTGTTCAATCGAGGAGATTATTTTCCCCAAAAAGGCTCTTTTTAGTAATCCGCAAAATATTGATGTGGACACCCATTGTTTGAGTCTCTATCTGCATTTTATGCACATAGTCCATCTTTTTGTGTGATGCATGATTCGTGTGCTTTCTGCATCTGTATGTCTGTTCAGGAAAAAGATAGTACATGTCCTATACTTGTCCACAAGGACCCATAGACAATGGGTCTGCAAAAAATGCAGATGAAACACGTACCACATCCTTAGGCCTCATGCACACGACCGTTGTGTGCATCCGTGGCCGTTGTGCCACTTTCCGTTTTTTTTCGCTGACCCATTGACTATTTTTTTGACGGACAACGGTTCACGGACCCATTCAAGTCAATGGGTCCGTGAAAGAACACGGATGCACACAAGATTGGCATCCGTGTCCGTGATCCGTGGCCGTAGGTTACTTTCATACAGACGGATCCGAAGATCTGTCTGCATAAAAGCTTTTTCAGAGGTGAGTTTTCACTTCGTGAAAACTCAGATCCGACAGTATATTCTAACACAGAGGCGTTCCTATGGTGATGGGGACGCTTCAGGTTAGAATATACTGAAAAACTGTGTACATGACTGCTCCCTGCTGCCTGGCAGGTGCTGCCAGGCAGCAGGGGGTAGACCCCCCCCCCACCCCCCGTTTTTAACTCATTGGTGGCCATTGCGGCCGCCCACCCCTCCCTCCCCTGTAGTTAACTCATTAGTGTCAGTGGGCCCCCCCTGCCTCCCCTGTAGTTAACTCATTGGTGTCCAGTGGGCCCCCCCTGCCTCCCCTGTAGTTAACTCATTGGTGTCCAGTGGGCCCCCCCTGCCTCCCCTGTAGTTAACTCATTGGTGTCCAGTGGGCCCCCCTCCCTCCCCTGTAGTTAACTCATTGGTGTCCAGTGGGCCCCCCCTCCCTCCCCTGTAGTTAACTCATTGGTGGCCAGTGGGCCCTCTCCCCTCCCTCCCCCTCCTAATTAAAATCGCCCTCCCTTTCATTGGTGGCAGTGGAGATTATCGATCGGAGTCCCAGTGTAATTGCTGGGGCTCCGATCGGTAACCATGGCAACCGGGACGCTACTGCAGTCCCGGTTGCCATGGTTACTTAGCAATTTGTAGAAGCTTCATACTTGCCTGCGAGCAGCGATGTCTGTGACCGGCCGGGAGCTCCTCCTACTGGTAAGTGACAGGTCTGTGCTATAGGCAATGCGCCGCACAGACCTTTCACTTACCAGTAGGAGGATCTCCCGGCCTGTCACAGACATCGCAGCTCGCAGGTAAGTATGAAGCTTCTACAAATTGCTAAGCAACCATGGCAACCGGGACTGCAGTAGCGTCCCGGTTGCCATGGTTATCGATCGGAGCCCCAGCGATTACACTGGGACTCTGATCGGTACTCTCCACTGCCACCAATGATAGGGGGGCGATTTTAATTAGGAGGGGGAGGGAGGGGAGAGGGCCCACTGGCCACCAACGAGTTATCTACAGCGGAGGGAGGGGGGCCCACTGGACACCAATGAGTTAACTACAAGGGAGGGAGGGGGGGCCCACTGGACACCAATGAGTTAACTACAGGGGAGGGAGGGGGGCCCACTGGACACCAATGAGTTAACTACAGGGGAGGGAGGGGGGCCCACTGGACACCAATGAGTTAACTACAGGGGAGGGGGGGGCGGCCTCACTGGCCACCAATGAGTTAATAACGGGGGGGGGGGGTCTGCCCCCTGCTGCCTGGCAGCACCTGCCAGGCAGCAGGGGGCAGTCATGTACACAGTTTTTCAGTATATTCTAACCTGAAGCTTCCCCATCACCATGGGAATGTCTCTGTGTTAGAATATACTGTCGGATCTGAGTTTCACGATCTAGCTCATATCCGACAATATATTCTAACATAGAGGCGTTCCCATGGTGATGGGGACGCTTCAAGTTAAAATGTTCGGGTGTCCACTTGTGAGCTCCGTTTGAAGGGGCTCACAAGCGAACCCGAACGCTTCCGTCCAGCCCTAATGCATTCTGAGTGGACGCGGATCCGCTCAGAATGCATCAGTCTGGCAGCGTTCAGCCTCCGCTCCGCTCAGCAGGCGGACACCTGAATGCTGCTTGCAGCGTTCAGGTGTCCGCCTGGCCGTGCGGAGGCGTGCGGATCCGTCCAGACTTACAATGTAAGTCAATGGGGACGGATCCGTTTGAAGATGACACACTATGGCTCAATCTTCAAACGGATCCGTCCCCTATTGACTTTACATTGAAAGTCTGAACGGATCCGTCTGAGGCTATTTTCACACAGAAATATTTTAACAATATAATGCAGACGGATCCGTACTGAACGGAGCCACCGTCTGCATTATATGAGCGGATCCGTCTGAGACTCCTGACTTTACATTGAAAGTCAATGGGGACGGATCCGTTTGCAATTGCACCATATTGTGTCAATGTCAAACGGATCCGTCCCCATTGACTTGCATTGTAATTCAGGACCGATCCGTTTGGGTCCGCACGGCCAGGCGGACACCAAAACGACTTTTTTTTCATGTCCGTGGATCCTCCAAAAATCAAGGAAGACCCACGGACGAAAAAACGATCACGGTCCGACGGACCCCGTTTTTGCGGACCTTAAAAAAAACGGTCGTGTGCATGAGGCCTTATATAGCAAATCCGTGATTAGCGGACCGCAAAACAGCTACGGTCATGTAAATGGAGCCTAACAGAAAGGTATTCAGCAGCAGCCCTACCAGGCATTGTGCCTGGTTTAATAACTGATTCTACTGATGGATGCTCTTTAATGGAATCCCTCAGACGCCATATGGATCTGGCACAGAGTGATGTGGTTTTAGGTATAAATTAAAGCAATGGCACCTTATAAATGGAGCATAACAATAAGGAAGGTCAGATGCTGTAATAAAAGAGCTGTACTGTACTACAATATGATAGCAGTATAATCTCAAGGGAACTCAATGTAAGCTCTTCAGCAATAATACCTATACGTAATTAGCTTTGGCTTTATTAATTTGCACTGTATGCTTTCTTTGTTCAGCTGCAATCTTAGAGATCTGCAGGGTAATACTGTTTGGTGTTTTATGTCAGTGCATGTAGGTAACATGCTCAGCATCCATCTCCCTACCTCCCTCCTGCCTATTATAGTCCCTTACTGACAAAGACAGATTGCACTCAGGCTGCATGACATATTTTTTTCGCAGTGAAAGCTTAAAGCACACACAATTTAAAGAAACACATAAACAGGTAATTATTTTATTAGAGCACAGTAATACATAGTGAGCGTTTTACCGAAGAGCACCAAGCCCTTATTGTACTTTACAAGACCAATTCATCACAAGGGGAAACAATATTATGAAGAACATAAAGCCACGGCCATTATGAAGAAGAAGAAAGGATGGATTTTCAACTACAACCCCAAATATGCTCAGTCAGCCATCAAAGAAATTATTTGTGCGGGAAGTATATTTTGTTAGAAATAATTGATACGTTTGCCCTAATGTAATATCTTAAAGGGTGCATGTTGTAGCAGAATACATGCTTGTTCATATCTGTCTATGTGCTTAAGGTCACATTCTCCTGGTAGTAGCATACTGTATATTGCATACAAGAGGACTGTGAGCATCCATACATTTGTATTATACCTTGCCTGATAGGTTTGAGAGAGCAAGAGCCATTGGTCTACAGGCTTATAGATAGGGGTTCCAAGTGGTGGGACCCTCCTGTATGTCATCCACATTCCCCTATATAGCATATGCAATGCCATTGGCTTAGTAGGACAAGCCATTTAAAAGAAAATTTATGTCAATATCCAATTTTTTGGGGCTCTTTTTCTTTTCTTCATTATTATGCCATCAAAAACAAAATGCAAAATATTCCCCTTATGTAGCAGGGAGCACAGAGAGATAATATTCCTATATAGATAGGTAATCCATTGTCCGTTAACTGCTGCTCTGAGGGGAAGATGCTATCTGCTACTATAATAGTAAGCATAGGATTGGGATAACAGTGTGATAACTCTATTGTTTTCTTCATAGTACTAGATAAAGATGTCCACATTAACTCAAGGGTTCTTTACACAGGCCGAGAATTGAACAGATCATCGCTAACGAGTGTTCATAGTAACGTTTGTTAACGATGATCTGGCGGTGTTAACGCGCTGCATGATGCTCATTTATTGGGTAATTGGATTGTTTGTGCTGCAAAAAAATCCTTGCTTCCCGGTGGCAGATCGTGCTGTGTAATCACAATCTACAGCTAGTCTGTATGGGGGAGAGAGATGGCATTAGGGATCATTCCTCCCCATGTAAATGCACCGGTCTCCTCAGCTAGTGATCAGCAGATTATTGGGAAGCAATCTGCTTGTACATTGTACCGTATAAAGCGACCTTTAGTCACTTAGGATAGGAGTCAGTTGGGAGTCAGAGCTATGGGGACAGGTTGAGAATAGACAGGCTAGGACCAGAGTGCAGCAGAATGTAATCTCCAGTAAGTGGTCCATCACTGGTCATAATGTCTGAATGGCGGTAAGAGGGAAGAGGGTACCCACAACCAATGACACCTTTGGCAATGCCTGATCTGCCCAATTCAATGAAAACCAAGGAGAGGCTAAATCCTAGAACCCGGGGGGCATCTGGCACACACACAGCTGAAGCCAGGGCATCTCACTTCACTACACACGATCCAGATGCAGCTGGACATTTACCTACAGCGTACACTGTATTAGAACTTCTTTTTATACTTAATGATTCAATGGCATATTTAGAAATGTGGAGACGTGTTGGAGGTTTAGTGTGCAAAACACTAGTGACGTTCCCTTTAAAATAATGCAGATATTTATTTTTCCCTGTTGCACTGCTGGATGTAAATATGAAATAGTAGTCATTTAGTACATCAGGAGCCGCCAACCATATACAATCCACTGCACTTTCCAGAGCTACATCGTAATCTGCGAGCAAAGGGTTAAAGAGCGCTCCCCATCTCCACAGCAATGATTACAGAGGGCTGATGTTGGTTACTACACAAATTAGCTTTCAGGAAGAAAAATACATTGAAGTGTGCTTGTGAAAGCTGTGTCCAGGAGCTCTGTGCCATCAGATCCATTTTTGTGTCAGCATGCGTGTGTAGCTTCAAATGAAGCCGACAGACGCTGGGACTTGCTGAAACAAAAGGAACAGTCTCCTCTAAGCATCTATGGGTTGTGGCAGATCCTGACTACTTTAACTCAACATGGCTTTCAGACACGAATTGCGTGCATACATGAGATGCTGTTACTGAAGAGGCTCATCAGCCCCTAGTTCCTTGTCCTTCACAGGGATGTATGAAACGTCTTCTTGTGTTCATCGTAGCGGCATAAACACGGCAACATAATTAAAGGGGAGGAAAATAGGCCAGATCTGTCCTCAATTTAGCTTTTTTGGGATTAGAACGTCTCACTCCAATATAAAGCACTGGGTGTGAACTAAGCATTGATCAAATTGATATGTTGACTGCATTTTCCTTAAGATGTTCTGACAGCTTATTAGTCTCCATAAAGTGCAAGTGAGAGTAGAACCAAGGACACAGAAGATGATGATAGATAGAAGAATAGATAGACAATATATTAGATATCTAGATGGTAGACCCATATATAGCTAGATAGACAATAGATTAGATAGATAGATGATAGATAAATAGATAGATAGATAGGTAGGTAGATAGACAATAGGTAGATATAGAAATATAATAGATAGATAATAGATATATAGATAGATAGATAATAGATAGATAGTTGGATATGCAATTAGATAGATGGATAGATAGATAATAGGTAGATAGAGAAATAGGGAGATATAATAGATAGATAGATAATAGATTAGATATATAATAGATAGATAGATAATAGATTAGATAAATATCTAGACGATAGATCGATAGATAGATAATAGATTAGATAGATAGATAGATAATATATAGGATATAGATAGATAGGAGTTAGATAGATAATATATAGGATATAGATAGATAGATAATAGATGAGATAGATATCTAGATGGTAGACCTATAGATAGATTGATAGATATGAGATAAATAGATGATAGATCAATAGATTGATAGATAGATAGATACATAGATTAGATAGATAGATAGATAGATAGATACATAGATTAGATAGATATCTAGATGGTAGACCAATAGATAGATAGCTAGATAATATATTAGATAGATAGGAGATAGATAGATAGATAAAAGATAGATAGATGATAGATAATAGATAGATAATAAATAAATAGTTGGATATGCAATTAGATAGATGGATAGATAGATAATAGATAGATAGATAGAAGATAGATAGATTAGATAAATATCTAGACGATAGATCGATAGATAGATAATAGATTAGATAGATAGATAATATATAGGATATAGATAGATAGATAATAGATTAGATAGATAGATAATATATAGGATATAGATAGATAGGAGATAGATAGATAGATAGATAGATAATAGATTAGATAGATATCTAGATGGTAGACCCATAGATAGATTGATAGATATGAGATAAATAGATGATAGATCAATAGATTGATAGATAGATAATAGATAGATAATAAATAGATAGTTGGATATGCAATTAGATAGATGGATAGATAGATAATAGATAGATAGGTAGATAGACAATAGGTAGATAGAGAAATAGAGGGATATGATAGATAGATAGATAGATAATAGATAGATAGATAGATTGATAGATAGGAGATAGATAGATTAGATAAATATCTAGACGATAGATCGATAGATAGATAATATATAGGATATAGATAGATAGATAGATAATAGATTAGATAGATATCTAGATGGTAGACCCATAGATAGATTGATAGATATGAGATAAATAGATGATAGATCAATAGATTGATAGATAGATAATAGATTAGATAGATGGATGGATAGATAGATAGATATCTAGATGGTAGACCAATAGATAGATAGATAGATAGATAGATAGATAATATAATAGATTAGATAGATAGATAATAGATTAGATAGATAGATAGATGGTAGACCAATAGATAGATCGATAGATAATATAATAGATAGATAATAGATTAGATAGATAGATAGATTGTAGACCAATAGATAGATAGATAGATAATAGATTAGATAGATAGATAGATTGTAGACCAATAGATAGATAGATAGATAGATAATTGATTAGATAGATATCTAGATGGTAGACACATAGATAGATAGATATATTATCCTACCCTAGAGACATTGCGCTTCTGACAGCTGAGACAGTGTTGCTGAATGAATAGATTCAGACTCACTAAATAAGACGTGCATTGTGCATTGTGAAGCCCCTTCTTATCGTAGTCCTCAAAGAAAGGAGAACATTCCTGGAGAGATCTTATACTGTAGAATTATTTCCTTCTGGAGCACAAAGCAAACCTTATAAGAACAGGAAATGTCATTTAGCAGAATAATATCATATTCATTGATAGCCTGTACAAATAAGGAGAGGATGAAGGGACGGTACTTCTGGATGTTACAGAGAAGGGTTCCTCTTAGGCACTCCAACTCTACTAGTCAGATTGGAGAGATGTTGCCGAGAGCCTTACAGTCTGGAGGGTTCCTTCAGCCAGTACATTAGCGTACATTGCTTGCCATTCATTGGCACTCCTTTTTTTTTATGGAGCTCACTGTGCAAGATAAATTTCATGATAATTGTGTAGTGCAGAGCGTTATGGACGCGGTGATATCAAGTACGTGGAGATTTTAGGTCTGCAATTTTTTTTTCCATTGCATGGCAGTTTTTCATTGGCAAAAAGGTGCATTTTTAACTTCGAGGTTTTTTATTTAATAAAACATTAACTTTTTTTAACCATTTATTAGGGGATTTTAACAGGGGATATGTTGATTGCTTTTATAATACACTCTACTGTTTATGTAGCATGGTGCATTATATTGTCAGTGTTATACTGATAGACATCAGCAGGCCATGCTAGAGCGTCACAGCCTAATGGGCATGCACTGGCCCCTAGATACCATGCTTAGATATCAGCACCCCAAAATAGCATTTGACAAGGGAGCTCCCTTCCTCTAAACGGTTTAGATGCTGCAGTTGCTATTGACAGTAGTATCTAAGGGATTGAACAACCCGGATCAGTGCTTCTGGTGGTCTGAGCTCCGCTCTCATATGACAGCTGCATTCTTGCTCTTTGCTGCACAGGAGTACCGGTGCAGTGCTTAGACTAGGTCATCATAAGAAAGCAGTAGCCAGCCTAAGGCGTGTTTGTGACCACCGTAAAAAGGCGTAATGTTGGTCACTTATGGGTTAAGAAAACCCCATCTATTCTTCTCTCTGTACATAGCTATTGAGGTACTGGTGTTCATCTTCAAGCTCTACCATGTAACACAACTTGTAAACCACCAAGAATAAAATCTTACCAACAACAAAAGAATCCTGATTCACATACGTTATCAAGCAAAACATCACTTGACATTTGTACAAGCAAGAATGCTACAAAGAATTAGGCTTTGACCAAGATTATATATATTGTGTTACTCTTATTTAAATTTACTCTTTGCAAAACTTAATTACAAATCTGATTCTCTTTTATTACTTGGCAGGGAAGGAATATATCAGCTGTAAAGGATTATGAGCACCTCCTTACATTTTTCTTATCTTTTGCTATCAGTCTAAGTATAAGGTGACCATAGAGAAGAATGGGGACGTATAAAAACCTGCTGAATCTTTTCTACTGCGCTCATCTATGATTAAAACACATACCAGGCAATGTGTAGTCTGCCTGAAGCTTTAAAACTCAATATTGGCTTTATAAAATAGATCAAAGGAAGTCATGACATGTTAGCACCCAATATCTATGATACACTAATATGACCGGAGAACACGACTCCCAGCGCTGATACATTCAAAGCTATGGCCTTAAGAGAAGAATACATGACATGAAACCTTCTTCTGCTACCAGTTTTAATGATCCTGAAAGCCACATGTTCTGGTATATATACAAAATAGACTATATCAAAGACCTGGTAAAGAAAGTATACCTTAAAACAATAAATGATTGCAAAATATCAATAGCCTAATCTAATGCATTATTGGACTTTTAAAGGGGATAGGTCTTAAGTAGAAACATCTTGAAAAACTTTGCTGTATGGAATGCTGTTTTTTCCATCAAGCCTGATAGAATTTGCTGTAAATGCTCCAATATAATGGGAACAGAGCCATAACCTACAGATTTATCATTAAAGTACAAACTCTCATTTACAGCCTCCATTTTGTCAAATACCTGTAGACCATGGTGACAATTTATTAAGACCATTGTTTCATATATTGGTCTTAATATAAAGCATGCTGAAAATTTTGTAAGATGTGCAGGGTTCTCAATCTTTTGGAAGTCTATGCATCGGTAGAGCAAATCTACACCAACTATGAGCTGGTATAGATTTGAACTATAATTTACAAATTCTGGAGTAAAAATTCCCATCAATGGCTCATTCCATAGAATCCAAATTTGACTCAAATTTATATTAAAATTCCATGTGATTTGATTTGTTGGGAATTTTTGGATAGAGAGAGAGAGAGAGCACACCAAAATGTCAGCCACTGCTTTACAGGGAGATTGAAGCTTTTTCAATTCGGGTAAAAAAAAAATTGGGTACAAATCAAATCAAATAGCTGATTCAGAGTAATCAAAGGAGCCTGCAAATTGCATATAGAAAATCTAACACTTTGTCCAGGGACTTTCACGATTAACTATTCCAGGAGGTGATGGGCAATAAGTAGGACCTCTGCAATCCAACTTACTTAACAATATGCAGGGTCATTTATTATAGATTATGCCAGTTTTCTGATGTCAACATTTTTAGTTACAACAGTATGCAACTAAATTTGTGACTTTTTAGCCTTTTCCAAAACCCTTGTCAATTTCCAAAAAGTGAGCAAGGTGTGAGTGGGTGTAGGAGGGGCATGGGCAGGTCCTCTGTGGCCTGTCTCATTTAACATGTGCACTAGAGAACTGGCACACATTACACCAGAAATGTACTACAGTTCCTTACTGGAATAGAGGAGTTCTGGTGCAACAAATAAAATAAGAGGTTTTCAACTCTGAAAATACATTGGTCAGACCTTCTGGGGTTTTTACTAAGACTGGTGTGTGAAACGCGGATCTTTGGTAGACGACACCTTATATGTTCTGCAGTGAATAAAAATTTATGACGTCATCCAGTACCTTTTTATCTCTTAATTTTCAAATTGTGCTGTCTCACATTTAGTATATTACCAGTTACAAATATAAAGTGGTGATCTTTTAAATGGTAACACTTTATATTCTCCTACAGTATAACTCTTGTATTACAGTGCCTGGTAAAGTACTGGGGGGGGATGTATTGCAGATTACTAAGGTCCTTTTTTCAAATAGGTTTGATGGGCTGGATTTTTATGGAATGGCATATTTGGTAGTGGGTAGTGCCATTCCCTCCCCACTCCAGTACTACACTTTCTCCTAGCCTGGGGTAAACCAGGGGTAGCTGTTGGGCTCATTAATGTTGGAATGAATAAAGGGCTGAAAGGCTCATTCAGAGCCTGGAAGCTATAGGACCTGCTGGCTGTGTAAAGTCTGATCATCTTCTTTTGTATTGAAATAGCCTAGGTAAGGTAACCACTGTATAGCTAGAGCCCACACGGCAGATATTTTGTTTATGTTTCTGTGGGTTTATGTTTTGGAGGATTGACCAAAGTGAGGATTTAACTTTGATGTTGCCATTCAATATGGGAATAAAAAATGGAACCGGATTTGGAGTTTTAAACTGTTTAAGCTGATGAAGTCAGTCATTGCCAGTGTTGAGAGCGAATTATCGAAAAGCGATTTTTTTTTTTTAATTGCGAATAACAACACTTCGAGAAATTGCTTATATTTAGAATATAGTGCTATATATTCATAAAATCAAATATATATATTTTTAACACAGTACACATCAGATGATCATCCCTCCCTTCTTCTAGCTTGTGGGCCAATGAGAAGGCTTGGTCACAGCTTATATAGTCACAGGGTACCACCTGCCTTAAAACGTAGCCTTTATTATATAATACATATTCATTGGGGCACCGGTGCTGATTATCACTGGTCAAGCCGGAATATGGTGGGCTGTGACATCACCACATGGATGAACCTAACCAACCCCATATAGCCATTTTTGGGCACGCAAGTACCATAAATATCATAACTATCACCCATGTTTTGGTTCACATGGAAAAATGGATGTGACCATCATTGTGTATCATGAGCAGACACACTACCAGCTAACATATGGATATGGTGAAGTGCTTAGATATCTGTGTCTATAGGGGGAACAAATCTATCCCCTAAGTGGATATAGGGCTGTGACCCTGTTGTGTGTGGTTCTGACTGTACCGTCCAAGAGTGTGGATTGGTGGTGTAGGGCTGTAAAGATTGAAAGTCTAGCACTGGTGACAATCCTATTGTACTGTCACCCATGAAAAGGAAGATTGTGTCCTGTTCATGTTAATATTGATGCCTATTATATATCCCCTCATGAGCCCAGGTTATTGGTATGGGCGAAACGAGTTGGGATTATATATATATATATATATATATATATATGCACAAATAATACGTCTGGCATCGCAAATAACGGCTGCGTTACAATAATGCACTACTGTGAGTGTCAAGCAGCCGTATAGAATCTGTATCGTAGAATACCTCTCTTTTTCACTCTAAACAACATTTTGGATCCAGCATGTATTTATATGATGCAATAATCTGTGGATATATCCTTATTATTTTCTGTATTTAGCCTAGGTCACTCCCTAGGATAACACTACTATACCTAGTCCAATCATCATCGATAGGGGTAAACCAGAGTAATACAGGAGGTTCCTGAACACGGGATCACCCCTATTGGGGCGGCCATTCCGTTTTTTAGGCAGGAATAAATATCTTAGGGCCATATTTAGGGACAGGCCCATTCTAGAGATCATCATCCTGCCCGAAATCGAACGTCCTTTAGAGATCTTACCAAAATACAGATTTAACTTGGTTTAATGTCGATTTTTGTTTTTCTTTTCCTTTTTTGTGTGTGTTTGTTCTAATAGGAGTTTGTTATTTTATATGTATTATATAATAAAGGCTACGTTTTAAGGCAGGTGGTACCCTGTGACTATACAATTTATACATACCATCCGTGATTATTCTCCCTCTGACAGGACATTGTCTTAACTGTGACTACTTGGTCACAGCTTAGCAACTTCCCTAGCAACCAATAGAAGAGTTGCCTACCCCATGCCGGTATTTCACGTGCATTACGCAAATAATATATTGCCAATTTTCACAATCAAGAATATAATCTTGAATTCGGGAATTCACAAATATATGACGAATAGTCTACAAAATATTCGCGAAATATCGCAAATTCGAATATTGCCCCTGCTGCTCATCACTAGTCATTGCTAACCCCGTCCATGCTTACAGAGCCTGACACTCTTTATTTTCACGCTTTCTCTGTAATAGAGATCGGGCAGGATGTGGCCGCTTTTTTAAGAAGGGTAAATCTCGAAGTGCACATATTATATCATTTTATCTATATTTTTGATACATTTGAAATGTAAAATTATGCTGGAGATCAAACACCTTTCCAATTTGAAAGAGATGTCCAATATGTATTAGTTAGCTTTACATTTCATTACTAGTCCTTCATTACAATGCTTTATATTGTATATCTCAATGGATCATTTTTGGGAGATGGATGCAAAATAATATATAGACCAAATACACACGTATTTACCTCTTTAGAAATATGGCACCTTTCTGATTAAATAGGCTTCATTCGTATTAGTACAAATTTTCCAGCAAAATAACTCTTTTGATAAGCATGTCCCTAGGATGCACATTGCTTACCTAGAACTACAATACTTATCTTGCAGCCAGTACATAGGATTCCTATTGTAGTCTTTCAGTATGTAGTTTAACATTCAATTTGCATGAAAACTTTTGAAGATGTGGAAATGATTTACCAAATAACAGAAAATAGCCTTCATTACATTTTGCCTTGTCAGCACAGCAATCTATGCATGGAATATTCTTTTGTTGGTTCCTAGTACTCATGAATAACGCCCTAGCTTTAGTGTAATATGTCCATGAAAATGGAGAATGAAGGATGCCAATTTTCTTCTAGGAACCAAGTCCTTTTCAATGGAAAAAAAGCAGGTAATCACATTTGCATGTAAGTGCACAGTGGGTGTCCTCCAGATGCATTCAGTAGATTTCATTTAGGAATGATCTAACAACTCCAGTGGCAAATTATCATATAAGGATGTTATTACATATCGTGGGATATGCCTCGCAATCATGCAACTAATCGAATGATGTATTCCTTGACGTCACAGCGCCGTCAACTGTGATTATGTATACTAAGAGACAGCAGTGGGCATTAAATTACCGAGTTTCACCCACAATAGAATTCCCATGGTATATAGAAAGCACGTCTTATCACCCTCCACATGTTTACGAATGGCATATAAAATTTTACAGATAAGTCAAATAAGCACATACATAAACATTGATAGCAAAGAATTTTTTTTATTATCTGCCTGCCTCAAACAAGAGCTCTTCAAAACCTTTCTAAACAACCAGCGCTTCCAACGTGCAAGGTTAGGCCCGTCAAAAGAACTATCATCTTCTCCAGCTTTGTATATTTTGCAGTCCATTACTGCACCAATATTTTTCAATTTCTTTCAAATCTCAGAGTTTGATGCCTTATGTAACCTCTCTTTTATATATGCTGCAAATGCATTTAAGGAAAAAAATGTGATGAAGCTGACTAAGGCTTTCCTTTTTTTCTTTCATTAGAATGACATTGAACAACCTTAAAAACCTTAAGAACACATGTACAGGAGGACAATATTTTGTTACATATGAATTTTCATGCAGTTGTACGAAAGTCGGTCTTTTTGTACAACAGCATTTTATATATCGTTTTAATATAGTTTTATAGAAAAAAATTCTCATAAAAGACAGGAAACCTGTACATTGAGCAGCTGGCGAGCACTGAATGTAACAGCTATTATTGCAGCCTATGACACATGATTGATGGTAAAGTATTATTACATTATTAGTACATATGTTTCCCTACAGCTTTATATTTAAGACTATGTTGTAGATAGGGGGATTATAATGTAGGTCTAACTCCCCCCAGCCCGATTCTGCAATACAATGATAACCAAAATACAAAAACATGTGATTGACTCAATATTGTACCCACATCCACTAGGAAGCTGGCACAAATCTATACATTTGATTGAACAATAGAAAAGGTTTAGATCTCAGTCTATGTTCTGTACATTATTTTTTTTCCTCTTAGGGACACCCGATAACACATCTCAAATGTATCAATAGAAGGATAAAAACAAGTCAAGAATGACAACCTAGCATTAAGCCAATAGGGCATTTTGTACAGTGAGGAGGCAATTGAACCAGGGGTGAATTTAGGGGTCTACTCCCCCCGTCCCCCACCACACCATACATTTGCACTGGATCTTGATGCAGATATAGGATGCTGGAAAGGTGAGGAGCCCAAGTTGTCTATGTGAAATTTAGCTCTAAGACAAATCATGGTAAGGATAAGATCTGGACTAGATAGAAAAGAAAGGGGAAAGTGAAGACTACAGAGAACCATCACCTTTTCCAGGGTCTAACTGTACTGTAATCACTTACACAGTCAATTACACTTATTGCCCACGCTAATTGCTCTGTAATCACCTATTCTACTGCGTCTTCCATTACAAATCTCCATGATCTGGCTCCCTGTATGTACTTGCAGCCTGTACCTAATCTCTGAACCTAGACCTTGCAGCAAGAAAACCCTCTTCTTCTTGCTTTTGCAGGGAAGTGGCCTTTGGAGTACAAACCTATGATCTTGTGCCTTCATCATTTACCCTTGTACCTGACTGTGTTTCCTGTATGTCAATATAGAGGGTTGTTGAGGAAGGGTTGAGACGTATGCATATATATCCATGCATGCCTGAAAACACGTGCGGGCATGTATGGTATATATGTGCATACATTAACCACAGCATCATGGGACGATGTGCGCAGATGTGCCCAGCATCTGCGCACGTCTGCCCATGGTGATCCCCAGGGGCTCATTGTGGCCCCTGCGGGAAATATGTGCCCCCTGGAAGCCGTGCCCCCTTATAATGTAGGGGCTTGTGCCCCCTTATAATGTAGGGGCTTGTGCCCCCTTATATAATCATGTGCCCCCTTTAGATATATGTCTATGTCCCTAATATTAATGTATACATATGTATGGATGTGCCCCAAGCATCCATACACATGTATATTATATATATTCCCCCCTCCTACACCTATAACCAGGTGCATCGGTGTGAATGTGCCCCAAGCATTCACACCGATGCAATCTGGCTAATTACATCAGAATGACCGGACAAGGGTCCGGTCATCCTGATGGATACAAAGAGCTCAGATTCAACTGAATCTGAGCCCTTTGTTGTAATTATCTCCAACGCCGCTGGAGATAATTACGCATGATAGATAAAGGGGAGAACCCTCCCCTCCTTCTATTATGCGCATTCCGACAGTGCGATTACTATCGCACTGTCCGGAATGCTAAGTGCAGCAGGCGGGAGATCAAAGGCGTCTCCTGCCTGCAGCGCGTCCCCAATGTGCTGGCCGGCGCAGTGACGTCATATCACTGCGCCGGCCCACGTGGATGATGGGTGGGCGGCGCGGCGCGGGAGTGCGGCCCGCCAGGGGATAAATATCCGGCGGCCCCGGCACTCAGAAGTTAGGGTCGGGACCCCCACCTGACAAGGGCGAGCGCTCTGCGCTCCAGTAGAGCCTTGCCGCTCCCTCCTGAGTAGCCTGACCGGACCCCCAACCGGAGCCCTGCCGCCCCCACCTAAAAGGAGAGTGCATTGCGCTCAGGAAGATGACCCCTGCCGCATCCCCAGAAGGAGGAGAGCGCAATTGGCGCTCAAGACGGAGCGGCCCCTTCCTGAAAGGACTAAGTATCACCCCCTCTATTAACCCTATCCCACCAACGAACCCTATAACCCTAACCCACCAACGTATGCTACCCCCCATGTCCTGCAGCACAGAACCCCTAAGCAGCATTAACCCCTGATGTGCCCCTAATTTGTCCTGTATAACCCCTATCCCACCAACGCACCACCCACTATATACCCCTGCATCCCCTGGTTAACCCCTGCATCCCCTGGTTAACCCCTTTAACCCCTGGTTACTACTGTGTAGCTGTATTTGTGCCGGTGGCCTGCATACACCCCTGCAGTGCCACCGTTAACCCTTGTCGTACCTTAGGGATAGAATTAGTCAGGTGAGGTGGGTTGTTATATACTTGTATGTGTGAACTGTATAGTTAGTTTATGGGTGGAATTTGGGAACCTGTAGTGTAGTTTAGGCTGTGTATTTACTGTATATCGTGTGCGTCAGGTGTTAATAAATACTGTAATATTTGTACCCTTTGTGTAGCGTGTACTTGATAGCGGTAGTGAGTTATTAAGGCGCATGCAGCTAGTGTAGTGATTAGTGTAGAGTATAGCAAAAGTATTGTGTTCTTATTAGATAAAGGCATAAATAGGCGGAGTCATCAATAGACGGTTCCTCCTATTTATGAATATTAATTATCGATATTTACATAATATTGGTGACTAATATTCCCCCTTTACAAGGGTACACCCTATTCCTATGAGTTATGAATGTGTCCTTTTGTGAGAATGTATTCTGATATATTTCATTGAACCTCGCCTCATTCTGGCAGCATTTCTGGAGTTAAACCTTCTTTGGTTCTATGTGCAGTTATGTTGCAGTTTTGTTTGGCTATATCATTATTACACATTGAATCTGCTATTCTATGTTTGGCTATCCTATGTTGCTAATACTGCATCTCTACTCTATACACTGCTCTCCTGAGTCTGCTTGTTTCCTCTGAACTCTGTTCCTGTGCCACGTTGACTATCATGTGTTGCCATTGCAAAGCTATGTCAACTATACAGACACTGCTTATCTGAGCCAGATTGAGTCCCCTGGACTGTGTGTCTTGGACTCTGTTCACACTTGCTTGTTATTTGCTGTGTCCTCTAAAGGATTGACATTCATATCTTGCATTTTTATATTCTGAACTGTTGCTATTCATTTGTTACCATCCGCTTTCAATAAAGTAATGTCAAACCATAACACCTACTAATAAAACTGATCACTGTAGGGGGGTAATATTCATATAGTGGTTTTCGTTGAATAACAGTACATATATTATTCATGTAGTGAAACCCTTACTGTGTATAATTAGATCTTCATATTACAAATATATGTTACTATACAGATATTAAATGTGTACTGATGTCTTTGCTATGAATTTTAAGACCCTTGAATTACACACATATGATATTTCACATATATCATGCATGTAATCTGATGTGTATACTGTGCAATATAAGACCTTTCTGTTACACATACATGTTACTATACATATATTACATGTCTTGTGATGTCCCTTTGTTTTATGGGGAATACAAGTATTTACAGTGCCTTGAAAAAGTATTTATGCCCCTTGAAAATGTCCTCATTTTTTCACTTTACACCCACAAACTAAAAAAAATTTTTGGGGCATTTCATGTGATTAAAAATTTGGAAGGTGTGGTTTGTATTCAGCCCCACTGAGTCAATACTTTGTAGGACCACCTTTCTCTGCAATTAAAGCTTACAGTATTTTGGGGTATGTCTCTATCAGCTTTGCACATTTAGAGGCTGAAATTCTTGCCCATTCTTATTTGCTAAATATCTCAAGGTTAGTCAGAATGGATGCAGAGCGTCTGTAAACAGCAATTTTCAAGTCTTGCCACAGGTTCTCAAGGAGATTTAGGTCTGGACTTCAGGCCATTCTAACAGATAAAAATGCTTTGATCTAAACCATTCCATTCTAGCTCTGCTTGTATGTTAAGGGTAATTGTCCTGCTGGAAGTTAAACCTCCATTCCAGTCTCAAAACTTTTGTAGACTCTAACAGGTTTTCCACCAGGTTTGCCCTGTATTTAGCTCCATCCATCTTCCCATCAACTCTGACCAGGTTACCTGTCCCTGCTGAAGGAAAGCATCCCCACAGCATGATGCTGCCACCACCATATTTCACAGTGTGGATGGTGTGTTCATGGTGATGTGCAATGCTAGGTTTCCAGCAAACATAGTGTTTTGCATTTGGGCCAAAAAGTTCAACTTCTGACTAGAGCACCCTTTTCCACATGTTTACTATGTCCCCTATATGACTTGTGGCAAACTGCAAATGGGACTTCTTATGTCTTGCTTTCAAAAATGGCTTTCTTCTTGCTACTCTTCCGTAAAGGCCAGATTTGTAGACTAAACGACTAATAGTTGTAATGTAGACAGATTCTCCCACCTGAGCTGTAGATCTCTGCAGCTACTCCAGAGTGATCATGGGCCTCTTGGCTGCTTCTCTAGATAGTGTTCTTCTTGCTGAAGCTGCCAGTTTAGTTGGAAGGCCAGGTCTTGGTAGGTTTGCAGTTGTGCTATACTCCTGTCTTCGGATGATGGATTGGTTATAATCTAACCCTGTTTTACACTTCTCCACAACTTTATCCCTGACCTGTCTGGTGTGTTCCTTGGTTTTCATGATGCTGTTTGATCACTAATGTTCTCTAACAAACCTCTGAGGACTTTACAGAACAGGTGTAGTTATACTGAGAATAAATTACACATAGGTGTGACTTCTGAAGGAAATTGGCCATACTGGATTTTATTTAGGGGTACCAGAGTGCAGGGGGCTGAATGCAAATGCATGCCACACTTTTCAGATTTTTAATTTATGAAATATTTTGAAAACATATATTATTTATTTTTGACTTCACATATACTTGCTACTTTGCTTTGGTCTATCCCATAAAATCCAAATAAAATGCATTTAAGTTTTTGGGTGTAAATACTGTATTCTCTTTTATAGCCATAACCCACTACATTCCTGTATATAGCTGGTGTCTATAATATGGTCACTATATTGCAGTATTATTGGTTATGGTGATGCATGTTGAATGAATGACCATGGGACTAGCTGTTACTATTACATTATTAGTTTTCTTTTCCTTATTTTGTGGAATGTGTGTGTGTATGTATATATATATATATATATATATATATATATATATATATATATATTTAAAGGTACTGATGAGTGTCATGTGCAAATTTAGGGAAATCTGCCATTGCACGTTTGGCATACATCTATTTTTCTGCCCTGCTTTCTGTAGGTTGCAATCCTGGATCATCCCCTGATTTAAACAACTCAGAAATTACATTAGCGCACTGGAACTATATGCTTCAGGGGAGAACTTGGCACTAGTGGTAAAACACTACAAGAAAATTGGGATTAGTATATCAAGGATAAGATGCAACAGGCAAGGGGGCAAAATTCTAACTAAAAGGTCATAGAAAATCAACACAATTCTGAAGCTATACAAATTGAAATAATAGCAATTGTTATCACTGCTAGGGGGGAAAAAATTAACAACAACAGGTACTTTCTACTGCTTTCAGAAACAGGCTTATGAAATTACGAGTTGCAAATTTTAGACTTATGAAATCCCAAGATGCTAATTTCTATGGCATCACACTTGCAGCAAATTGCAAGAGCTGTCCAAATCCAGGCATTCTATTACATCAGCAAAAAATTGCTCTACAAGTCTTCAAACTGCTTACATGTATTGCATTATAGTAGATAGGGATGCAAATGAGATCTTAACAAGGTCAGCCTCTAATTCCACTAGATGTAATGCAGCTTTCGACCCTTTAAATACGCCTTGGTTTATTATCCAATTTATGTCTCAAGGCCTATTTAAAAGGTCGAACATTGACTTTTAGGATAGCTGCCTTACATCTGGTGGAATTGGAGGCAGAACTCGCCCAGAGCTTATTTGCATCCCTTCTCTCCCAGAATTCCAGAAGAGCATGTATGGCCTATAAGCCTCCTCACCCAATTAAGGTGCTCTCTGCAAATAATTGTAGATAGTAATGAAAGTGCAACTTAATAGTGTGCGTGATGATTTCAGTCTACACAACAAACCATGTGTAGTCTGATCCTGCTGTCATACCTTACCAAATATGTGTTAGTATGGAGTAGTAGACAGATGTAAAGAAATTAAATTGCAGAATCAGGCTACATATAATTTGTTTTCAGTTACTTGCCATAGAGATTCATGGCCCTGCATAAGGGTACTATGGTCAAATATTCAGGTTTTTGATGCAGTTTTTACAGCCAAAACCAAGAGTAGATTCACAAAAAGAGGACTAGTATCTGTCGTTAATAGTTTATTTCCTTTTATAATCCACTCCGGGTTTTGTCTCCATAAACAACACCCTAAGAGCTGCAGAAAGTGGAAAGAAGTTATTATGTAAGATCATTTGAAAAGTTGCTTCATTTTGCATAGAAGATGCTTTGGGGCAAATGGTTTTAATGGTACATTGCCTTAACTGGTGTCTGTCAATGGAAACTTTGCACTATTGAGTTTTAGTGTGTGCAATAGTACTAATGGAAGCCAATAAGATGTCTTTACCCATTAAGATGTATTTAGGCCGATGCCATTGTCAAGTCATTTTCTAAAGCTCTACTCCTTGCAAACATAGGTGTGTAAGAACAGGGTCAGACTGGCCCACCAGCATTCCAGAGGATCCCAGAGGGCCAAGGCTCTAATACTGTGCTGCCTTTAAAGGCTAATTAAGTTATAGTTATCTATATAGGTTATGGAGTTTATCATTGCCATCTAGTGGCAAAATAGTCTAGGAAGTGTCTTCAGCCATTTTAGATTGCTATTCTCTATGGATGCAACCTGTCTGCTTTTCTCCCAAGGGGCTTGAGACATCATCACCTGTAAGTTCCTTTCTGTGGTGTTATCCGTTATTTATGCTACAGTATACCAGTACATTCTATGTGTAGTGATATGTTGTTATTGTATTGTATTTCAGTTTCACTAAAAATAAAATGGAATAAAGTTAGATTCCTTTGGTAGACAACACAAGCAGTGGGCTTCTGTTTATTGGAGTCTCGGACAAGTGTTTAGCTGTCCCTTTAGAACCATACATAGTCAGTGTTTTGAGAGTGGAACAAATACCATAATGGGACCCAAAGATCAAGGAGATTAAAAACAAATGCTGGCTGGCTTTAGATCCAATAATTTTCCACTAGGTCAATATCTTTGATTCAAAACCTATTACACCTTATTGATAACATAGAGGTTGCGGCTTGAAGAATAATATCCTTTTGCGGGTCCCAGGAGCCCCAGTCCAACAGGCTCTGCTCACTTTCTCTTATGCCATGCTCCCACCACTGTGACAGACAGACCAGGCAATAAACGCCTATTCATGTCTGGCCCTGAAGTCCCATGGGAGTGCGTTCAGCACATGCGCAGTAAAGAGTAGGAGATTGCCTATCTGCCTAGCGGGTAATTTACATATTATAAAAAGTCTTTTTTTTTTTTTTTTTTTCTTTACAGATTGCCAGCACATATAAAGATACTAGAGATATTATCAGACTTGTCCTTTCTACTATTTTACCTACTGGTAAATCGATGCCAGATGCCCATTAAAAGAAAGTAAATTGATAAGCATTGGAGATGGTAAACTCGATTCACCAGGTTCAAGATTTGCAGTGAATGAGAATGATTTTTGTTTTGGAGAAGTGATGGAGAAGAGAATTTTTAAAGCTTTACTCATCATATCCATTTATTCTACATCTGAATCTAATATCATTCTGTCACAATTGCCATGATATTTACGGTTATTGTCAAATAATGTCAAAGTTCTTGACTTTTACTCTATCTTTATGTGATGTGTTAGGCAGGAAATTCAAACCTGAAGCCTTCCACTTCTGCATTGATTAAAACCGCTAATTATCCATGACCACTCATGCTAATGCTTGAGGTTAATGTATGCATTCTGTGATCTGCAAAGTACTGCAATCTGACAGGAACTATATATATATATATATATATATATATATATATATATATATATACAGGAAACCAGACAGCATTCCAGAAAAAAAATATATAGTGGTTTATTCACTCATGTGGTGTAGGCAACACATGGTGTTGCCTACACCACACGGGTGAATAAACCACTATATATTTTTCATCTGGAGTGCTGTCCGGTTTCCTGTCTATAATATTGGGTAAGCAGCTACACCCTTGGACCTAGCACCCGCCATCTTCATTCTTCCGGTGCCGCCATCGTGTTTCATTGTATATATACACTCACCTAAAGAATTATTAGGAACACCATACTAATACGGTGTTTGACCCCCTTTTGCCTTCAGAACTGCCTTAATTCTACGTGGCATTGATTCAACAAGGTGCTGATAGCATTCTTTAGAAATGTTGGCCTATATTGATAGGATAGCATCTTGCAGTTGATGGAGATTTGAGGGATGCACATCCAGGGCACGAAGCTCTTGTTCCACCACATCCCAAAGATGCTCTATTGGGTTGAGATCTGGTGACTGTGGGGGCCATTTTAGTACAGTGAACTCATTGTCATGTTCAAGAAACCAATTTGAAATGATTCGAGCTTTGTGACACGGTGCATTATCCTGCTGGAAGTAGCCATCAGAGGATGGGTACATGGTGGTCATGAAGGGATGGACATGGTCAGAAACAATGCTCAGGTAGCCTGTGGCATTTAAATGATGGCCAATTGGCACTAAGGGGCCTAAAGTGTGCCCAGAAAACATCCCCCACACCATTACACCACCACCACCAGCCTGCACAGTGGTAACAAGGCATGATGGATACATGTTCTCATTCTGTTTACGCCAAATTCGGACTCTACCATTTGAATGTCTCAACAGAAAATCGAGACTCATCAGACCAGTCAACATTTTTCCAGTCTTTAACAGTCCAATTTTGGCGAGCTCATGCAAATTGTAGCCTCTTTTTCCTATTTGTAGTGGAGATAAGTGGTTCCCGGTGGGGTCTTCTGCTGTTGTAGCCCCTCCGCCTCAAGGTTGTGCGTGTTGTGGCTTCACGAATGCTTTGCTGCATACCTCGGTTGTAACGAGGGGTTATTTCAGTCAACGTTGCTCTTCTATCAGCTTGAATCAGTCGGCCCATTCTCCTCTGACCTCTAGCATCAATAAGGTATTTTTGCCCACAGGACTGCCGCATACTGGATGTTTTTCCCTTTTTACACCATTCTTTGTAAACCTTAGAAATGGTTGTGAGTGAAAATCCCAGTAACTGAGCACATTGTGAAATACTCAGACCGGCCCGTCTGGCACCGACAACCATGCCACGCTCAAAATTGCTTAAATCACCTTTCTTTCCCATTCTGACATTCAGTTTGGAGTTCAGGAGATTGTCTTGACCAGGACCACAACCCTACAAGCTGTGAAGCAACTGCCATGTGATTGGTTGACTATATAATTGCATTAATGAGAAATAGAACAGGTGTTCCTAATAATTCTTTAGGTGAGTGTGTATGTGTATATATATATATATATATATATATATATATATATATTATATACAGATGGAGCAGGGTTAGCACTCCAGCTCTTAACTCACATTTCTTAACTCATCGCGTTATTTCGAGACAAAAGCCATTGAAAAGCATTTGTAGGTGTATGCTTAGATTAGATAACACAACTCAGAAATTTCAGAAAGGACATCTGTCAGCAAATTGGTACCTATGAAACTGGTAGACCAGTTAAATGTGCGCTCTGCAGTTGAGTTGTGTTGGTCCCTGTTCCTTTCTCTTGCTGAGAAAAATGAAGTAATATATGCAATGGAGGCCTTGCTGTTACATCTTGAGGCTCTGCTGTCTTTGCAACTCTGTCGCCCTGCACTTGATTGACAGGATCTGGCGGTGTAAATGTAATCACGCTGGGCTGGTCCTGTCAATCAAAGTGTAGAGAGCGCAGCAGTTGTAGAGAGAGCAGAGCCGCTAGGTGTAAGGACAACACCCCTGTTGCTCCTAGAGACTCATTTGTACATGCTGAAACACCATCTTTCTCGTCAGTGTGGGCACATATAAACATGGGACATAGAGGGTGAAAGGTGCAAAAAAACAAAAAGTCCCTAAATTTCTTTCATCCTGCTGTAAACAAACCCGATTTGTTCATTTGCATCACTCATCTTAATTACTATTCCTCTCTCTGCATATGCATTAAAAATATATTTCCTCCAATGAGGGTCTTTCAAGATGGCTGCCATTAATGCAAGTCTGGCCATGGCACATGGCCATTACTATGATTATTGGCAAATACACTAATGTGAACCCAGATTTATTAATAATTGTAGCACGCACCACAAATCCGGGTTTAGATTCGTTATGAAATACATTTATGCATGTACTGCTACTCACAGTAATGGCGCATGTGCAAAACTAATGAAGTCTTGTGTTAACGGTGGCCATCTTGAAAGAACCTCATAGGAGGCAAGACATTTTAGTGAATGTAAGGACATTAGGATAATAATGAATATAAGAGATGCAGATGAATAAATTGGGTTGGTCCACAGCAGGGCAAACCATGTAGTGTCCCACTAGGTAGGAGTGGGCACTACACAAGGGTTAATTGGGTAGCGTGTACTTCTACTCACAAGGGACAGTGATATTGTATTTATCCATGCATTCAATGTAATTTATTGTGTGTTTTATATGCAATGGTTTTCCCTGTTATATGCTTTGCAGGCCTAGTGGGGTGTAATTTAGCATTCCAGACACTAGAGGGAGATAGGGAGCCCCTAGTATAAATGTCCAGGCCCAGACAGGGAGTGGTTAGGTCATAGTCAGGAGTCTGTGGAGACAGAAGTGAGAAGGCACCAGCCCAAGATATGCTGAGGGCCTCCTCCTGACATGCAGCTGGACAGTCCTGGTTTCTAGCTGCACCAAGGGGCTAGATGAAGTACAGCCTGCTTGGAGACCGAGTTCATTCCAGGGGACTAGAGGAGTTGCCTCGTCAGCCTGAAGCTCCTGAGGCTAAGCTTAGCTCAGTTGAGACACCCCAGTAGAAGGACAGAACCTCCTGGGAGAAACCCACAGTCCTGCACCATTCAAGTAAGGATATTTCCAACAAAGATAAGTAACACTGATGGGCAGAGGCATTAGAAAGCAAAGCAAGGATTTAATACGAGAGGAAGATATATATTTTACCAAGGATTTAAGCCACCATTTAGGCATCCGGGCCTTGGGATAGAAAGCCAGACAGGAGTTCTAGAAAGAACAGTGTACGCTATTTCTGAGGAAAGGTACAACCTGATTCTGAGTGCATTGTGGATTTACCCTCTGAGTATCTTGCATAATCAATACCTGCCATCTTGTGAAATAAGCCTGCTTGTGAAGCTTGTGCTCTAAAGGACTGTATTACCATCTGTATGTATAAAGTTGGACTGTTAAGTAAAGCAACGTTTGGTTCACTATACCATCTGTGTACCTCACTTATTCCAACTATCAACCGGTGTGCCACCGTCACAGGCACTGGCGTCACGAACCTTAAAGGGACCTTGCCCCAGGCACTCAAAATACCAGTAACATCCAGGGCACCTCATCCACCATCAGGCCTGGTCCCTACATACAGAGTGTGCCCCAGAGGAACCGTGTCTACCTCTCCTTCACTGCCACATGCCTGCCCAGGGTTCTCCAATACAGTGAGCGACCCTCGTTTGCCCATAACCGTGACCTCACTTCGCTATACCCTGCAGGTCTGGCGTGTTGCAACCATATTCGCTTATCACTGCACTAATGGGGTCATTTATCAAACTGGTGTAAAGTAGAACTGGCTTAGTTGCTGATTACAACCAATCAGATTTCACCTTTCATTTTTCAAAGGAGCTGTGGGTAATGAAATGTGGAATCTGATTGGCTGCTATGGGCAACTAACCTAGTTCTACTTTACACCAGTTTGATAAATGACCCCATAAATGTTTACATAGATAGCCCTAGAAATTCACAAAGCCAGTATTCTGCAGTGCAGAGCCTGATAGGATCCCCCATATAGTGGCATAGAATAGGCTGCTTTAATTAGATTGCCTATAAATAATTAGTTTCATTTAGTACAGGAAGACACATTCTCACCCTTGACAGAGGGAAAGAAAACTGTTTAGTGATTGCATCCGCAGCCCTTTGTGCAATCCTTATATTTCACTTGTCATGTTGCAAAATAATTGATTTTCACTCTCGACTGCTTTGCAGAAAACTCACTTTTTATCGGTATGTCTGAGCTCTCATTTGAAGCCGCCTCTAGCATCCTGAAGCAGATAACATGTTCTCTGCATTTAAATGTGCTGAAAGTAATGCTGGTCTTCCTCTCAGCCCCCCTCCAGCTTCAGTATTCATCCTCTCAATTGCTAAGTACCAGTAATTATAGAGGGGGATGGCTTCAAGGAATAGAAGAGGGCACTAATTAGACAAATATTGTTTTTTTCTAGGGAAAAATGAGTACAGGCTAATTACAGGATCCTAATAAGACAATGTGATGTTCTTCATACCTGAAGGTAAAGTGATATTACTTACAGTAGCATTATCATTTGAATGGAGAACGACTACAGGCTCATAGGACTGTATGCACTAACTTTACAGATGAGTGCTCTCCACTTACAAGCCAGGGCACATGCAGTTAAGGGTCCATTCACACGTCAGTATTTTGCAATCCGCATCGATTCCGCAAATTTGCCGAATGGATTGCGGACCCGTTCATTTCAATGGCCCCGCAAAATATGCAGACAGCACTCAGTCTGCATTCGTTGTTCTGTTCCGTCATGTGAGCTGCAAAAAAAAAATAGAGCTTGTCCTACTATTTTCCGCAAAATGCGGTCCTTGGTCCCATTTTAGTCAATAGGTCTGCAAAAATGCGGATGACATGTGGAATGCATCAATATGTCGTCCGCTTGTTATCCGCAATTGCGGATCCATTTCCAGGAAATAGAAAAAAAAATCTTTAGTACCCTAGCAACATATATTCCTCCTTCCATTTTTTTGCAATAACGGAATGGATGCGGATGTACAACTGGTAAAAAACGGAAGGTTTTTGTCTAAACACGGATCTGCAAAAAACGGAACGAAAATCTGGAAAAGAAAAATACTGATGGGTGAATGGACCCATTACACAGGTTGATTTTTCTGCAGATGTTCGCTTACGAGCGTTCGTAGTAATGCTCGTTACCGGTCATCTGGTAGTGTAATAATGCCGCCAATTGCCCGATGAATTAGCAAATAGGTAAAAAAAGTTGCGTTTGCAAGTGGCAGATCGTGGTGTCTAATCAAACAATGATTCAGTATAGGGAAGAGCGATGGCATGGCCTATACTGAGGAGGAGATCGCTGCCTGAAATAGCAGCGGTCTCCTCCGTTAGCGAGTAGATGATTGCCAGGAGTGCGCTTCCTTCCACCCTTTAGTTATTAATCTATAAAATGTACATTTCATATGCTTTCTTAATACATTGAATGAAATGCATCTCAGCCTTGAAGCAATGCAGGAAGGGTTTAGATCACCTTATCGCATATGTGATACACAATGTGAAAATCACGTCCTTGCGGTAATAATAACGTAAAGACTATTGAGATGACTACCATCAACTCAGAATGTTGGATCACACAGTTAATGGATAGAATTTTTTTAATCATTATTTAACATATACATATATTTCCTTGACCACTGACCCCCGTCATTGAACCACTCAGATGCCGCGTTCATAGCTGATCTCTGCATCTGACATTAACATTGAGGCCTTTCAGGGGCTAATCAGTGGTAAAAAAAATATGTATATACAGTATATATATATATATATATATATATATACATATATATATATATACACTAATCCATTTTCGGCCATCTTGATTGAAGAAACCATGCAAAATCTCACGCGGTGATGTGATGATGTCATCACGCTGCCCTGGCATGGTGACATCATCACTGATGATTACAAGAAAAAGGGGGACAGTCAGCACATTCCAATGCGCAGGTGCATGTTGCCATGGCTAGAAACACGATGAAAAACAAACCCAATGCAACCGCACTCTGCAAACACAAATAATGTACAATAATGCCATAGTTATAAAAAATATTCTGGTTCTAACGCTTATTTTGTAAATTTGTGATTCTTGGCAAATTGACAAAATAAGCGTAGCATTAGCACCTGTCACCGCCAGACATCTGAGAAGCTCTGACAGACGTTCTTCAGAATCTCCTGCTTGAGGTTCTTTTGTTTTGATTTTGTTTTGTCATCTCGTTTCCCTCTCTCAGCTGTCATATAGTTGCACTGATTGCATCTCTTTAAATCCCCTCCCATACTGCATCACTTTGCGGTTTATACAACTTCCTGGAGTGTGTACATGCTGGATGCTACAACTGATGCTTCTACAGTTAAGTCTGTTCATTTGTTTGTTTTTTCCTGTTTTCTTGATCCTAGGTGACCCTGACTCCCTCCGTATTAAGTGCAGGGAGCCGGTGGTCGTGTCCCCTCACTATTATAGGGTGTTCAGGTGTCTTACAGTCGAGGCATGAGGGCATGCAATTTTCTATCATAGAGATCTTTGCATGGGCTGAGAAGACAGTGAGAGTTTCAGGGCTTAAATAGGGGTCACCCTTTTGTTCCTTAGTTTCGGATCAAGCCAGTCGGATCCTTATTTGTAACTTCTTGTTTTCTGTTACACCATCCGTGACAGCACCAGAATGTTTTCTATAACTATGGCCTTATTGTACTTTATTTGTGTTTGCTGAGCGCTGTTGTGTTATGTTTTTTTCATCATCACTGATGATGTCACCATGCCCAGCCAGCTGGCTGATGTGGTGATGTCACTCGTCACCGCGCTTGACATTTCACACATGTTTCTTCAATCAAGATAGCTGTGACTGCGTCTCCGCAAGCAAATTAATTAGGTGAGTATGTTTTGTTTAGTTTTTATTGCCATTTCGGCCAAATTGATTGATCCAAATTTCTGTAAAAATTTGGTAACAAAAGTCAATTTGTTTCACTTCGATTTGCTCAACACTAATTAGAGGATTTATTTTGCTGGCATAGGAAAAATTGTGGTAACAACTGATTTAATTTTTACAGAGGCCAAGACAGATATGAAGGATCCTGACAGATCCTTGAATTTGTACAGAGAACTCATAGAATTATTTAAAGACCTACAATATTCCATTTTCATTTGGACACACACAGATTTTAGTTTCTATAGAAGGTCATAGGGATGCAGTATGGCAATCCAATGCCGTATTGCCAATATATTCTCCCTTAGAAGCCTTTCCTGTAGAGAAGAATATTTCCAACATAAGGCACCATGTGGCGCTCCATACCTCCGGTTGGGTATAAGCCATTGGAGGCTTGAGGTACATTTTGGCTCAAAGCCTTGTTCTGTCACTTCTTCTCAGCTAACCGATCAGCTGATTGAACATCATATCATCTCACAATATTGTGTTTAATGGTAACACCTAATTTAGACAAAAATATAAATATATTTGATGATTTACATGTCTTGAATTGATTCAAGAGCTTGAAAATGATACAATTTTGCATATTGATTGGTTTCTCTTGTTTCAACACTAATTTATTTAACTAAACAGCAAGCCCTATGTAACCATAGTAGCCTCTAGTAACTAATTGTACTTGTTGAATCTAATCTCCCACAAATCAACTCACCGTTGATTGCCTCATTTATAATAAGGACTATTGTTTCTCATCAGCATAAGGTTATATTACAAGAAAGGTCATCATCTACTTTCTATATTTAAAATTTTCAATGTTTTTCCTTAACCTTTCAAAAACAGATTATGACAACATGAAAAACTAGCTTTTCAATGAGATGTATATATTGCCGGATATTTAACTGCCTGGGAGCCCACTGTCAGTAATCCACGTCTTAAGAGGGATAAATGCCTTTCTCTCCACATATCAAGCTCCTCTCTATCTCAGTTGTTGTCCTATATTCACCACTCACTCACATCTAACTGGTAAAGTACACCTTAATAGGAGAATCACTGAATATGAGAGTTCATATTATAATGGGGAAAGTGGGGGAGAGAGAGAGAGAGAGAGAGAGTTAGTTCTCTGTTTTAAGTAACTGTTCTTTCTCATCCCAGTTCTGGATTCACAGCTACATTGTTCATTATTGCTGAATAACGCCTTTCAAAGATGTGTGCATTATGGGAGACATTATAGTAGCTAGTCTCCTCCCTTCTTGGAGTTCTGATCAGGAAAAACTGACAAAAAATAGAGCCTGCAGGGGGAAAATTGCTGGTAATTGCAGAATACAAGTCATATAGTGGTCATACATGGTGTTATTCCTCATGCAAACACATGACAGCTTATTCTAAAAAGGCACATAACATGGTGCCTGTCAATGTCCTGGCTACAAAACTGCCACAAACATAAAATCTCTCCAGTAGCTAAAACGTATGATTTGGTTAATAACATTAGGTAACATATTTCTAGATTGTGTCCCTTTAATGACCAAGGATATTGCAGTAGGTTATCAGTCTTCATAAACTGGTGAATCTAGGCTAATATGCAATATAAGGGAAAAATCCTTGAACCACAACCTAAGACATATCTTCTTTTACGACCCTAGCTCACTACTACAAAGAGACAGAGTACTGTTCAGCTGAGCGGTGCTGTCATGTCTCATCTGGAGTGAATACTAAAGAACGCTGTGATCTGTTTGAAGCATGGCCTCCTACTCACGCATCCTTAACCTTGGAATCAACGAGTGCAGTCTTAAAACATGCTCTTGGTGACTTCAGAATATTGAAGAGCCTGTAAAGTATGATATTTCTTACATGTCAATTGTATCTTCACATGCAGGGGAAGGCAACCATATTTCATTGCACATTGCAGCCAGTTTTTTCCACTAAAATCGCATTTACCCTGCTGTAAAGAACAGCAGTGTACAGGGAAATAGTAGCCGAAGATAAGACACCGCTCTAAAATCAGAGGTATCCAGGCAGAGCATAGTCTGACCCCAAAACAAGAGCACAAATTACTTGTAGGTTTCTACTAGATGTCTGATATCTATTCCTTACAAAATGCATGGGCACTCCAATCTGTACATTACTAAGAAATGTGGCTGATAGGATTTGCAAAATGCATCAGGGAACATGAAAGAGAATTTTCAAAATAAGTGTTGCCCTTTTCCTTTCTTGATAGCGTCAGAAGGAAAAACAACACTGTACACTGGGGAATTTTATGCTGCCTACTTCAGTTCCTTTTGAAGTTTTCTTCTTAAAAATAATCTTATAAGACAAGCTCAAGTCTTCACTTTTTCTTCATAAAATATCTCAGTACAGAAAAATAAATAAAGTATTTCTTACCTAGTACTCTCTGAGCACATGACACTTTCTGTAGTCATGCAACTACATTACAGATATTCAATAGCGTTAGGGCATAGCCCCTTTTGGTTTGGGAAGTTAGAATAATTCCCCAATAACATAGGTAGGTGCATGCAATAGATTGATTGGGACAGAATCCCATATATGTGAATTTAGTGCATATTGACTCTCAATGAGACCTCATGAGAAGCACCACAAGTACTAAAATTTTACCATATGGAATTGATCAAACTAATTTCTGGGGATAGGAACCTGTATAGATATGTTATTTCTCTGTTATTCATCAAGGAAATTCACAAATAAATTGACAACTGGGTGATGCAGTCTAACAGTGACCAATCAGTGTTGACTATTTAGAGACACGTCCCATTGACAAGGGAATGGCCTAGCTCTCCCTTGATTTATAGTTATTCAGGAGTAATAAGAGGGGAATAACACAGTGTTTTTTAAAAGGATGTTATTATATATCATGGAGAATGGGAATATTTATTAAAACTGTCAGGAGTGAACCACCTCAAGCAGAAGATGAGTTTAGTATAGGTTTATGCTCCTTTGATGCTTTGTTAGTTCATTAAGGAGGATACATTTTAGCATTACCATCAAAAGACAAGTTGACATGAACATACAAATGGTGTAACGCATCGCTAAGTGCCTCATGGTACGAAGAAAAAAAAACAGGAAACAGCCTTTAAAGGGGGTTGTGTCATCTGGACATTTATGACATATCAATAGGATACAATAGGCCAGAAATGTCTGATCGGTGTGGGATCTTTCTCTGGATTCTGCTCCTGTCTGAAGAACCAGGAATGGAGAGAACTGTACACATGCTCAGCTTTCTCCATTGTAAGTGAAGAGCATGTTTTACAATTCATTATCACATTTCTTTTCTTCTGCTATAATCTGACCTAATTATCCTAACGATTTTGCTAGGAATTGAGCAAATTCTAACACTTAGAACTGCTTTCATATGGTCAATATTTGGTCAGTGTTTTGTATCAGTATTTGTAAGCCCAAAACAAGGGTTGAACTGACTAAAAAATATAATGAATACATATACATCTCTCTCATGTTATAGACACACTCCTGGTTTTGGCTTGCAAATACTGATATATTTATATATACAGTACAGACCAAAAGTTTGGACACACCTTCTAATTCAAAGGATTTTCTTTATTTTAATGACTTGTAAAAATTGTAGATTCACACTGACTGCATCAAAACTATGAATTAACACATGTGGAATTATATACATAACAAAAAGTGTGAAACAACTGAAAATATGTCATATTCTAGGTTCTTCTAAGTAGCCACCTTTTGCTGTGATTACTGCTTTGCACACTCTTGGCATTCTCTTGATGACATTCAAGAGGTAGTCACCTGAAATGGTTTTCACTTCACAGGTGTGCCCTGTCAGGTTTAATAAGTGGGATTTCTTGCCTTCTAAATGGGGTTGGGACCATCAGTTGCTTTACTGATGGTCCTACTGAATAGACTGTTAGAATTTGTATTATGGCAAGAAAAAAGCAGTTAAGTAAAGAAAAACGAATGGCCATCATTACTATAAGAAATAAAGGTCAGTCAGTCCGAAAAATTGGGAAAACTTTGAAAGTGTCCCCAAGCGCAGTCACAAAAACCATCAAGCACTACAAAGAAACTGGCTCACATGCGGACCGCCCCAGGAAAGGAAGACCAAGAGTCACCTCTGCTGCGGAGGATAAGTTCATCTGAGCCACCAGCCTCAGAAATCGCAGGTTAACAGCAGCTCAGATTAGAGACCAGGTCAATGCCATACAGAGTTCTAGCAGCAGACACATCTCTAGAACAACTGTTAAGAGGAGACTGTGTGAATCAGGCCTTCATGGTAGAATATCTGCTAGGAAACCACTGCTAAGGACAGGCAACCAGCAGAAGAGACTTGTTTGGGCTAAAGAACACAAGGAATGGGCATTAGACCAGTGGAAATCTGTGCTTTGGTCTGATGAGTCCAAATTTGAGATCTTTGGTTCCAACCACCGTGTCTTTGTGCGACGCAGAAAAGGTGAACGGATGGACTCTACATGCCTAATTCCCACCGTGAAGCATGGAGGAGGAGGTGTGATGGTGTGGGGGTGCTTTGCTGGTGACACTGTTGGGGATTTATTCAAAATTGAAGGCATACTGAACCAGCATGGCTACCACAGCATCTTGCAGCGGCATGCTATTCCATCCGGTTTGCGTTTAGTTAGACCATCATTTATTTTTCAACAGGACAATGACCCTAAACACACCTCCAGGCTGTGTAAGAGCTATTTGACCATGAAGGAGAGTGATGAGGTGCTGCGCCAGATGACCTGGCCTCCACAGTCACCGGACCTGAACCCAATCGAGATGGTTTGGGGTGAGCTGGACCGCAGAGTGAAGGCAAAGGGGCCAACAAGTGCTAAGCATCTCTGGGAACTCCTTCAGACTGTTGGAAGACCATTTCAGGTGACTACCTCTTGAAGCTCATCAAGAGAATGGCAAGAGTGTGCAAAGAAGTAATAAAAGCAAAAGGTGGCTACTTTGAAGAACCTAGAATATGACATATTTTCAGTTGTTTCACACTTTTTTGTTATGTATATAATTCCACATGTGTTAATTCATAGTTTTGATGCCTTCAGTGTGAATCTACAATTTTCGTAGTCATGAAAATAAAGAAAACTCATTGAATGAGAAGGTGTGTCCAAACTTTTGGTCTGTACTGTATATATATATATATATATATATATATATATATATAATGTTTAATTATTAGATTTAGATAGACAGATACCACATTTTTCGCTTTATAAGACACACCTGATGATGAGACACACCTAGCTTTTAAAGGAGGAAAATAAGAAAAAAATATTTTGAACCAAAAGGTGCGCTAAAATATTTAATAAAATAAAATAATATTTCACACTATTATGTTTGATCCGCTGCTAACACCCTGCTATGGCGTTAGCTGCGGATGACAGACTTATGGTGGGATCTGCGTATAATGCACTGTTATGGAGCATCTGTGAATGTTATGTTATCTTATTCAATACATATTTAAAGTCCTAGTCAGTCCCTGAGCTCCCCTTAATGTTCTTGATGTCCACTCACCCAGGAGTTTGAGGTGGAGAAGGTCCAGGGGATAGCACAGCATTCAGCGGTGACGGAAGGCCACCTGCAGAGCAAGGAGTGCAGGCTTGCGGCCGCTGCCCATCGCACATTACAGAATGTTCCGCTGCTTGCCCCACATAATATCATGCCTTACTGCTGCCGCCCACCCCAACTTCTTCATTCTAGGAAAATCATGGTGGCCGGCACATTGTAGGAGCTTTAATAAGAGAGCCAGCCACCATGATTTTCTCACATTTGCTTTATAAAATGCACTGACTCCCCCCCCCCCCCCCCACTTTGGGGGAAGGGCGGTGCGTCTTATAAAGTGAAAAATACACTAGATAGATAGATAGATAGATAGATAGATATTCAGGCTTAGTATAGGAGATACAGAGGTATTGCATTGTTCACTTTCATATATATGTATGTTTAACTACTCCAGAAAACTGACTGAAAAGGTAACTGTCATGTTTTCATCAAAAAATCTATTTTTAGCATATGTTACTGCTGTAGCAGCATTATGCATAAAGCAACCTTTAATTCTTTCACATACCACTGTTTTCCTTGAGTTTTCCCTTAGTTACAGCTGTTTAAAAATGTACTATAAGAGGACCTTCTCATGCAGGCATGCAGTGTGGAGGACCGCCCCTCTGTTTTCCTGTCTTCTTAGCCGGAGACAGATGAGCCATAGCAACTGTCTTTTAAGGGAGCAGTGGAAATGGACAGGGGACATTAACCTCCTTGGCGGTGTTCCCGAGCATGATTCGGGGTTAATTTTTGCTGCCAGGAGTGGTAACCCCGAGTCACGCTCGGAGTAACATTGCAGAGTCCCCTCACCTTCTGCTGGCGATCCGGCGATGTCCTCCTCTGTGATCACCGGCGAGAGCACATTTGACTTCCTGGTTCCATTCCCTGTGAGCAGCAGCTGCACATGGGAGCGGAACTGGGCGGGAAATATAAATAGATATAAACTCAAAAAGTGACACTGTATTACCTCAGATCTGACATTTGATGACTGTACAGTGCCCCTTGCCTGCCATTTTACTGTCATTTGTGCCCATAAAATAAATTTAAACCATGGCTTCAAAAAGGCGCAACATTACTACAAAAGCGCTTTTGGACCAGTTGAGTGACAGCGACAGTGACACGGAGGTGCTCGCAGAACTGAGCAATAGTGAGTTGTGGGGAGATTTGTCGTCTGGATCAACTTGCAGGATAACAGGCTGAACTGGATGGACAAACTTTTCGGCCTTATGTACTATGTTACTATGTTACACTGACACTGATCTGGCAAGTGACAACGGCAATGATCCTGCACCTGACCTCAGCCATGTGCGCACTTGGTGCCCTATTGACTGCAATATGGACCAGGTAGCGCCCTCCAAGATTCCTGTTCAATGGATCACCTGGGATGAAGGTAGATGTTGAGCGTGACAACCCTCTGGCATACCTGCAATTATTCCTCACTTAGGAGGTAATTGAAAAAAATTGGCACGGAGACAAATCGCTACCAAGAGCAGCAATCCGCTACGCTGTATGCCACGTTTTCCAGAAGCAGAAAGTGGGAACCGGTGACCAAAAAGGACATGTGGCAGTTTCTGGGACTCATCATTCTTCAGGGGGTGATGGGAAAACCGCTCGAGAAATTGTACTGGACCACCAATAAGTTACTGGCAACTCCATTTTTTTGGCACCATGATGTCAGAATACCTGTTTCCCCTCATCATGAAGTATTTCCACTTCACGAACAATAAAGAATTTGATGAGGCCACGCATCCTGCTCCCAAACTAAAACAAATCTTGGAGGTATGGCAAATTATTGTGTACAATTTCCAGTGGACCTACGTGCCAAAAAGTGACTGCAGCATAGATGAAAGTTTGGGATGCCTAAGCTGGATACAGTACATTACATCCAAAAGAACGCGGTTTGGCATCAAATCCTACATGCTCTGCGAGTCATCCTCTGGGTACATCTGGAATTCGGTCATTTACAACGGTAAAGGCACAAAGTTCAACCCCAGGTACAGCAGCTATGGGATGGCCACATCATCTGTCCTTACACTGCTGGAGCCATTGCTGAACCAGGGATATTGTGTGACCATGGACATTTTCTACATGTCTCCGGAACTGTATGAGGTTTTGCTACAAAACAAGACTGATGCATATAGTAGCGTTAGGCCTAACCGACATGACATGCCATCTATGTTTGCCAAGAAAAAACTCAAAACCGGAGAAATGGTTGCCTGGCAGAAGGGTAAGATGATGGCAATGCGATGGCGAGACAAGAAGGACGTGTGTCTCATGAGTACTGTGCACAATTCCTCTACTGCCATGGTCCACACAAAAGGTGGGAAAGATGTGCCGAAGCCGCAAGTCATTATAGACTATAATAACACTGTGGGAGGTGTTGACAGAGCCGATCAGGCAATGACATTTTATCCGGCTATGCGCTAACAGAAAAAATAATATTATAAGAAGATCTTCACGCATCTTCTGGAACAATGCCTTTGGAATGCATATATTCTGCAAAGAGCAAAGAGTGACAAGCCTCTTGTTCATTCTGAGTTTATATAGAAGGTGGTTGAGCGGATTTTTCTCAACCACCAGACGCCATCAGTAGCTGTGAACAGACCTGGACGTCGTGCTGTTGACGTTGTCAACCCAGAACGCCTGACTGGTCGTCACCAGTCACCAGGTTCCATTGTCCTGATTGTGACGTCAGACTTTGTGCATTCCTATGTTTCAAAATTTATCACTCAGGATGTTTATTTAATTTTCTGTGTTTGACAAATTTCATTATTTTTATTACATTATTAGATTATAGATATGTCAAAAAATGGATTGGTCACTCTTATATGGAAGTATAGGATGTTTTATTCAATACACTTGTTAAAAATAAATATAAAATTATTAAAAATACACATAAAAAATAATACACACAAAACAAACGTTTTATATATCTGTCTATCTATTCTTCTATCATATATAGATTTTTTTGAAAAACCAACAGTTTTTTAGGTACTGCAGCTTTAAGAACAATGCTTTTGGTGTCTATTAACTGTGTCCACCCAGACTAATACAGTCTTGGGTGTAAAGGATTGATTGGTCAACGGGCACCAGCAGCATCCATCCAATTCTCAATTTTGAAAAAAATAAATGTTAAAAAAAGATATAACATCCAATATAATGCAATTCAATCGTATCAAGACCACTGTCATATGATAAATCTGTCTCTAGATATTATGTCTTTTCTCACATTTGACAAAGATATGTCCCAGGTCTGTATTTTGGAAGGATTGCAACTTATTTTAAAATCAATGGTAAATTCCGTCGGTTTACTTCCACTGTGCCTCCTAATGTTTCAATAAGTTGCAACAGAGGTAAGAAACTTCCACTAAAGTAACCAGTAGGGTTTGTTTCTGTCACAGCGTCTCCATCAGGACAGAAATATTTCCACTTTCAAGAGCTAATGTTATGTTGCATCCGACTCAGGTGGTATAATGATATATAGCCGTGATGCAAGGTAATCCTTTAGAGCTCAGCGACAGTCCATATAGTAGGTATATGAGAGTTTTTAATCGTTGAAGCCACTGTGTGGGCTTACCTTTGTTTGCGCCGTCAAATGAAACGGGACTTCGTTCTGAGTAGGGATGAGCGAACTCGAACTGTATAGTTCGGGTTCGTACCGAATTTTGGGGTGTCCGTGACACGGACCCGAACCCGGACATTTTCGTAAAAGTCCGGGTTCGGGTTCGGTGTTCGTCGCTTTCTTCGCGCTTTTGTGACGCTTTCTTGGCGCTTTTTGAAAGGCTGCAAAGCAGCCAATCAACAAGCGTCATACTACTTGCCCCAAGAGGCCATCACAGCCATGCCTACTATTGGCATGGCTGTGATTGGCCAGAGCACCATGTGACCCAGCCTCTATTTAAGCTGGAGTCACATAGCGCCGCCCGTCACTCTGCTCTGATTAGCGTAGGGAGAGGTTGCGGCTGCGACAGTAGGGCGAGATTAGGCAGATTAACTCCTCCAAAGGACTTGATTAACTGATCGATCTGCAGCTGTGGATCATTGAGCTGCTGATCCTCAATTGCTCACTGTTTTTAGGCTGCACAGACCGTTTGTCAGTCTCATTTTTCTGGGGTGATCGGCGGCCATTTTGTGTCTTGTGGTGCGCCAGCACAAGCTGCGACCAAGTGCATTTAACCCTCAATGGTGTGGTTGTTTTTTGGCTAAAGCCTACATCAGGGTGAAGCTGTCACACCAAGTGCATTTAACCAGCAATAGTCTGTTCATTTTTTGGCCATATACAAAATCAGGGGCAAGCTGCGCCTGTCACCAAGTGCATTTAACCCTCAATGGTGTGGTTGTTTTTTGGCTAAAGCCTACATCAGGGTGAAGCTGTCACACCAAGTGCATTTAACCAGCAATAGTCTGTTCATTTTTTGGCCATATACAAAATCAGGGGCAAGCTGCGCCTGTCACCAAGTGCATTTAACCCTCAATGGTGTGGTTGTTTTTGGCTAAAGCCTACATCAGGGTGAAGCTGTCACACCAAGTGCATTTAACCAGCAATAGTCTGTTCATTTTTTGGCCATATACAAAATCAGGGGCAAGCTGCGCCTGTCACCAAGTGCATTTAACCCTCAATGGTGTGGTTGTTTTTGGCTAAAGCCTACATCAGGGTGAAGCTGTCACACCAAGTGCATTTAACCAGCAATAGTCTGTTCATTTTTTGGCCATATCCCAGTCTAATTCTGTCACTAAATCCATACCGGTCACCCAGCGCCTAAATACTAGGCCTCAAATTTATATCCAGCTAAATCTGTCCCTAGTGCTGTAGCTGGGCGAGTTATTTAGTGTCCGTTCAAGCACATTTCTTGTTCTGGGTTGAAATACAATTCCCAATTTAGCAATTTCATAATTTAGTGGTTCCTGCTATATCAGAGCTCTTTGAAATCTATCCCAAAAAGGGTATATAATATTGAAGGTGCACATAGGGTCATTCAGAGTAACTTCACACACACCCGCTACTGTGTATTTCCAAGTCTAATTCTGTCACTAAATCCATACCGGTGACCCAGCGCCTAAATACTAGGCCTCAAATTTAATTCCCTCTAAATCTCTCGTTACCCACCGCTGTACTGTTGTTGCTGGGCAAGATATTTAGTGTCCGTCAAAGCACATTTTTTGTTCTGGGTTGAAGTACAATTCCCAATTTAGCAATTTCATAATTTAGTGGTTTCTGCTATATCAGAGCTATTTGAAATCTATCCCAAAAAGGGTATATAATATTGAAGGTGCACATAGGGTCATTCAGAATAACTTCACACACACCCGCTACTGTGTATTTCCAAGTCTAATTCTGTCACTAAACCCATACCTGTCACCCAGCGCCTAAATACTAGGCCTCAAATTTAAATCCCTCTAAATCTCTCGTTACCGTTGTCCTGTTGTAGCTGGGAAAGTTATTTAGTGTCCCGTCAAAGCACATTTTTTGTTCTGGGTTGAAGTACAATTCCCAATTTAGCAATTTCATAATTTAGTGGTTCCTGCTATATCAGAGCTATTTGAAATCTATCCCAAAAAGGGTATATAATATTGAAGGTGCACATAGGGTCATTCAGAATAACTTCACACACACCCGCTACTGTGTATTTCCAAGTCTAATTCTGTCACTAAATCCATACCGGTGACCCAGCGCCTAAATACTAGGCCTCAAATTTAATTCCCTCTAAATCTCTCGTTACCCACCGCTGTACTGTTGTTGCTGGGCAAGATATTTAGTGTCCGTCAAAGCACATTTTTTGTTCTGGGTTGAAGTACAATTCCCAATTTAGCAATTTCATAATTTAGTGGTTTCTGCTATATCAGAGCTATTTGAAATCTATCCCTAAAAGGGTATATAATATTGAAGGTGCACATAGGGTCATTCAGAATAACTTCACACACACCGCTTCTGTGCATTTCCAAGTCTAATTCTGTCACTAAATCCATACCGGTGACCCAGCGCCTAAATACTAGGCCTCAAATTTAAATCCCTCTAAATCTCTCGTTACCCACCGCTGTACTGTTGTTGCTGGGCAAGATATTTAGTGTCCGTCAAAGCACATTTTTTGTTCTGGGTTGAAGTACAATTCCCAATTTAGCAATTTCATAATTTAGTGGTTTCTGCTATATCAGAGCTATTTGAAATCTATCCCTAAAAGGGTATATAATATTGAAGGTGCACATAGGGTCATTCAGAATAACTTCACACACACGCTTCTGTGCATTTCCAAGTCTAATTCTGTCACTAAATCCATACCGGTGACCCAGCGCCTAAATACTAGGCCTCAAATTTAAATCCCTCTAAATCTCTCGTTACCCACCGCTGTACTGTTGTTGCTGGGCAAGATATTTAGTGTCCGTCAAAGCACATTTTTTGTTCTGGGTTGAAGTACAATTCCCAATTTAGCAATTTCATAATTTAGTGGTTTCTGCTATATCAGAGCTATTTGAAATCTATCCCTAAAAGGGTATATAATATTGAAGGTGCACATAGGGTCATTCAGAATAACTTCACACACACCGCTTACTGTGCATTTCCAAGTCTAATTCTGTCACTAAATCCATACCGGTGACCCAGCGCCTAAATACTAGGCCTCAAATTTAAATCCCTCTAAATCTCTCGTTACCCACCGCTGTACTGTTGTTGCTGGGCAAGATATTTAGTGTCCGTCAAAGCACATTTTTTGTTCTGGGTTGAAGTACAATTCCCAATTTAGCAATTTCATAATTTAGTGGTTTCTGCTATATCAGAGCTATTTGAAATCTATCCCTAAAAGGGTATATAATATTGAAGGTGCACATAGGGTCATTCAGAATAACTTCACACACACGCTTCTGTGCATTTCCAAGTCTAATTCTGTCACTAAATCCATACCGGTCACCCAGCGCCTAAATACTAGGCCTCAAATTTATATCCCGCTGAATTTGAATACAATACATTGGGCCAAATAATATATTTGTTGTTGTGGTGAACCATAACAATGAGAAAAACATCTAGTAAGGGACGCGGACGTGGACATGGTCGTGGTGGTGTTAGTGGACCCTCTGGTGCTGGGAGAGGACGTGGCCGTTCTGCCACATCCACACGTCCTAGTGTACCAACTACCTCAGGTCCCAGTAGCCGCCAGAATTTACAGCGATATATGGTGGGGCCCAATGCCGTTCTAAGGATGGTAAGGCCTGAGCAGGTACAGGCATTAGTCAATTGGGTGGCCGACAGTGGATCCAGCACGTTCACATTATCTCCCACCCAGTCTTCTGCAGAAAGCGCACAGATGGCGCCTGAAAACCAACCCCATCAGTCTGTCACATCACCCCCATGCATACCAGGGAAACTGTCTCAGCCTCAAGTTATGCAGCAGTCTCTTATGCTGTTTGAAGACTCCGCTGGCAGGGTTTCCCAAGGGCATCCACCTAGCCCTTCCCCAGCGGTGAAAGACATAGAATGCACTGACGCACAACCACTTATGTTTCCTGATGATGAGGACATGGGAATACCACCTCAGCATGTCTCTGATGATGACGAAACACAGGTGCCAACTGCTGCGTCTTTCTGCAGTGTGCAGACTGAACAGGAGGTCAGGGATCAAGACTGGGTGGAAGACGATGCAGGGGACGATGAGGTCCTAGACCCCACATGGAATGAAGGTCGTGCCACTGACTTTCACAGTTCGGAGGAAGAGGCAGTGGTGAGACCGAGCCAACAGCGTAGCAAAAGAGGGAGCAGTGGGCAAAAGCAGAACACCCGCCGCCAAGAGACTCCGCCTGCTACTGACCGCCGCCATCTGGGACCGAGCACCCCAAAGGCAGCTTCAAGGAGTTCCCTGGCATGGCACTTCTTCAAACAATGTGCTGACGACAAGACCCGAGTGGTTTGCACGCTGTGCCATCAGAGCCTGAAGCGAGGCATTAACGTTCTGAACCTGAGCACAACCTGCATGACCAGGCACCTGCATGCAAAGCATGAACTGCAGTGGAGTAAACACCTTAAAACCAAGGAAGTCACTCAGGCTCCCCCTGCTACCTCTTCTGCTGCTGCCGCCTCGGCCTATTCTGCTGCTGCCGCCTCGGCCTCTTCCTCCGCCTCTGGAGGAACGTTGGCACCTGCCGCCCAGCAAACAGGGGATGTACCACCAACACCACCACCACCACCTCCGTCACCAAGCGTCTCAACCATGTCACACGCCAGCGTTCAGCTCTCCATCTCACAAACATTTGATAGAAAGCGTAAATTCCCACCTAGCCACCCTCGATCCCTGGCCCTGAATGCCAGCATTTCTAAACTACTGGCCTATGAAATGCTGTCATTTAGGCTGGTGGACACAGACAGCTTCAAACAGCTCATGTCGCTTGCTGTCCCACAGTATGTTGTTCCCAGCCGGCACTACTTCTCCAAGAGAGCCGTGCCTTCCCTGCACAACCAAGTATCCGATAAAATCAAGTGTGCACTGCGCAACGCCATCTGTAGCAAGGTCCACCTAACCACAGATACGTGGACCAGTAAGCACGGCCAGGGACGCTATATCTCCCTAACTGCACACTGGGTAAATGTAGTGGCAGCTGGGCCCCAGGCGGAGAGCTGTTTGGCGCACGTCCTGCCGCCGCCAAGGATCGCAGGGCAACATTCTTTGCCTCCTGTTGCCACCTCCTCCTTCTCGGCTTCCTCCTCCTCTTCTTCCACCTGCTCATCCAGTCAGCCACACACCTTCACCACCAACTTCAGCACAGCCCGGGGTAAACGTCAGCAGGCCATTCTGAAACTCATATGTTTGGGGGACAGGCCCCACACCGCACAGGAGTTGTGGCGGGGTATTGAACAACAGACCGACGAGTGGTTGCTGCCGGTGAGCCTCAAGCCCGGCCTGGTGGTGTGTGATAATGGGCGAAATCTCGTTGCAGCTCTGGGACTAGCCAATTTGACGCACATCCCTTGCTTGGCGCATGTGCTGAATTTGGTGGTGCAGAAGTTCATTCACAACTACCCCGACATGTCAGAGCTGCTGCATAAAGTGCGGGCCGTCTGTTCGCGCTTCCGGCGTTCACATCCTGCCGCTGCTCGCCTGTCTGCGCTACAGCGTAACTTCGGCCTTCCCGCTCACCGCCTCATATGCGACGTGCCCACCAGGTGGAACTCCACCTTGCACATGCTGGACAGACTGTGCGAGCAGCAGCAGGCCATAGTGGAGTTTCAGCTGCAGCACGCACGGGTCAGTCGCACTACAGAACAGCACCACTTCACCACCAATGACTGGGCCTCCATGCGAGACCTGTGTGCCCTGTTGCGCTGTTTCGAGTACTCCACCAACATGGCCAGTGGCGATGACACCGTTATCAGCGTTACAATACCACTTCTATGTCTCCTTGAGAAAACACTTAGGGCGATGATGGAACAGGAGGTGGCCCAGGAGGAGGAGGAGGAGGATGAGGAAGAGGGGTCATTTTTAGCACTTTCAGGCCAGTCTCTTCGAAGTGACTCAGAGGGAGGTTTTTTGCAACAGCAGAGGCCAGGTACAAATGTGGCCAGCCAGGGCCCACTACTGGAGGACGAGGAGGACGAGGATGAGGAGGAGGTGGAGGAGGATGAGGATGAAGCATGGTCACAGCGGGGTGGCACCCAACGCAGCTCGGGTCCATCACTGGTGCGTGGCTGGGGGGAAAGGCAGGACGATGACGATACGCCTCCCACAGAGGACAGCTTGTCCTTACCCCTGGGCAGCCTGGCACACATGAGCGACTACATGCTGCAGTGCCTGCGCAACGACAGCAGAGTTGCCCACATTTTAACCTGTGCGGACTACTGGGTTGCCACCCTGCTGGATCCACGCTACAAAGACAATGTGCCCACCTTACTTCCTGCACTGGAGCGTGATAGGAAGATGCGCGAGTACAAGCGCACGTTGGTAGACGCGCTACTGAGAGCATTCCCAAATGTCACAGGGGAACAAGTGGAAGCCCAAGGCCAAGGCAGAGGAGGAGCAAGAGGTCGCCAAGGCAGCTGTGTCACGGCCAGCTCCTCTGAGGGCAGGGTTAGCATGGCAGAGATGTGGAAAACTTTTGTCAACACGCCACAGCTAACTGCACCACCACCTGATACGCAACGTGTTAGCAGGAGGCAACATTTCACTAACATGGTGGAACAGTACGTGTGCACACCCCTCCACGTACTGACTGATGGTTCGGCCCCATTCAACTTCTGGGTCTCTAAATTGTCCACGTGGCCAGAGCTAGCCTTTTATGCCTTGGAGGTGCTGGCCTGCCCGGCAGCCAGCGTTTTGTCTGAACGTGTATTCAGCACGGCAGGGGGCGTCATTACAGACAAACGCAGCCGCCTGTCTACAGCCAATGTGGACAAGCTGACGTTCATAAAAATGAACCAGGCATGGATCCCACAGGACCTGTCCGTCCCTTGTCCAGATTAGACATTAACTACCTCCCCATAACCATATATTATTGGACTCCAGGGCACTTCCTCATTCAATCCTATTTTTATTTTCATTTTACCATTATATTGCGATGCTACCCAAAGTTGAATGAACCTCTCCTCTGCCTGTGTGCTAGGCCTAAATATATGCCAATGGACTGTTGCAGTGGTGGCTGACATGAAGCCTGATTCTCTGCTATGACATGCAGACTAATTCTCTGCTGACATGAAGCCAGATTGTCTGTTACGGGACCTCTCTCCTCTGCCTGGGTGCTGGGCCTAAATTTATGACCATGGACTGTTGCAGTGGTGGCTGACGTGAAGCCTGATTCTCTGCTATGACATGCAGACTGATTCTCTGCTGACATGAAGCCAGATCGTCTGTTACGGGACCTCTCTGCTCTGCCTGTGTGCTAGGCCTAAATATATGCCAATGGACTGTTGCAGTGGTGGGTGACGTGAAGCCTCATTCTCTGCTATGACATGCAGACTGATTCTCTGCTGACATGAAGCCAGATTGTCTGTTACGGGACCTCTCTGCTCTGCCTGTGTGCTAGGCCTAAATATATGCCAATGGACTGTTGCAGTGGTGGGTGACGTGAAGCCTCATTCTCTGCTATGACATGCAGACTGATTCTCTGCTGTCATGAAGCCAGATTGTCTGTTACGGGACCTCTCTGCTCTGCCTGTGTGCTAGGCCTAAATATATGCCAATGGACTGTTGCAGTGGTGGGTGACGTGAAGCCTCATTCTCTGCTATGACATGCAGACTGATTCTCTGCTGTCATGAAGCCAGATTGTCTGTTACGGGACCTCTCTGCTCTGCCTGTGTGCTAGGCCTAAATATATGCCAATGGACTGTTGCAGTGGTGGGTGACGTGAAGCCTCATTCTCTGCTATGACATGCAGACTGATTCTCTGCTGACATGAAGCCAGATTGTCTGTTACGGGACCTCTCTGCTCTGCCTGTGTGCTAGGCCTAAATATATGCCAATGGACTGTTGCAGTGGTGGGTGACGTGAAGCCTGATTCTCTGCTATGACATGCAGACTGATTCTCTGCTGACATGAAGCCAGATTGTCTGTTACGGGACCTCTCTGCTCTGCCTGTGTGCTAGGCCTAAATATATGCCAATGGACTGTTGCAGTGGTGGGTGACGTGAAGCCTCATTCTCTGCTATGACATGCAGACTGATTCTCTGCTGACATGAAGCCAGATTCTCTGTTACGGGACCTCTCTCCTCTGCCTGTGTGTGTGCTGGGCCTAAATATATGCCAATGGACTGTTGCAGTGGTGGCTGACGTGAAGCCTCATTCTCTGCTATGACATGCAGACTAATTCTCTGCTGACATGAAGACAGATTCTCTGTTACGGGACCTCCCTCCTCTGCCTGGGTGCTGGGCCTAAATATATGCCAATGGACTGTTGCAGTGGTGGCTGACGTGAAGCCTCATTCTCTGCTATGACATGCAGACTGATTCTCTGCTGACATGAAGCCAGATTCTCTGTTACGGGACCTCTCTCCTCTGCCTGTGTGTGTGCTGGGCCTAAATATATGCCAATGGACTGTTGCAGTGGTGGCTGACGTGAAGCCTCATTCTCTGCTATGACATGCAGACTGATTCTCTGCTGACATGAAGCCAGATTCTCTGTTACGGGACCTCTCTCCTCTGCCTGTGTGTGTGCTGGGCCTAAATATATGCCAATGGACTGTTGCAGTGGTGGCTGACGTGAAGCCTCATTCTCTGCTATGACATGCAGACTAATTCTCTGCTGACATGAAGACAGATTCTCTGTTACGGGACCTCCCTCCTCTGCCTGGGTGCTGGGCCTAAATATATGCCAATGGACTGTTGCAGTGGTGGCTGACGTGAAGCCTCATTCTCTGCTATGACATGCAGACTAATTCTCTGCTGACATGAAGACAGATTCTCTGTTACGGGACCTCTCTCCTCTGCCTGGGTGCCGGGGCCTAAATATCTGAGAATGGACTGTTCCAGTGGTGGGTGACGGGAAGCCAGATTCTCTGCTATGGAACCTCTCTCCAATTGATTTTGGTTAATTTTTATTTATTTAATTTTTATTTTAATTAATTTCCCTATCCACATTTGTTTGCAGGGGATTTACCTACATGTTGCTGCCTTTTGCAGCCCTCTAGCTCTTTCCTGGGCTGTTTTACAGCCTTTTTAGTGCCGAAAAGTTCGGGTCCCCATTGACTTCAATGGGGTTCGGGTTCGGGACGAAGTTCGGATCGGGTTCGGATCCCGAACCCGAACATTTCCGGGATGTTCGGCCGAACTTCTCGAACCCGAACATCCAGGTGTTCGCTCAACTCTAGTTCTGAGCCTTTCGCTCCGTTAGATCAGCCGGCGTCCCGGCTATCACGTGCCTCCCGCAGTATTTAATATGAGGATCACAAATCTCTCTCTCTCTGCGCAGGTAGATAACGTATTGTAACACTTCCTATGTTGTATTCCGGAGGTTCCTCTTTCTTGTAGTGCACTTTATAAGAGAAGTGGGGTATTCGTCCAAGGGGATGACGCCAGACGCGTTTCGGGGAGAACACTTCCCCTTCCTTAGTGGCATGCCACTGAGGAAGGGGAAGTGTTCTCCCCGAAACACGTCTGGCGTCATCCCCTTGGACGAATACCCCACTTCTGATCTAACGGAGCGAAAGGCTCAGAACGAAGTCCCGTTTCATTTGACGGCGCAAACAAAGGTAAGCCCACACAGTGGGTTCAACGATTAAAAACTCTCATATACCTACTATATGGACTGTCGCTGAGCTCTAAAGGATTACCTTGCATCACGGCTATATATCATTATACCACCTGAGTCGGATGCAACATAACATTAGCTCTTGAAAGTGGAAATATTTCTGTCCTGATAGAGACGCTGTGACAGAAACGAACCCTACTGGTTACTTTAGTGGAAGTTTCTTACCTCTGTTGCAACTTATTGAAACATTAGGAGGCACAGTGGAAGTAAACCGACGGAATTTACCATTGATTTTAAAATAAGTTGCAATCCTTCCAAAATACAGACCTGGGACATATCTTTGTCAAATGTGAGAAAAGACATAATATCTAGAGACAGATTTATCATATGACAGTGGTCTTCATACGATTGAATTGCATTATATTGGATGTTATATCTTTTTTTAACATTTATTTTTTTCAAAATTGAGAATTGGATGGATGCTGCTGGTGCCCGTTGACCAATCAATCCTTTACACCCAAGACTGTATTAGTCTGGGTGGACACAGTTAATAGACACCAAAAGCATCGTTCTTAAAGCTGCAGTACCTAAAAAACTGTTGGTTTTTCAAAAAAATCTATATATGATAGAAGAATAGATAGACAGATATATAAAACGTTTGTTTTGTGTGTATTATTTTTTATGTGTATTTTTAATAATTTTATATTTATTTTTAACAAGTGTATTGAATAAAACATCCTATACTTCCATATAAGAGTGACCAATCCATTTTTTGACATATCTATTTGAAACTTTTTTGAGGGGTGAATCAAATACACGGTTTGGAGCACCTGCCCTGAGGGAAACCTAGGTGAGCGGATCCCCCCCTTTTTTCTTTTTATATTATTAGATTATAATTCATGATTTTGTGTTTTAAACTTTATCACATCTGGGATGTCTACTAAAGTCTTGTTTGGTCAGGTTTAAGTAAGTAATTACTAAGAATTGCAAGCCTACAATACATAACACCAAATTTCATGCAAAAAATTGTACCACTTTTGGTACAAAATTCCTGACATAATCATACCACCAGGGAGGTTATTGAAAGCTGTTATTATGAGGTAATTACAGATCTTTTGACAATCATTGACAGACTAACTTAGGTATACATGCCTAGCTCTAATAAACAAGCAAAAAAATAAAATTAAAAATATGACAGTTACCCTTGAAGCACTTCATGGTAACTATACTTATATACAATACCCTGGACCCTAAGGTAATGATATGAAGTTTTAGAGCACCTCACATTCTTATTGAGGGCAATTAAAACAGCATGCATTTTGTAAACAACTACAGTAGATTGCATAATGTATGCTAATTATAATATAGGATTATATGTACCAGTTATAATTACCAGTTACAAACTTGGCTAAAATTCATTTAAGGCTGATGCACATTAATATGGTGTTTTTCTTCATGGTGTTATTATGGATTTAATATCTATTCTGCTCAGAGGTTAATTGCTACACACTTTAGGAACTGAGACATTTTGGTTCTTTATGCATGCACATCTTACTCTATCCATCTGATACAGTAATTACGGGGTACTTTGTAACCAGAGGTAGTCTACAAGGGCAGGCAGACTTTTACATAATTTAGTCTATTGCAGGTGGTTTCCAACTCTTCTTTGTAGTGTATAAAATTTCTATAGAAGATGTGCCATATAGAAATACCAATTCCAAAACCTTTATAATACATACACTAATGATTGGCTATAGTAGTAAGGCATGAGTTGTTAAGTTTTGCTGTTTTTACGGTTTTATTCATTACATTAATCTAAAAAAAAAGGCAACACAAACCATCAAGTTAGTAATGCCAAAGCCGGTTGAGTTTGTTAAAACACTTTTTAATTCCCTTTTTTTCTTTTTTCAAGGATTCAATGCAAAAATCTCATCAGACAATACGAGAGTATACAATACCAATCACCACAATGAGCCCCAAAAACAACTAAGAAAAAGCAACCAAGAAACTATTTACAAGATTCCACATAATCAGCTGATAATATAAAGTACTTTAACTTCGAGTGAGGAGGGAGAGGCCTAAGGACCAGCAAAATTTTCATTATTACACTTTTGGTTATTCTCCCCTCGTTCCAAAAGCCATAAATCTTTATAGTTTCCATTCAAATAGCCAAATTTTTAATGGCACCACTATTTAATTTACCACATCTTGTATTGGATACTGGGGGTAAAATAGAAAAAAAAGTTTTTTCATGTTTTGTTTTTATACCATTCAATGTGCACTAAAAATGACTTTACAAGTTTATTCTTTTTAAGTCAGCCCAACTACAGGGATGCCAAATGTATAGTGTTTCTATTATGTTTTACCACTTTTACAAGAATAAAAGCTTTTTAAAAAATTTTCATTTACCTTGCCATATTCTGATATATCCATAACATTTTTATATTTCCATCTACAGAGGATTATTTTTTATTTTTTTTTACATGATGAGCTGTTGATCCCTTTTTATTCAATTTTTTTTTGGGGGGGGGGGGAGAGTGAGGTAACAGAAAACAGAATTTTGGCTATTTTTAGTTTGAATATGGACATATTCATCAGTTTTTAAGAGCATGTATGATAACCATTTGTTTATCAGGATACTTTACGTGTGTATTATGGTATGTGTGAATTTTATGAACTGTATGTGTTTGTAAAATGCAATCTTGATATAGCTTGGGTTGGACGGCACTCCTCTTGTGTCGTTCGGTACGGTGCTCAATGGTAATGGAGGTAATGTAGTAAGAAGTAAACCACGGCACTCGCATTTGTAGTTTTGGAGATTTATATTTTCATTTCATTTTTTCATTTCATTTATCATTATTTTTCATTTCATTTATCATTTCATTTTTATCAGCATCCAGGAATAGTATATGCAAAACTGGCCAACGTTTCGGTCCTAACACGGGACCTTGTTCACGGCTTAGTTATAAGCTGCATGTTGCCTCTGGGATGCATGGGATGGCCGTGAACAAGGTCCCTTTGTAAAATGCAAGGCATGGAGTTCAGGTGTTGGTGATTACTAGTGATGAGCGGCAGGGGCAATATTCACATTCATGACATTTCGCTAATATTTGGGCGAATATTCGCAAATTCGAGAATTCATTATCTCCAGTCGTTATTTTCTTGATTGCGGAAATCAGCAATTGAAAAATTAGCGATAAAAATTTGCATTACAAAAGTTTGCAATTAACACTACTCCTAAAGTCAAAGATATTGCAGCCTTCTCATTGGCCCAAAAGCTAGAAGCAGGGAGGGATAATGTGTACTGATTTAAAAAAAATCCCGAATATTCGAAGTTACGAATATTTATCACTATATTCTAAATACTCGCAAATTCTCAAAGTGCCGATATTCGCGATAAAAATTTGCAATTCGAAGAGTTGTGATCAACACTATTACAGGTAATTGACAGCTTTTGAATAGTTAATTAGTGTACACACCAAACATGCCCTGGAAGAAACTGAATTGACAAAACAAACTTTATTGCTCATGTGATTTTAGGCTCCATTCACATGTCCGTGATGTGCTGCGGACCCGCAAACTTACATAAATAAATAAAAAGTATACATATTAGGTATCGCCACGTCCGTAATAACTTGCTCTATAAAAATATAACATGACCTAACCCCTCAGTCACCTTACATCACAAAGTGTAATAGCAAGCGATCAAAAAGTCACAACCACTGCAAAAAATGAGACCCTAGCTAAGATAATCGCCCAAAAACTGAAAAAAACTATGGCTCTCAGAATATGGAGACACTAAAACATGATTTTTTTTTGTTTCAAAAATGATATTATTGTGTAAAACTTACATAAATAAAAAAATAATATACATATTAGGTATTGCCGCGTCCGTATCGACCGGCTATATAAAAATATCACGTGAGATGAACGCCGTAAAAAAAAACAAAAAAAAAACTGTGCTAAATAAACAATGTTTTGTCACCTTACATCACAAAAAGTGTAATAGAAAGCTATCAAAAAGTCATATGCACCCCAAAATAGTGCAAACCGTCATCTCATCCCGCAAAAAATGAGACCTTACCTAAGATAATCGCTTAAAAACTGAAAAAACTGTGGCTCTCAGAATATGGAGACACTAAAACATGATTTTATTTTTGTTTCAAAAATGATATTATTGTGTAAAACTTATATAAATAAAAAAAGTATAAATATTAGGTATTGCCGCATCCATAATAACTTGCTCTATAAAAATATCACTTGACCTAACCCCTCAGGCGAATACGTAAAAAAAGTACAAATAAAAACGGTGTAAAAAAAGCAATTTTTTGTCACCTTACATCACAAAAAGTGTAATAGCAAGCGTTCAAAAAGTCACACGCACCCCAAAATAGTACCAATCAAACAGTCATCTCATGCTGCAAAAACCATACCCTACTCAATATAATAGCCCAAAAATTGAAATAACTATGGCTCTCATACTATGGAAACTCTAAAACATGATTTTTTTTTTGTTTCAGAAATGAAATCATTGTGTAAAACTTACATAAATAAAAAAAAAATGTATACATATTAAGTATTTGCGCGTCCGTGACAACCTGGTCTTTAAAAATACCACATGATCTAACCTGTCAGATAAATGTTGTAACTAACAAAAAATAAAAACGGTGCCAAAACAGCTATTTCTTGTTACCTTGCCTCACAAAAAGTGTAATATAGAGCAACCACAAATCATATGTACCCTAAAATAGTACCAACAAAACTGCCACCCTATCCCGTAGTTTCTAAAATAGGGTCACTTTTTTGGAGTTTCTACTCTAGGGGTGCATAAGGGGGGCTTTAAATGGGAGATGGTGTCAAAAAACCAGTCCAGCAAAATTTGCCTTCCAAAAACCGTATGGCATACCTTTCGGTCTGCGCCCTGCCGTGTGCCCGTACAGCGGTTTACGACCACATATGGGATGTTTATGTAAACTACAGAATCAGAGCCATGAATATTTAGTTTTGTTTGGCTGTTTACCCTTGCTTTCGAACTGGAAAAAAAAAATATAAAAATTGAAAATCTGCCCTAAAAGTGAAATTTTGAAATGGTATCTCTATTTTCCATTAATTCTTGTGGAACACCTAAAGGGTTAACAAAGTTTGTAAAATCAGTTTTGAATACCTTGAGGGGTTTAGTTTCTAGAATTGGGTCATTTTGGGTGGTTTCTATTGTGTAAGCCTCACAAACTGAGTTCAGATCTGAACTGATCCTTGAAAAGTGGGTTTTTGAAAACTTCTGAAAAATTTCAAGATTTGCTTCTAAACTTCTAAGCCTTGTAACATCCCCAAAAAATAAAAACACTTCGAAACATAAGGTAGACATATGGGGAAGGTAAAGTAATAACTATTTTTGTAGGTATCACTATGTATTATAGAAGTAGAGAAATTGAAACTTGGAAATTTGCACACATTTTTGGTAAATTTGCAATTTTTTTATGAATATTTTTTTTTTAACTTCATTTTACCATTGTCATTAAGTACAATATGTGACGAAAAAACTATCCCAGAATGGCCTGAATAAGTCAAAGCGTTTTAAAGTTATCAGCACTTAAAGTGACATTGGTCAGATTTGCAAAAAAATGTGAAAATGAGCCCGGTCCCTAAGGGGTTAATATGGCCGGGAGGGGGAGCTTGATATTAACCTATCCTTAGAGGAACATGTTACTATGTTCCAAAGACGGTTGAGTTTGAATGTTGGTTTAATTGTGTTAACGTTAAAAAGGTTGTAGCTGTGTGTGTGTGTGTTTTTCCCCTAAAAATCAAATAGTATCCTCATCACGTCTTACCTTTGGCTTACTATTTGGTCTACTATCAGTCCTACTACGTATCTAGAGCACCTACCAACCACTAAACACTTGGTTTCTGATAAAGTAGTTTTTATACTTAATTCATTCATTCTTTTTGCAGACATTTATGGTGTATCCACAGATCATGCCAGAAATAATCCATTCATTTCAAAGCACCATTAGTTCCAGATTTATTTATTTTTTTATATTTAAAAAACACACCATCACACAAAACATGTACAAACTGAACAGTCTAAATGGCACACTGGTACAGAAGAAGACAGGACTCTGTCCATGAGGCCTTACAGTCTACAAGACTATATGATAGATTTTGGTGAAACCTCAGGAACCCATAGCTATTCCCAGGGCCGTCTTTAATATTGATTGGACCCTGGGGAAAAATTTACTTGGGCCCCCTGGATCCCGCCTTCCCACACCTTAGCAGGCAATCACGCCCTCCACCACAACACACACACACAAAAAATCCACACATCTGGTAGATTACAGTGAGTGACTGTAAATACTTCCAGTTCTGAAGACTCCAATGGCTCAGAATCAGTGCTCTGGGCAGCTGGGCTCAGGCTGGAAGTGGGCACCGCTCTGCAGGAAGGAGACCAGGGCACGGCTAACCCTAGTGTTACAGTGCACCCCAGCACCCCACAGTATGCAGGATAGCACCCTATAGTATACAGCAACCCACAGTATGCAGTATAGCACCCCACACTATACAGTACCCCACAGTATATAGTAGAGCAGTATAGCAGCCCACAGTATACAGCACCCCACAGTATACAACACCTCACAGTATACAGTAGAGCAGTATAGCACCTCACCGTATACAGCACCCCAAACTATACACGATACAGCACCCCACACTATACAGCCCCCCACACTATACAGTACAGCAGTATAGCACTCCACACTATACAGCACCCGCCGTATACAGCCCCCCACAGTATACAGTACAGCAGTATAGCACTCCACAATATACAGCACCCACAGTATACAGTATACAGCCCCCCACAATATACAGCCCCCAACACTATACAGGCTTCCCACTATACATCCCCCCACAGTATACAGGCCCCCACAGTATACAGGCCCCCACACATTATACAGGCCCCCAGCCCCTACACAGTATACAGGCCCCCACAGTATACAGGCCCCCCCACATTATGCAGGCCCCCCCACATTATGCAGGCCCCCCATACTATACAGGCCCCCCACACTATACAGGCCCCCCACACTATACAGGCCCCCCACACTATACAGCCCCCCCTCCCACAGTATACAGGCCCCCACAGTATGCAGGCCCTCCACAGTATACAACCCCCCCACAGTATACAGGCCCCCCACAGTATACAGGCCCCCCACAGTATACAGTCCCACACAGTATACAGTCCCACACAGTATACAGCCCCCAACACTATACAGGCTTCCCACACTATACAGGCTTCCCACACTATACAGGCCCCCCACACTATACAGACCCCCCACTATACATCCCCCCACAGTATACAGGCCCCCACAGTATACAGGCCCCCACACATTATACAGGCCCCCAGCCCCTACACAGTATACAGGCCCCCACAGTATACAGGCCCCCCACACTATACAGGCCCCCCATACTATACAGGCCCCCCACAGTATGCAGGCCCTCCACAGTATACAGTCCCACACAGTATACAGTCCCACACAGTATACAGGCCCCCACACACTAAACAGCACCCCACTATACAGTAGTTTACAGTATATTAGCATAACAGCCCCTGTCACCTTTTTCTAATGTAATCTTCACAAAAAAATCTCCACAGTTAAGGCAAACTTCTCCTGCAACACTAGTGGTAGGACCTGTGATGACCTCATAGCCATGTGACCAGTAATATTGCTAGGTTACTGGTCACATGGTGATGATGTCATCTAAGGTCCTAGATCACATTCACAGCTCTAACAGTACGATGCCTGGACTCAGTGCCGGCAGGCATGGCAGCACCCCCTGTGTAGCTGACAGCCTGACACCGGGGCAGTGGTTAGCAGGGCTCAATAGGCAGCTGCCTTGGGCTCCCCAGGAGCAACTGGGCCCGGGGCAGCTGCCCCTTTTGCCCCTTGGTAAAGAAGGCCCTGGCTATTCCCAGAAATGGGTTCCCCAGCCGCATTCTGTCTCACCACATCCTACAGGCCACCATATCAAGGAAGCAAAAGGCTTCTGGGATTTTGCAATGTTGTATCTCCTTTATTCTTTGTTGGACAATCTCTTTAAGACCAACAATTACGTTTTCAACCTTCTACATACCTACCCATCAACTATAGGCGGTACCATATAGATACATGTTTTTTCCTTCTCTGCATTTTCTCCCTTTGATACACACTTTAGTCATGGACATGGGACTCAAGGCTTGCAATAGATTTAGGTATCTAAGCATTGAGATTATAAAATATGCTATACATATTTTTCATAAGAACACCCCTTTAAGCCTATACCCAATGAGCACAGCAATGATTGATAATAGCTTAGCTACATGGTAGTCTAAGCTTCAGAGGAAGTGTCAAGTATTCTGAAACATGTTATTTCTCATCAGTGGCTCAGGTCTCTGCTCGCCCTCTCTCATGCTTTATATTGAAGCTCTATGTGACTAATTGGCAGTTTTACTTAAGTGTTAGCCCACAACAAGCTCGCTAGGATGTCAGGGCATGGCAGCTTGACAGGATGGTTATGAAACACTGCAATGGTGACTAAAGGGTGATTTATTTTTAATGCTACCTCTCTCTCCAATATTGTTCTTATTGGACTGTGGATCAGTGGATCTTCATCTCTACCACATTATCTAAGAGTTTTCTTGTACTGATTATGTCCTATATGCCAATGTCTTTAAGTGCCTATACCACCATTGAGAAAGATGAGTTTATCAGTAGTATTGAGCGAATCAAAGTTAACAAAGTGTAATTTGATCCGAATTTCAGGAACAATTAGATACTCCACAAATCTGAACTTCCTGGCGCTTCGTGGTAATGAATCTATTTTTCCTGAAATAGCGGTAAAATCCTGATTAACCCCTGAAAGGCCTCAATGTGACTCTCAGATGCCGCAATCATCTTTGAACCTGGTATCTGAGGGGTTCACTGATGAGGGGTGGCACCCATTACATACAATGGAATGCAATTCATGACCAAGTACTTTGTATCAAATCTAAATTTCTTGTCGGCAGCAAAATACATTTTTCGAAAACTTCACTTATCACTACTATACTAGGTATCTATTATTGCTATTGGCATTCAGTATCTCACTCGGTCAGATCATGTGACCATGTATCACATTGTTGATCATGTGGCTCATTATCTCACTCTGTCTGATTATTTGACAAGCATGTCACATGGTTAGTCATGTGACCCTAAGTTTGGGCGGAGCTTTCCGCTTGGGACTAATTACATATTTATAGCACTTCTCATCACCAGAAATCAGCTGCATCTTTGCTGCTGCCAACATCTCTCTTTGTCTGCTGCTGCGCCCCTCTACCACCTGGATACGTAAGTAGTCCTGTCTGGACCTGTATACATATTTACTTCATTTGACTAATATTTATAGGAGTATTCCCCACAAGTTCCTGTGTACTATAAGGTGAAACAGATAGGACTTTTGGTGTTTTTTTTTATTTTTTTATTCTGTCCTGTGTATAGTTTCGTGCACAGGACTTGGTGCATATCGTGGCAGATTTTATTATTTTGTTCACTGTACCCTATTAAACATTTTTGGTCTCCTGATAAACCTGACAGAAGTAAACGCATCGGTACATAATAGGGTGTATTAGGGAGATATATGGGATAGGTTCCAGCGCAGGGTACACCCACCATCAGGGTGTTTCCATGTATTAAGGGGTAAAGAGGGTTTCTGTTTCTTGATATATTTACATTTTGTTTATTATCATTTTTGTTTGTGAGTGAACAGATTTTGTGATATTTCTAAATTTTGGTTTTACCTATTTATATTAAAAGTTAAGTTTTAGAGTTCATGCCTTCTGTGCCTCAGACTATGCACTCGTTTGAGTGAATCCACAGCATGAAAACAGGACATAAACAACAAAACAAAAGTCCTTGCCTTTTTGGACACTAAATAAACTGAATTGTCACCCCACCTAGGTACTTGGTACCACACAATCGACTCTCCTCAAGGCACTGACACTGAATGAGCCTTTTAGCCTTGCATTTATCATCACAGTAATACACCCAGCAGCTACACCTGGGATTACTTAAGGTTAGGGGGCGTTGTACTAGAATGGGGAAGGGATGGCAGGTCCCTCTACCAACCTACCCACCATTCCATAAAAAGCCAGCTCACAAAAAAGATGTTAAAGAAAAGTGCCTCAGAAAACTCCACTTTGCTGAAACCACCCAGTTTCCCTAGATTCTTTTATCTCACCCATCTGAGCTTTCTGGGTGAGATGTGCACCCCCTGCAGGACTTTACCAGCCACTATACTGAAATTCTTCAATTAGAGAATATAGATAAAGCCAATATTCAAAGTTCAACTTCTAAAGACAGACTTACATATTATGTTAGTGAATAGACTTTTACTAAATTTCAGTGATAGGTGGCAAAAAAACAAACATGTGCTGATTTTGGAGAATACTGCAGATATTTTCGCAGCAAGTCCACAGTTTCAAATGTATATTTTTTATCACTTCAAAATGTATGTGACTTGACGCAATGTACTTCTTCTAAAAAATATATATTTTGGGTTGATACTGTATAACTTCATACATCCTAGAGGGTTAATAGATAATTACCATATATACAGGTCCTTCTAAAAAAATTAGCATATTGTGATAAAGTTCATTATTTTCTGTAATGTACTGATAAACATTAGACTTTCATATATTTTAGATTCATTACACACCCACTGAAGTAGTTCAAGCCTTTTATTGTTTTAATATTGATGATTTTGGCATACAGCTCATGAAAACCCCAAATTCCTATCTAAAAAAATTAGCATATCATGAAAAGGTTCTCTAAACGAGCTATTAACCTAATCATCTGAATCAACTCTAAACACCTGCAAAAGATTCCTGAAGCTTTTAAAAACTCCCAGCCTGGTTCATTACTCAAAACCGCAATCATGGGTAAGACTGCCTGACCTGACTGCTGTCCAGAAGGCCATCATTGACACCCTCAAGCAAGAGGGTAAGACACAGAAAGAAATTTCTGAACGAATAGGCTGTTCCCAGAGTGCTGTATCAAGGCACCTCAGTGGGAAGTCTGTGGGAAGGAAAAAGTGTGGCAGAAAACGCTGCACAACGAGAAGAGGTGACCGGACCCTGAGGAAGATTGTGGAGAAGGACCGATTCCAGACCTTGGGGGACCTGCGGAAGCAGTGGACTGAGTCTGGAGTAGAAACATCCAGAGCCACCGTGTAAAGGCGTGTGCAGGAAATGGGCTACAGGTGCCGCATTCCCCAGGTCAAGCCACTTTTGAACCAGAAACAGTGGCAGAAGCGCCTGACCTGGGCTACAGAGAAGCAGCACTGGACTGTTGCATGTCATTCGGAAATCAAGGTGCCAGAGTCTGGAGGAAGACTGGGGAGAGGGAAATGCCAAAATGCCTGAAGTCCAGTGTCAAGTACCCACAGTCAGTGATGGTCTGGGGTGCCATGTCAGCTGCTGGTGTTGGTCCACTGTGTTTTATCAAGGGCAGGGTCAATGCAGCTAGCTATCAGGAGATTTTGGAGCACTTCATGCTTCCATCTGCTGAAAAGCTTTATGGAGATGAAGATTTCATTTTTCAGCACGACCTGGCACCTGCTCACAGTGCCAAAACCACTGGTAAATGGTTTACTGACCATGGTATTACTGTGCTCAATTGGCCTGCCAACTCTCCTGACCTGAACCCCATAGAGAATCTGTGGGATATTGGGAAGAGAAAGTTGAGAGACGCAAGACCCAACACTCTGGATGAGTTTAAGGCCGCTATCGAAGCATCCTGGGCCTCCATAACACCTCAGCAGTGCCACAGGCTGATTGCCTCCATGCCACGCCGCATTGAAGCAGTCATTTCTGCAAAAGGATTCCCGACCAAGTATTGAGTGCATAACTGAACATAATTATTTGAAGGTTGACTTTTTTTGTATTAAAAACACTTTTCTTTTATTGGTCGGATGAAATATGCTAATTTTTTGAGATAGGAAATTTGGGTTTTCATGAGCTGTATGCCCAAATCATCAATATTAAAACAATAAAAGGCTTGAACTACTTCAGTTGTGTGTAATGAATATAAAATATATGAAAGTCTAATGTTTATCAGTACATTACAGAAAATAATGAACTTTATCACAATATGCTAATTTTTTTAGAAGAACCTGTATATACATCTGTATTTTGTCATGATAAAAAAAGTCTCAAGTTGTATTTTGCTGAAAATTACTACATGTTTATAAAGTCTAAACAAAGTAGTAGGCGAGTCCAAAGGCCAAAAGTGTATTGTCAGTGCTAGGAGTTCAAAAAATAATATTCTTGTCAATTGTTACGATATAACAAACAATCATGATAATAACTGAATGTCAGAACCTCAGAATTCTGCAGCTGGTAAGTATGTCAAAACGTATTAGAATTATCTACTTATTAAGTATTTACTTTCTTTACAGAATAACTTACGTTATTTTCCCTAATGCACATAGCAAGTAAAAATAAACTTCAATAAAAGGTCTGACCATTTTGTCTATTACGACCACATGTACAGTAGGTGGAAACTAATCCATTAGTACATCTGGATAAACAGATGGAAACAAAGACTTTGGCAAATATTTCCTAAAATGGCTATATGCAACATTTTGAACAATATTTAGCTAAAGTATTGAATTGACAATAGTAACATCAGAGTTTTTGAAGTATGGTTTATGTGCAGAGCCCTTTAAATATACAGGTATTCCAAAGTTCCCCTATCTTATTCCAGTTACATGACCCTAATACATATGACTAAGATAATTATCCCTTTAAAGGGGTTGTTCAGCTTTTGCTGTGTGATGGCCTATGCTCAGGATTAATCATCACTAGCTAAGTGGGAAAGGAGGGTGACAGCCTGCACCCTTTCTAATTATCTGTTTAGGTGCAGCTCTGCCACACAAACTATGCAGCTTTTTTAACCCAAACAGCTAATCAGTGGAGGTGTCAGCCCCCCCCCCCCCTTATCTTGCTGATCAGCTAGTGATGGCCTATCCTGAGGATAGACTATCACTTAGTAAAACCTGGAGAACCCCTTTAAGGATGCAACATAGTTGGTACTTAAGGCTACAGTTATTGTTTTGTCATTTTTAGTATTTTTTTTTTCCACTATTCTTTTTTTAAATCAACATAGCCATATTAGTGTTTGTTTTATGTGGGACAAGGTTTAAATGTCATCATTTTGGTATTTAGTATAACTTTTGACCATTTTTTGGTTAGCAACAGTGTGAAGAAACACTTCTGCCATTGTTTTTAGGGTTTTGTTTTAATGGTGCTCACTCTGCAGTACAAATGACATGTTAACATATCACTGAAATCATAGTACACCAAACTTAACTTTTAATTATTCTATTAAAAATCTGATTACAAAGCACACATCAGTGAGCTACAGACATATAAAGTGCATTAATAACAATCATATATATGGGCTGCAGGACAAGCCACCCCAGAGGAGACAACCCCCTGCATCAACCTCATTCTACTTCCATTCTACACAAACCTTATAGTATATTAACACATTTCCCGCCAAGTCTGAGTTTATCAGGGGACTATCCAAGCGATATATAACCAGAATAGGTTACCAGGGCCATTATAGGACTTATTCCACCTGCGTGCCCTAAAGATGTGAAGAGGAAAGGTGTGGAGGAGCTGTAGAGACACTTTAATAAGAAAGCACTTTATTGAGAAGCTCTACCTCTTGAGCATTGGCAGGAGCACTGCCCAGCAGAATAACATTTCACATTTACAATATTCCTGATAATAAAAGCTCCACAAGGCGTATAATTGTCCTACTCTCATTGGCCTCTACCTAGCATTATCATCAGTTTTCAAAACTGATGACAGACTCCTTTTAACTCACTGCACTCAGTGATATAATAAAATGTCACAGAGCACAAAAGCATTAATGTAGCTACTTAACAAACTATCAAGAAAACTATATGTAAAGATATGGCAGCAAAGTTTGCTGCAAACTCATAAAATGTATTCTTGGGTGTGACCACTTGCATATATGCCATTTATGTATTACATGTGGTTTGCATTAGCAACTACCCAACTCACATTACCATTATGGATTCGATTCCAATATTGTTTTCTGTTAAAACATGGTTATAATGGAAAATCATGGAATCCATAAGATGGAAGTAAAAACAGAAGCCTTTAAAAAGCATTCCATTTTGATCCGTCATAATAGAAGTCTATGGAAATCATAAAAAATCCGTCTGGTGTCCATTATGAAAAACGGAAAACAAAATCCTGTTCACAGGACTTTTTTTCTGTTCTGCATAACGGCAACTAGACCGATCTGTGATGCTTGCCCTTAGACTTCTATTATGACGGAAAGCAAAACGGAATGCCTTTTAAAGGCTTCCATTTTGCATTCTGTCATAATAGAAGTGTATGGGCAGTATAACGGATCCGTCCTGGTTTCCGATATGCAGGACTGGACTCAGATGTGCTTGATTGGAGACAAGTTCAGAGACGCTGCAGGCAATGATGGCATGTTTAGGCCACACAGGTTGCTTATAGTAGCATGAGCAACATGTGGCCTGGCAATGTCCTTGGGACACTTTGGAGAAATGACCATACCACTGGTTCCAATATAATACAGTTTTGTGTAAAACTGTTTGTGTACCTAGAATGAAGACTAGAGGGGTCCAGCTACCTTACATTATGCCACCCCACACCATAATCCCAGGAGTAGGACCGATGTTAGGTTCCCTTGTGAAGGCCTCATAAAGGGATTGCCAATATGCTCTCCAGACTAATCTATGGCTATCAATGCATTCAAGACAAAGGTGGAACTCATTGCTGAAGATCTAGGATGCTCAACCTGAGGCCCTCCAGCTGTTGAAAACTAAAACTCCAAGTATTCCCGAATAGCTGTAGGCTGTCCAGGCATGCTGAGAGTTGTAGTTTTGCAACAGCTGGAGGACTACAGATTGGGCATACCTGCTGAAGATGATATACCTCCATGATAGTATTTAAGAATGGTGGCATGAGGTCAATTGAACACCTGTAGGTGGACATCTAGCTTGTGGCCAATGTCATTCACAATGTCTTCTGATGGTTTGTGTAGACATATTTTGCCACCCTAAGCTTGGGATGTGAAGTCTAATTTCAGTATAGAATGGTTCACTACTACATTCTTCTAATCATATGATCCGTCTTTCGCCTCTTACACCTCCTACTGTCATTCCAGTTCATTGTTGTTCTTCCAACATGCAATATGAAAGACTTCTGACATCTTGGCCTGTAGCACTCTTCTAAAATTATAAACCAAGGTCTCTCAGGCGAAATATTCTGTCCCTCTCATTTTGTGATAAGTAATGATAACATCGCACATTCATTCCACATGACATGATTTAACTTTTGGAGGTTTCATGTGGCTTTATACCACACCCATATGACGCAGATTGGAGCTAAGTGGAGAGAATTTGATCATGTGCAGATTTTAGCAACATCTTCCTTGATTTACTTGACCTCATGGCTTGCCCTTCTTGGTGCTGCAATTTCTTTGCTAAGTAGTGTATTTTAAAACTGTCCTCACAATACAGGGAACCCTACCTGAAGCTCTGTAGAGTATAATTTATGCTCTACTTACCACTTTTATTTGGCCTCAATAATATGAGAATCTAATACTTTGCAATGTCACTATGACAGAATAATGACATCACTAGTCCTAAACTGGGAGTACAGGGAGCCTTGGTGATAACAGTACTAGAAATAAATACATCAATTAGCCATAATATTACTTGTTATATTTGGCTTATATTCTGTAGGTCCCGCATGTGCCACCAAAACAGTTCTAGCTCATCAAGGTATTGATTCCTCAAGACCTCTGAAGATGTCCTGTGCTATACGGCACCAAAATGATAGTAGGAGATACTTTAAGTTCTCTAAATTGTGAAGTGCGGTCTCCATGAATCAGACTCATTTTTCCAGCACATCTCACAGATTGGGGTCTGGGAAATCGGGGGAAGGGGAGGGGGGGGGGGATGAGTAAATTCTTAACCTTTTAAAAAGGCTTTGATGCTTAACTTAGATTGCTCCCTCTTCAGTACAGACCAGAGAGAACTGGTTGAGCTAGGTGAGATTCCTTGGTTGGGATCTGAGAAGGAGGGGTGAATCCTTTTCTCCTTCAAGGAGCAGTAGGTGTAAGGATTCTATTAGGCAAGGAAACACTCCTCTGGGTTTCTGGGAAAAAGCTATGCAAATTAGCTTTCCTTCCTAAAGGAGAAAAAAGCTAAGGTTGGAGTTCTATGCAGACTACACTACACCCCCATTTAATTAAATGGAGACATTCAGCTTCAGAAAATCTGCAACAAACCATTATTAAGAACACAGAACACAGTGCAGTGATTTTCAGCCCCAGAGGTTAACATGGGGGAAGTCTTTATGTAGCGAGCAGGCAACAGTCCTCTGTAAATTGTCCCTGTGCTGTGTACTGCTTAATTAACATTCTACAGTGTAAATAATGGTTTTTAAAAGATTTTCTGAAGCTGAATGTCTCTATTTGTTTCAACGCTGGATGTAGTCCACAAAGACATTCACCCTTACCTTTCTTCTCCTTTAGTAAGGAAAACTAATTTTCATAGGAGTATTGCCCATAGGATTATCACCTAGCCTATAAGGCTTCTTACGCCTACTAGGTGCTCAGATGCTTTCCATAAGGAACAATGTAACCTGCCCCCCCTCCCCATTCCCAACCAAGGCCTCTCACCTAGCTAAGACAGTTTTCTCTGCACTGATGAGGAGCAATTTAAGTTATGCTTCAAAGCCTGTTTAAGAGTCTAAACATTGACTTATTGCATCAATATCTGGTTGCAATATTTGCTTTGTTTTCTGTTCCTTTTTGGAAGGAAAGGTAAATTGCAAACGCATAGGAGGCTTGTCTGGCCTATGAGATTCCCGAAGCGGGTGACTATCTCTCATTTGAGTAAAATCAATTCGTACCTGAATTGAATTACTTTGCAGGTTCGGAACAATCAGAGTGAAACAAATTTTAATATAATATATATATATATATATATATATATAACAACACAGATAGAGCAGCAGCACAGTCAGATGGTGTGAATAGGGTGCAACTCCTCAGGGAATGTAGGCTTCTCCTCCACTGTATAATATGTCCAAAGAAATAGGCAGCACAAAAAAAATTTGTGAGAGGGTGATGACCCAATTTATTTCCCAGGCAATGTTTCGGCCTACTCAATGAGGCCTTTGTCAAGCGCCTCATTGAGTAGCATAAAACGTTGCCTGGGAAATAAATTGGGTCATCATCCTCTCACTGGAATTTGGAGTGCTGCCTCTTTCTATACATACAGGTGAAACTGGAAAAATTAGAATATGGTGCAAAGTTCATTTATTTCAGTAATGCAACTTAAAAGGTGAAACTAACATATGAGATAGACTCATTACAGGCAAAGCGAGATATTTCAAGCCTTTATTTGGTATAATTTGGATGAATATGGCTTACAGCTTATGAAAACCCCAAAGTCACAATCTAAGGTCCCCTTTGCTCAGGGGGTATGGATTAATTAGCTGACTAGAGTGAGACACTTTGAGCCTAGAATATTGAACCTTTTCACAAAATTCTAATTTTAAGCTGCAATTAATGCAATTCCTTTTAATTTGCATTACTGAAATAAATGGACTCTTGCACAATATTAAAATTTTTCGAGTTTCACCTGTCACCTGTGTGTATATATATATACACATACACAGACACATACACACAAGGGGGAGATTAATGAATTTGCTAATGTCAATACCAACATGTAGGCACCTTGTTTTGTATAGCTTGTTCTAACATTATTATTTATTTTTTAGGTTATGGGAAGGTTTTATAAAACCACATAAAGCCCTATAACTAGCATCTACAGTGTACTGGTTTGCTTCTTATAAGACACATACATCATCGCTATGTAATTCACTTTGTCAGCAAACCACTGCATGTAACTGGACATTGCATCAGGTGTATAAGGCAGAATTTACATACAATCACACTCAGTATTTGCAACTGCAGTTCTTCATGAATGCCACACAAAAAAAAGGTCCCAAGAGGAAAATGAATGACTGTAGCATTTGTAATGAGAACTATAGTTCAACAAGGTCACACTTTGCAATGATACTTCTCTTTTACTGATTGTGTGTTAATAGCTTATTATAATGGCAGGTAACAGAATGTTCTATTTAAAATGATCTAGTTACAGAATTCATATACTGTTCCCAGTAATGAACTGGGCATAGGTAAATATGAAATACAAATGTCATATCAAATACATGAATATTATGTCCATACAGATTTGTTAGCTAGAGGTAAGCTAGGTAGACATTAGAGATGAGCAAAGTTTTCAAATAATCTATTCGCCGGTTCGCCAAATTTTTAGGAAATAAATTTGGCTTGATCCGAATATATTTGTGGCAAATTTCGTAAAAAAAAATGGCTATTTCCTGGCTGCAGAGAGCCTTTATAGTGGTGTAGAACACTGTGCAGTGTCACGCATAGGGAGTCTGCTTTGGTAGTGAAATAACACTGTGAGTCCTTATGACATGCACATGACAGGCGTCGCTCTTAGAATCACTGCACACTTCACTTATTTGGGCAGTCACGGGGCCAAAACTGACCAAATAACTCAAGTATGAACTCAGCCTTACAGGTCGATGTTAGCGCCAAGAAGAAGCATACTCCTTTTACACCCCCGACAGCCCCCCAACAGAGTGGAGAGGGTGTCAGCAGTAAGTTTGTGTTGATGTCACTGATTATTTTACCCTTCCTCTGATCTGTCAGAACAGTAACCCATGAAAAACGGATCCTGTCTGTGGAGAAAACGAGGTGCAGATCAGAGTGACACCGACATGCCCTGCACATGTGGTATGCTAGAGGGGCACCGTGAATTGTCCCTGTAGTGGAGGCTGAGGACACGGTGGGACAATTCATTATTATTAAAATAATGTTCTTGGCGAGACTTTTGATTGCTAGGGGTTGGTTCAAGTATTATTTCATGGTTTAACCTGGTTAATAAGATTAAGAGATATGAAAACATTCTATATAAGCAGAAAACAATGAGGAAAAATTGACAAAATTTTGAGGAGAATGGAAGTTTTAAGGTATTCCTGCCTACACTCCCTCATCCTCCCCTTTTTCACTTATTGATTGTTGGGGGCAGGAGACGCATCACAAGGGAGAGGGTTGGTAGGGTATGAACAGGGGGGTAGGGTTTACTAGGGGGAAAAGAATATAATAATGTTTTGTTTTTAGGTGAATTGTATTGTTTGAATTTCTATTAAAAAAAATAAAAAAAAAAGATGAGCACACACTGAGAGTGAAAGGAGCAGGATTCATCAACAGTGCAGAAGTATTTCAGGAGAGAAGTGTGCTGATCTTGTTGAAGATTTTGGACTAAAAGTTGGAATGGACAGACAGAGTTACTGGTTCTCAAAAAGCCTAGAATCAACGTTGAAAAATATGTGGCATCAGAGGTGTGTGAGGACGCCATCACTATAGGACGGGTACGCCATCCAGGGTAGATTGTATATGTGGGCGACATACAGAATATAACCAGAAAACAGATTGAAGAATGGGGAAAATTCGATCTGATAATTGGCGGCAGTCCTTGTATTGACTTATCTGTGGTTAACCCGCACCGGAAAGCTGCAATGTACAGCTAACACTCTGCTTAAAAAAGGCCGACATCAGTGCTGGCACCAATGTCGGCTGTTTAACCTCTTCCATGCAGTGGTCCTTATGGACTGCTGTATGGAGGGGCTAACCATCGGGCCGCTGCTCTGCTCTCCCTCCCCCATTTGGCCACTGCACTGTGGCAGCATCCCGATGGTTACCCAGATTCCTTCACATGCATCCAGCTTGCTGTGGTATATCTAAGCCTGATTAGGCTTAAGTGTGAGTTCAATACAATGCAGTACATTATATAGTGTACTGCAGTGTATTGTAAGCAATCAGACTCACTGTATCTTTAAGAACCAAGTGGGTCTGGGTCCAAAAAATAAAAAAAAAAGTAAAAAAAAACAACCTTCCTATATCCACACATAATTGGTTTAAAATGTAAAAAAACAAAAACATGTTTGGTATTGCGTAAAAACCTGATCTATAAAAGGATTATGTTACTTTTACTGCATGGTCAACACCATAAAAAAATAAATAAAAATCTATTATGGAATTGCAATTTTGCCCACCACACTTCCAACATTTTTTTATAAAAAGTGATAAAAAAGTCATATGTATCCAAAATTAGCATGAATTAAACCGTGACCTCATCCAACAAAAAATGAGCCCCTATATAAGCCAGTCATCCAAAAAATTATAACATTATGGGTTTCAGAGACATAAAAGCAATTTTTTTCAAACATGCTTTTATTGAATAAAATAAAGTTTAAAAATTGCACATATCAGGTATTGTCATGCCCGTAATGACCTGCTCTATAAAAATAGCATTATAAAAAGTGTAATACCAAGCAATCAAAAAGTGACATGTGCCCCATAATGGTACCAATCAAACCATCATTTCATTCTGCAAAAGAGACCCTACCTAAAACAATCGACCAAAAAATTAAAAAAAATATATGGCTTTCAGAAAATTTAAACAAAAAAACATGATTTATTTTTCAAAAATGCTTTTATTGTGTAAACTAAAATTAAAAAAATGCACCTATTAGGCATTGCTGTGCCTGTAACAACCTGCTCTATAAAAAATATTATGGAAGAAAAACAAATGAACCAGCACCTTCATAATTAGTAAATTTGAGAATGCAGGTGAACGCTACCATTGCTGAAAAACAATGGGATTAGTAGAACTACAGGTAACAGCACACTGCTAGTCAATTGCACAAAGATATACGTAAATACTGAATAAAAATAGCGGATTGGTGGCCATACTTACTGCAAAAGCAGCTAGAAGCTCTTTGAGCATATAATTGATCAAAAATATGTCGAGCCCATCTACCATCTACCTGGTGGTGAGTTTGAACCGTGCACCTCCTGCCCATTTACCATGTGCTTTTAATTAGATAGATTGTACAGCTGTATCCTACCTTGCCCATATTGCAGGCTGACAGCCTGGGAGAGGCATGTATAGAATATAGCTGGGTGCTACTTTGCCCAGATTGTAGGCTGTAAGCCCAGGAGAGGCATGTTAGAGTAGGCCCCATCTGATTAGAAGCTACCTTGTCGTCTGGTAGATGGGCTCGACATATTTTTGATCAATTATATGCGCAAAGAGCTTCTAGCTGCTTTTGCAGTAAGTATAGCCACCAAGCCGCTATTTTTATTCAGTATTTACGTATATCTTTGTACAATTGACTAACAGTGTGCTGTTACCTGTAGTTCTACTAATCCCACTATAAAAATTGTATGTGATCCAACCCATCTGGTGAACGCCGTAAAAAATAATATAAAAATGTGCCAAAAAAGCAATTTTTTATCACCTTACATCACAAAAAGTGTAATACCAAGCGATCAATGCCAGCAGTCTCAGCCACAGCCAGCAATCTCAGCTACAGCCACCAGTCTTGGCCACCAGCCACAGCCACCAGTCAGTGCCAGCAGTCTCAGCCACCAGTCACAGCCACCAGTCAGTGTGGTTAAGTTCCCTTGCCATTTAAAATAGACTGTTCCTACTAATGTTTATGCACTACTGTTCTAGCACCTGTTATTGTAACAGGCTTAATGTCTAGTAATAATAATATTAATCTTCTCAATTCTACCATTACTTACAGTTCCTCATCAAACAACATGAGCATGAGCATGTATGTATATATATATATATATATATATATATATATAAAAAATTAAAAAAAATTAAAAAAATTGGACTGCACTCCAGACGGGTCCTTTAGTAAAACAAGTGGTGTTTTATTCACACATGTGGTAGCAGCAAAGGAGTGACGTTTCGGCTCAACATGAGCCTTTCTCTCATGTTGAGCCAAAACGTCGCTCCTTTGCTGCTACCACATGTGTGAATAAAACACCACTTGTTTTACTAAAGGACCCGTCTGGAGTGCAGTCCAATTTTTTTTATTATTTTCAAGTGGGTAAGATCCAGTTACCGTATATATATATCTATATATATATATATATATATATATATATATATAGTGGGGTTTCGCTCTGGTAGACAGGATTAGCGGACGCAGTATAGAGGCAACAACAAGTTCTTTGGATCAAACAGTTCAGTGTTTTATTCACACTTTAGGGTACTTTTACACTTGCGTTTTTGCTTTCCGGTATTGAGTTACATCACAGGAGCTCAATACTGGAAAAAATTAATCAGTTTTATCCTAATGCATTCTGAATGGAGATAATTACATTCAGGATGCATCAGTTCAGTCCCTCTTACGTTTTTTGGATGGAGAAAATACCGCAGCATGCTGCAGTTTTCCTTCCGGCCTAAAATACTGAACACTTGTCGGAATGCTGGATCCGGCATTAATTTACATTGAAGTGTTTTAGTGCTGGATCCGGTATTTCAATGCATTTGTCAGATGGATCCGCATCCAGATCCGTCTGACAAATGCCATCAGTTTGCGGCTGGATTGCCGGATCCAACAGGCAGTTCCGGCAAGGGAACTGCCTGCCGAAATCCTCTGCCGCAAGTGTGAAAGTACCCTTAGGCAAGTGACAAAACAAGCAGTCATAATCAAACAAAAAGTCACCAATTCTGCCTCAAAGAGTCCTTGACCATAGCAGCAGCAACCTATTTTCACGCCAAACAGGTAGCAAACCTTCAACCAGACACAAGGCTCCCAAATCCCAACACAGAGACCTCGCTTCTGAGCCCAGCTGCCTATTTAAGGACAGCCAGGTGCATATGCTGGGAGGAAAATACCTGTTTTCCCAGACAAAACCTCTCACAGTGTCACCCCCCCCCTTTATTCAACCCTGAGGGGGTGTACCCGGGAGAGGGCATCTGCATTTCTCTGTAACCGGCCTGCCCTGTGTTCAACCGAAAACTTAAAGTTTTGTACGGAGAGAACCCATCGGGTAGTGTTGAGTGCGAATATTCAAAATTCGTAATGACGAATATAACATATATTATTTTTTTTTTAACACAGTACACATCAGGTGATCATCCCTCCCTTCTTCTAGCTTGTGGGCCAATGAGAAGACTTTGTCACAGCTTAGCAACATCCCTAGAAACCAATAGAAAAGTTGCCTACCCCACACCGGTATTTTGCGCACATTACTCGAATAATAGATTGACGATTTTTCGCAATCAAGAATGTAATCTCGAATTCGTGAATTTGCGTATACACGACGAATATTCTACCGAAAATTAGCAAAATATTGCAAATTCAAATATTGCCCCCGCCGCTCATCACTTCCATCGGGTGACCCGGGCATTTCTGTCCTTGGCGTGGCTCATCCACTTGAGAAGGGAGTGGTCAGTCACCAGGCGGAATTTTCTCCCCAATAAATAATAGCGGAGAGATTCTAGTACTTGATAGCCAGGCACTCTCTCTCTCCACTATACTATACTGGGTCTCGGCTGGTGTGAGTTTACAGCTGAGGAAGACAACGGAATGCTCCTCCCAGTTGACTACCTGAGATAGTACAGCACAGAGGCCTACTTCGGAGGCATTGGTGTGTGCCAAATTACTCCCTTTTGAAGTCGGATGTCACCAAACCCGGGGACCCGCACAGAGCCGACTTCAAAGCGGAGAAAGCCTCTTTCGCCCCGATCATCCTAGCGAACCATCATTGACCTATGTCCCTTCAAGAGTCCTGTCAAGGGTGCGGCTAGAGTAGCAAAGTGGGGAACAAACCTCATGTAATAGCCCACCATTCCCAGTATCACCTCTATTTTGTTCACTTGGTGATTGATGACTCCTCACCCCATGTACTTAGTCTCTTCTAACCCTATCACATATTTTTGGGGGTTAGCGGTTAGGCCAGCTTTACGAAGGGAGTCCACTACAGCCTGCACTTTGGGTAGGTGACTTTCCCAGTCGGTACTGTGGATGACAATAATGTCCAGGTAAGCCGAAGTGTACCGACGATGTGGACAAAGCACGATGTCTATTAGTCACTGAAAAGTGTGGGGGGGTGCCATGCAGACCAAAGGGTGAGACCTTATATTGATACAGCCCCTCAGGCGCGATGAAGGCAGTTTTCGCTTTGGCAGCCTCCGTTAAGGGCACCTGCCAGTACCCTTTCGTGAGGTCCAAAATAGAAAAATACAAGGCTTGTCCTAACCTCTCGATGAGCTTATCCACCTGGGGCATGGGATACGCATCAAATTTGGAAACTTCGTTAAGTTTTCGAAAGTCATTACAAAACCGCAACATCCCGTCCGACTTGGATATCAATACTATGGCACTCACCTCTCACTTTTTGAATCCTCAATGACGACTAGCTGCAACATTAGCTGCACCTCCTTAGATATGGCTTGTCGCCGAGCCTCAGAGACAATGTCATGCTGGATTATGTTAGTGCGTCCAGGGAGGTCCGAGAACACATCTGTGTTCCAACTCACAAACTCCCTGGCCTCCTGTGTCTGTTTAGAGGAGAGTCTGTCAGCAATTTTTACTGTGGCCTCTCTTGCATCAGACAGAGGGGACGGTACCTCTTCTCCTAGAAAACACGGCCATGGGCTGTCTTCTGTATGGGTTTCCCTATCTTTCCACGGTATGCATAAATTCATATGGTAAAACTGCTCGGGCTTTCGCCAACCTGGCTGGTGTACCTTGTAGTTTACATCTCGAGTACCTCGTAGGGCCCCTGCCAGCTAGCCAGGAACTTACTGTGCACGGTCGGCACCAGAACCAAAACTCAATCACCCGGGTTGAAGATCCGAACCGAGCCTGTCGATTATATACCCGATTCTGGGCTTGCTGAGCTTCCTCCATATGCTCCCTAACAAGAGACAACACTATCTCTATCCGATCTTGCATCTGGGTAACGTACTCAATGACACTTTTATATAGAGTGGGTTGTTGTTCCCATGCCTCTTTGGCCACGTCCAAGAGACCACAAGGGTGTCTGCTATATAGCAGTTCAAAGGGCGAGAACCCAGTAGAGGCCTGGGGTACCTCTCGCACTGTGAACATGAGATTTGGTTAAACCTTTCTACCAGTCCGTCCATTTGTGGATGGTAAATGGGCGTCTGTAGCTGTTTTATGTGCAGCAACTTACAGAGTTCCCTCATCCCCTTGGACATAAAAGTGGTCCCTTGGTCAGTCAGAATCTCTTTATGTAGTCCTTCTCGGGAAAACATCTCCATTAATTTCATTAGCTTTGAGTTTGGCCGATGTATGTCGCAGTCAAATGGTACTTCGATAATCGGGAAAGGTACTAGGGGATTATGGAAATGTGGCTGGGTGCTAGTTATCTGGCAGGTCGGAAAGACTTACAGAACTCTTCCACTTTTTTCAAAATTCTGGGCCAGTAAAACCACTGTAGAATACGATCCTGAGTTTTCTGCAGCCCCAGGTGACCCCCGAGAACGTATTGGTGAGCTAGATCTTACACAAGCTTGTGAGAAGCCTTGGGGACCACCAACTGTTCAATAGGCTCACTCCACAGTTGGTTTACCCAATACAACATATCTTCATGAACCACAAAACAGGGAAACACTGACTATGCCCCAGGTTGTTGTGGTTGACCATCTACTATTAACACATTTTCTCAGGCGTGGGATAGCATTGGGTCCCGACATTGGGCGGTACCATAATTATCCCCGGAGACATTGAGGTCTGCCAATTCAGGACCCAGCGGCAAGTCCTCCACATCTCGGACCATCACACTTAGCAGGGTTTTCTCCCCGTCTTTTACCGAAGTGGCGGGCGGTCACCCCTACCGCTGGCCCTTTGGTCTCAGGTTCCCGGGGTTCTGGTCTCCCCCTTGAACCGGGCCACTCTGCTAGGCTTACCCCTGTCTCATGGGTATTAGTCACTCTCATAGCAGGCCACAGTGCCGTGAAGCCCGGGAAGTCTCTCCCTATTATGAGTTCATAATGTAGATTTGTGGCGACAGCCACCTCATGGTCCATATAACAAAAAAGAAAAAGAATACCGAAACAGGAGCCGCACATCTAAAATATAACAAATTTATTCAAGAAGACAGACATAACACATAATAAGTTAAAATCGTTGTATACAACAAATCGAGGCCATGTGAACCATATATCAGCACATGCCACCCTGGCTCACCACAAACTCATAGACATGTCCCCACATCAATAAGTATATGACATTATAAAGTGCATGTAATCCATCAACAATGAATAAAAGCTCAAATACTTAACATAGAAGTAGCATGGTGGGGGGAATGTGTGGCGGTCAGGAAAAGAGCCCAACGCATATCGCCAGACTTCCTGGCTTCCTCAGGATTCGTGGTTCCATATACCGGCCACCGTAGTTAGAGACACCAGCACAGTTGGGGTAGTCTTTTAAGTCTCCGTGGATGCACATCACCCTGACTTTCCAGCCAGTATACTCAGGGGACAGCACCAGGGTAGCCCTTACTAGGGTCACCAGACTCCTTGAGTCCAGCAGAGCCTTCGCTGGAGTGTCTCCCACTTCCACCTAGCACAAATGATCTAGAGACTCTGGGGTACCCGTTGCACACAGCCTCCATGAGGGCCTTCACAGCAGCCTCTATTTTGTCATGGGGCACTAGTTGTAATATAGCTGGTTTAATGTACGATATACAACCGTGCCTAAAAAATGCAGAAACCCAAAAAATCGCAGTATAGAGGCAACAACAAGTTGTTTGGATCCTACAGTTCAGTGTTTTATTCACACTTTAGTCACGTGACAAAACAAGCAGTCATAATCAAACAAAAAGTCACCTTGCGGTGTTGGTGGTAATTCACACAATGCAGCAATTCTGCCTCAAAGAGTCCTTGACCATAACAGCACCAACCTGTTTTCACGTCAAACAGGTAGCAAGCCTTCATCTGGACACAAGGCTCCCAGATCCCATCACAGAGACCTCGCTTCTGAGCCCAGCTGCCTATTTAAGGACAGCCTGGTGCTCCAAAAACCCGGACTGGCACTTAAACTCCGGACCAGTATTTGACCTCCCCCACTGTGTCACAATATACTGGTGTGTGTGTATATATATATATATATATATATATATATATATATATTTATATATATAAAATCACACATTGCTTTATTTAAATGATTAAAAACAACTTCATTTTACAATGAAGGTTTCACCAGATTCCGTCCTTTCTTACAAATACATTTTATATGTGAAATACTACTACTATAGAAACTAGAATTCCACTCTACTTGTGGACAGGGACAGAGAGAAAACTACAATTTCTAAACTGTCAATTACTATGATGGACTAAAAGTAGAAACCACATGTGACACTCTTAAAAAGCAGAATATTTGAAAAGCACAATACAAATCTCACTCCATTCATTCTGCTATCTTCCTCCCATAGAACTGGCTGAGCATCTATCCTATCATTAATTCCTCCAAGCACAGGCTACACTGTATAGATGGAGGAGAAAAGCACATTTCCACAATGTCTGTAAATGAAAGGAGAAAAGAGCCCCGAGAAGGCAAAGATCTCTGCAGTTTCTATGTCCCTAACACAAGCAGGATGGCATATATGAAGAAAATATGAAAATCCCTTACCAATCATTGATCTCTTCCTGGCTGTGCTCATGTTGCAATGTGCATAGCAGTTAGTGACTGCCTGTCTGTCTCTAAAAGCCTCACATCTGAAGAGGAAGACACAAACATTCCCTTTGCTGTTCATTTAACCTTGCACAGACAGCAGTCTTTTATAGGAATAGCTAAGAGCAGCTTAGGATTTTAGCTCCTCAAGAGGTCTTCTGTGGGTGGCAGCCAGGCCAATGCATTGATGGGGTGCAGTGATGGATCATCCTCAGTGTCTTGGTATAGTAACCTAATAAACTCAATAGGTAAAGGACACCACTGATGCCAGGCAACCTGACTGTTCCTAGTAACAATAGTCCTCCTATGGGGTTGCTGAGCACAATCAGGTGGTCCTCCTGTCGTTTTCCTAGATTTGGGCACTACCTCATTCATTTAATTAACCCCCTGAGATCCAGCTAGGGAGCTATTCTGATTACACAGTAATGGGTCCATCAGGTGCAATTAGATTCCAGGAGAAACACTACAGTTTGCATGAAAACTCTTACAGTAAACAATTCCTGGTCCTCTTTATCCCAGGAGGGTCCAATCTTAATTAACCCTTAGAGGACTGGTCTATTAGATGTACTCTAATCATTTCTCGTACGCCTCAAATTATGTTTCACAACATCGCACTAAATGGATATTGTCGTATGCAGAGGCTTAAATTGATTATAGTATTTCTTTCCAAAACAGGGTGTGTCATTTTCAGTAGATGAAACTGCGGTGTGCCTGTTTAATTCATAATGTATCATCTATGAATATGCATTTATTCCTATATGTAAATAATATTATTTTTAGCCTGGGCCTTGGCAACTAATGACCCCCTACTTCACTGAAAGCTTTGAGGGATAATGGATTGCGTGTTTTTAAAAATCCACTGAAGTGTTACAGGAGCTGCTGTATGTACGTTGAGAAGACACTCAATAGCCATATAAGAAGCTATGATTGTGTGAGGTTGCTCTGACTACAGCACAATAGAAGGTGAGGTTTTTAGTTTACATAGCATGCAAAGATGAGTAACAGTACAAGAACTGGAACAGGCACAAGCATATGGGAGAGATGTAATAAAAGCCATGATGATGATGATGATGACATAATGTGTAGATTTCATACTCAGTTATGCAAATGCAAGATTGAACATTTGATAAAAAATACACTTCTATATATGTTCCACTTGGTAGTCTAGCATTAAAGGGATTATCTACTTTTGGGGACCTATTTGACTAAACCATCCACGTGGCTGGACCTTCTGTCTCCTTAGCCATCGCTGTGGTGCTCCAGTTTCCGCTGATATATTTCCTGTTTGACACAGATCACATGACCGCTGCAGCCAATGGCTGGCCGAAGTGGTGACATGTTCCCCATGCGCCACATCACCCAGTGACATGACAGGTTTAAGGGTAAGTACAGGAGTGCAGGAGTGCAACAGTGTTGGCAGGGGGTGGAAGAGCCAGAAAACAATCAGGGGCAGCGTGTAACTATGTTTCTCTCCGTAGGTTGGGCCACATAGGGGATCTGGCAAAAATGTCCCCCGAAGGTGAACAAACACTTTAAAGGTCGACTAAACCCAGAATCCAAACAAAAACAAAAAGAACAACCAACAAAATGTAATGCAATATCCTTCTGTCTCATATATAAACTAGAAAGACAATGCATGCTTTCTCAGGCTGAAGCCGTGTCTTGTCCTCTCAATCTTCTACTCTGATGCTAGTGCACATGACCCAGAAAGTTTAGGATGAGGTTGCTGGGTTTATTATAGATATATTTTGTCTACATGGTGAGCATGGCCATGTTGTTGGAAGGAATCTTCTAGTTACAAAATAACTTTGGTAACAGCACCAACCAACAGTAGTATTTACATATAACCACCCATAGTACATCTGCCCAATTACACAGTGTTAATTTCAACCTTCACTGCATACTTATGCAGATGTGCCTTGTACAGGGAGTGTAACTCAAGAGAGAAGGAGATTTGGGGGGCTTCTTGCTCTCCACTTTCTGGTCTCAGATACCTGAGAAGGTCTAGCCCTGAAATGCATTGCTATTTTACACAAATTAACAGATGTACCAAAGTTATATGGTTGAAAGTTCCTTTAGCAAGCAGCACCTGCAAGACGTCTCTTTTTCTCTTCATTTCTATTCAACCAGATATTGTCCAGTGAGACAGCAGTATCAAACAACCCCATTTGGCACATTGGGTTGTCGCTCCCCCAGCAAAGCACCACAAGGTAACTGGTTTATATACTCTCGCCCTGTTTTTCTTTCTTTTTTTTTTTACATACTCCACATGTTGCTCTATACAACTTTTGTATACTTTTTTTTAGACCTTTGGAAGAGCTAGACAGATTTGTAATTCAGGATCCCAGGAAAGCTGGATAACACATTATGTGGTGCTGTAAAAGGGACTACTAAATAGTAAGTCTACCTAAAAAAATCCTTCTCCTCACTCTAAAAAAAGTGCCATAGCTAGGCAGATTTGCCTTTCCAGGACCTGCAAAAGCTGTATTACCATCATGTGGAACTATAATACACTGCAAAATACCAAATCTACCAAGATAAATCCATCTCCCCAATCCTAAATAGTGACATAGCTTGGTAGATTTGCCCTTCTTCAGATTTGGTCTTGGAAAAGCTGGGTTACTTACATAATGTAGCATTACTTACTTACATAAGGGTAACATTATCTGAATAGTGTTTACAGATCCACAAGATTTGTAATCCAACCTTTTCACCCTGTTGGATGTCAAATCTGCCCAGACAGACAGTGAAAAATCCTTCCTCCCTATGTAGGCAAACGTGACATTCAGGCACCTGAGAAAGCTAGGTAGCACTTTCTGCAGTGCCAGTGCACTTGTGCTGTCTAGTATCCCTGCACTTTCACAGTGCTGTGGGTGTCTATTGAAGTGCATAGCAGTTAAGCCCCACCCCTTTCCTGAACTGTGAGGTCATATTGGTGCACATAAACAGCTTGCCTCCTCCCAAAGACAGAGAGGCAAGGAGAAATGACTGCAGCAAATCTCCAATAACTACTTTTTCTGGAGCAGTTCAGAAGCAATCCTTTCTGTGCTGAAAACTAGTGTTGATCGAGCACCACAGTGCTCGGGTGCTCTAACCAAACACATCAGGATGCTCGGGTGCTCTACCGAGCACCCGAGTATAATGGGAGTCAAGGGGAGAACCCGAGCATTAAACCAGGCAACCCCTGCTCTGAAGAGGGGAGGGTGCCTGGCTCATAGGAAAAGGTCAGAAATTGATGGAAACACCACCAAAATAATTTGGGAACAGCATGGGGAGGATGTCTGGACTCTTGGACTCCCAGGTCGCTGCTGGGAAAAATGTTGTCTGAGTAGTACACCACTTTTACATACTGACAATAATACGCACCAAACCGAAGATAAAATCGATTTTAGAGGAAAAATTGTTAGGAAACATTCTTTCCTATATATTTACTTAAAGTGCTGCCAAAAATTACAAGGAAGAGGCACTCTGATACAACCTGTATATCACATAAAAGAGTGCCTCATTCATATTGTGTTACAATTGTTCATATAGAGGGACTCCTACACTCAAAAATCCTATGCCCTAAGTGAAAGGGCTGCCTAAAATTACAAGGAATCGGCACTACAATACACCCTTTATTACACATCATCAGGGCACCATACACAGCCTTGAAAAATGATGATTGATGGCCTGCTGGTGACCCTCAAAAACATTTGGAGCAAGGGCCTGCTTATCTGGCCATCTAATACATTATGGGCGAGGGACCTGCTGGCACTTTGTTGGCTCTAGATAACCTAGGGAAGATCGCACGATCCATTCGGATGTCTTCCCTATCAACTTTCGATGTTATTTTAGGTGCAAACCATGGTGATCACTGCTAACAGGGAATCATAATTCGATTCCAGAGAGGGAGCTTGGGAAACGGCTACAGCTACGATATTCAAGCAAGGCTGCATGCACGCAAATTACCTATTAGGTATAATTAGGTGATTGCCTGCAGGTGAGTTGACCCTGTAAAAGATTTTAGGTGAGGGCCTGCATGTGAGCTGACCCTGTAAAAGATTTTAAGTGGAGGCCTGCAGGTGAGCTGACTCTGTAAAAGATTTTAGGTGCGGGTCTGCAGTTGAGCTGACCCTTTAAACGATTTTAGGTGCGGTTTCCTGCTGGTGAGATGACCCTCTAAAACATTATATACGAGGACCTTTAGGTGAGCTGACACTGTAAAATATTGTAGGTGAAGGCCTGCTGGTGAGCTGACCCTGCAAAAATGTATATGCGAGGGCCTGCAGGTAAGCTGACCCTGTGAAAGATTGTAGGTGAGGGCCTGCAGGTGAGCTGACCCTTTAAAAATTATATGTGAGGGTCTTCAGGTGAGCTGACCCTGTAGAAGATTGTAGGTGAAGGCCTCCTGGTGAGCTGACCCTGTAAAACATTATATGCGAGGGTCTGCGGGTGAGCTGACCCTGTAAAAGAATGTAGGTGAGGGCCTGCTGGTGAGCTGACCCTTTAAAAAATTATATGCAAGGGCCTTCAGGTAAGCTGACCCTGTAGAAGATTGTAGGCAAAGGCCTGCTGGTGAGCTGACCCTGTAAAACATTGTATGCAAGGGCGTGCTGGTAAGCTGACCCTCTAGAAAATTATATGTGAGAGCCTGCTGGTGAGGTGACCCTGTAAAAGATCATAGGTGAGGGCCTGCTGGTAAGCTGACCCTTTAAAAAATTATATGCGAGGGCCTTCAGGTGAGCTGACCCTGTAGAAGATTGTAGGTGAAGGCCTGCTGGTGAGCTGACCCTGTAAAACATTGTATGCAAGGGCGTGCTGGTAAGCTGACCCTCTAAAAAATTATAAGTAAGGGCCTGCTGGTGAGCTGACCCTATAAAACATTGTAGGTTAGGGCCTGCTGGTGAGCTGACCCTGTAAAACATTATATGCGATGGCCTGCTGGTTAGCTGACCCTGTAAAACATTGCAGATGAGGGCCTGCTGGTGAACTGAGCTCTAAAAAAATACATATGAGGGCCTGTATTTGTAAGGCACTGAGGGATCATTGAGGACGCTTACACGGTCTGCTATGTGCTCCTTCACCATCTTCCAAAATGTTTCCCTCTTTGAGACACTAGGCAGTGCATCAGGGTGAGGGTGCTGGAGGGTTGTCATGAAACTGTCCCAGGCTTTGGAGAGTGTTGCCCTGCCTCTGTCGGAACTGCTTTGTGTTCCCCTTGTCTCCCCTCCTTGGTTGCCCAAGGAACTACGGACTCTGCCGCCAGCGTTGTCAGATGGAAATTTTTAGAGCAATTTTTAACAAGGATATTTTGGTATTGCACCATTTTGCTCTTCCTCTCCACCAGAAGAATAAGAGTTGAGAAGTTCTCTTTGTAGCGGGGGTCGAGAAGGGTGAACAACCAGTAATCCGCGTTGTCTAAAATATAACGCACAGGTCACGGGAAAGGCAGCCTAACATGAAGTCAGCCATGTGTGCCAGGCAAGACTTTGCTGTTGTCATCAGGAGGATCACTCTCAATCTCCTCATCATCTTCCTCCTCTTCTGCTTACCCACGCTGAACAGATGGAATTAAACTTCCATGGGTACTACCCTCTGTAGCGGAGGCAACCGTCTCCTGCTCCTCCTCCTCTTCATTGTCCAATTTGCGCTGAGAAGATGAACTGAGGGTGGTCTGGCTATCACCTTGTGTAATGTCTTCCCCCATTTCCACCTCTTCCACATGCAAAGCGTCATCCTTAATTGTGAGCAGCGAGCGTTTGAGTAGACACAGTAGTGGGATGGTTACGCTGATAATAGCATTATTGCTGCTTACCATCTGTGTTGATTCCTAAAGAGGTCAGACATCCATGCCCACTCCTCGCTTGAGAATAGCGGAAGCTGACTGAAAAGGTGATGACCATGTTGCAGCTGGTATTCCATTACTGCCCTCTGCTGCTCACAAAGCCTAGTCAACATGTGGAACGTGAAGTTCCAGCGCACGCTCATGTCGCACAACAGCCAATGAGCTGGCAATTGTAAGCACTGCTGTAGCATTGACACACCGGTTGAAACCGTCGATGACTTGCAGAAATGTGCACACACGCTACACACCTTCACCAGTAGCTCAGGCAAATTGGGGTAGGTTTTGAGAAACCACCGAACCACTAAGTTTAAGATGTGGGCTAGGCATGGTATGTGTCTGAGCTTGCCGAGCTCCAAAGCCGCCACCAAGTTACGGCCATTATCAGACACAACCATACCTGATTCTAGATTAAGTGGCGAGAGCCACAGCGCTCTGAGGTGTGCTGTTTATCCCCTAAGCATATCAGCATCAGTACGACCTGCTGCCGCTTCCCCACTGCACTGCTACACTGCTTCCAGCTACCGACTGATGACTGACTGGTGCTGCACGCGGATAATTCTGAGGTGGAAATGGAGGAGAAGTGGGGGTTGGAGCAACTAATGTAGGTGGTGGCGGAAACCCTTATGGAATTAGGGCCCACGATCCTTTGCGTCGGTAGCACCTGTGCCATCCCAGGGTACGACTCGCTCCCGGCCTCCATAACATTCACCCAGTGTTCCATCAGGGAAATGTAGCATCCCTGGACGAATGCACTTGTCCATATGTCCTTGGTTAAGTAGACCTTCCCAGTAACTGAATTGGTCAGGGCACATGTGATGTTACAGGACACATGTTGGTGTAAGGCGGGCATGGTACACGTTGAAAAATAGTGGCGACTGGGGACTGCATAATGTGGGACGGCCGCCGACATCAGGCTGCGGAAGGCCTCAGTGTCTACAAGCCTAAATGGCAACATTTCCAGGGCAAGTAATTTGGAAAGCTGAGCATTTAGTGCTATGGCCTGTGGGTGAGTGGGTGGCTGGGTATTTGCGCTTGCGTTCAAAGGCCTGGGGGAAGGACGTCTCTATGCTGCGCTAAGACACGGAAGTGGATGTGGTCGCTGATGGTACTTGCGAAGGTCCAGGGCGGGAGGCATCCGGGCCTGCGTCTTGGACAGGAGATTCGCCAGCACGTAACACAGGGGAAGAGGAGGCAGTGATGTGACCCACAGACCCAGATTGTGGACCCAGGCGTTCGGCCCACCTATTAGGGTACTTTGATGCCATGTGGTGGATCATGCTGGTGGAGGTAAGGTTGCTAGTGTTCACACCCCTGCTCATTTATGTATGGCACAGGTTGCAAATTACAATTCTTTTGTCGTGCGCACTTTCCTCAAAAAAGCACCAGACTGCGGAACACCTACCCCTTGGCAAGGGAGATTTCAGTAAGGGCGTGCTCCCTGGAATATTGTTTGGTGTGACTCGCCTTCTCCCTTTTGCCAACCCACTGCCTCGCCTCTTCCAGCCTGTTGCGGTGCAGCAGATCCCTCTCCATCTGTATTGCTATCTTCGCTCGGTTTTCCACCTTCCCAGGTTTGGTCATTGAATTCATCGTGCACCACCTCCTCTTTCACTTCCTCACTCTGCTCATCCTCCTGACCTGTTGACCTAATCACTACCTCACTGATTGACAACTGTGTCTCATCCTCTTCTTCATCCTCTTGAGACAGTGATTGCCGTTGAGTTATTGGAAACTGTGTCTCATCATCATCCACCTCATTAAACAGTAATTGCCATTCCCCACCGTCATCTTCTTGTGATTATGGATGCTCAAAAGTTTTGGAATCAGGTCACATAGGAGATATGTCGCAATATCTGTCAATGCAGTCACCAGCGACTAATGAAAAACTACAGGGAATGTCACAGGTATTTGGGATTCAGAAATGTTGTACAGGAGAGGTACCACTGGTAATGTCACTGTCTGCAGTGTCTAAGCAAAAATGTACACTTTATGTCACAAATACATTTTTGAAGCGCACACGTTACATTTTAGATGTGGCCCTGGTAATATTACTGTCAGAAGAGACATCTGCTGGATTTACACCCTATGCACGGTCTTACCCACTGGCTTGAATGAGCAGCTTAATTGTAGCTGTTTCATCTAGGCAGCCCATACCTATTCCTATGCGTTGTAATCCTGTATATACTGTCTTCAGCTTGTTAATGTCTATTTTTTGTCCCTTTCCCTAGCAACGTGTCCGTATATTGTCAATATACTCATGACTCTATTATTATTGTTTTTGCCTCTAATGTCATATATCTTGTTATAGCGCAGCTACACATCGGGAGCGGCGCCATCCGACAGTGTCAGGGAGTAGAGTCCCGATCGCCTGGCAACTGTCGCATGATCTCGCGTGAACAAATGAGATCGGACGTGGTGACGTCATCACACTCGCAAGCGTCCGCCGAGTGACCTCCTTCCCTTATGCGATCCGTCCATTCGCGCATGCGCGGGCGCATCGCATCGTCTGAGGCAGGTAGGAGTGTCCTGGCCAAGCCTCATTTTGAGGCCGGCTTTTTCTTTAAAAGGTGGCGGTTTTCAGCGCTACCTCAGGCTACATCAGCCAATGCGCCAAGAGTGTAATAGTAGGAGAGGGGTTTAGTATCAGTTTGCCCCGTCTACCCTACAGTTAGTCTGGCCACGTATCTCCATATCTGGACTGTGGTCAAACTTTGCCTCTGTGCAGTGTGCGCATTAGATATTATTGTCAGCGTACCCTGCACAGTCTCAGCCCAAGCTCCCTTGTTTCCCCTGATGAGCTATTCACTCATCTTTGTCAGCGAAACATGCATGTAGGGATCAGGCAGGCGAGGGCTTTCTAGGGCGCACAAATTCCAGCGTTAGGTTCCTGCTTGTGGCTGGTCACGGGGATCTGTGGTCAGGCCACTTAGGTCATTTTAGGGCCCCAGGGTATCACTAGGGTCAGCTAACCTAGCATCCCTAACCCTGTATTATACGACTGCCTTCAGCAACGGTGCATCCATTAGCACCGGCCAGGCAATTGTTGTACCAAGTAGCACCTCATCAGAGCGGTAGGACCACCTGGTTATCTTTTAGGTGCCGCCTAGCACCTCTTAACTCTTTAATGTGTTTTGGTTGTCTGTACCTTACTACCTGTACCATTTGTATCCAATTATCGTGGGACCTATTTTCTATATATTATATTAAATGTTAAGTTTTAATATTTGATCACTTACTCTTTATTGTTTGTTTGACTCAGGTGGTCTCTAACAATCATCTATACTGGTGTATTCCAGAAGCAGACACTGTCTATTGACAAAGCACACTGTATGTCACAGATACATTTTTGAAGCGCACACGTTACACTGCAAATGTGGCGCTGGTAATGTCACTGTCCGCAGCGTACACCATCTACAGAAAAAGTACTCTGTATATCAGATATTTTTGGGATGCGCACACTTTACACTGGAGATGTGGCACAGCTAATGTCACTGTCCGCAGCGGACACTGTCTACGGAAAAAGTACACTAGATGTCAGATATTTTTTGGATGCGCACACTTTACACTGAAGATGTGGGGCAGCTAATGTCACTGTCTGCAGCGGACACCGTCTATTGAAAAAGTACACTGAACGTCACAGATATTTTTTGGATGCGCACACTTTACACTGGTTGCACTGGATATGTCCCTGTCAGAAGCGGACACTGTCTACGGAAAAAGTACACTGGATGTTACAGAATTTTTTGGGATATGCACACTTTACACTGGAGATGTGGCACAGGTAATGTCGCTGTCTGCAGCGGCCTAACTATTGTACGCTATTTAGCGCAGGATGATAAGAAGGACTTTTGGGTCTGTAAAATTTTAGCTATTTAGCGCAGTTTGCGCTAAAAAAAGATATTGCTGCTGCCACACACAATAGTTCTTTAAAGGACGTTTGGGTCTGTTAAGTTTTAGCAATTTATCGCAGGTTGTGCTAAAAATATATATTGCTGCTGTCACACACAACAATAGTCCTTAAAAGGACTTTAGGGTCTCAGAAAATTTTTCTAATAAAATTATTCCTATTTCACTCCCCACACTCCCTTCCTCATCACAGCTCTCCCTGACTAAAAATGAACTGAGCATGCGTCACCGTGTGCTATATAGCACCCGATGACACCTTCCGGACAGCCAATCACTGTAATGCTGGCAGCCAACAGGGCTATGGCATTACAGTGAGGGTATGAATTACCCACACGATTATTGGCTGCGTAGCGGGGCAGAGACTCGAGCATTGCGCTCGAGCACATGTGATATTCTGCCAAATACCACCATATGCCGAGCATCGAGATGCTCAAGCTGAACAGGTGTTCGGCCCAGCATGCTCGATCATCACTACTGAAACCCTTTTGTGAAATGACACTGGAGGCTGGACAAGACAGAGCAGAGAGCATACTAGGACAGTTTGGGCCACTGTTCTAGTATGCCTGCTCAGAAGTTCATGTTGTCAAAGAACAAAGTATGTGCCGGGAAAAGGCCATGGTCAATTTTAGACAGTGAGACAATCAAAAAATTAATTTAATAAAAAAATAGACAGCTGGCTAGAAGTAAGAATATCATACAGCCGAATAAAACTTTGGGTGAATGGATGGAAGTGAGCCTCATGTTTGTCTGGCCAGAGGTCCAACAAATGTCATATGGCAATATATGGTCCAGATAAATACATTTTGGCGTTGAAGTGCACCACCTTTACTGAATGACAAGACAATTTTCACTCATGCCTAAGTGACCAAAAGTCATAGTGACAACATGTGGGAAAATATAGCCCAGAAGATTCAAATATGGATCACGGCGCAGAAGTCCACTAAATTTGTGGAATGAGACCATTTTTACTCATGCTTGTTTTAGGATGAGGCATGGGTCTTTCATTTTGCACTCTTCCATTTTCCAGACACTTTATTATAAGGCCTCTATAAAGCCACAGGATTGGTACACTCAGAATTGTAAACATACTAGTAAAATTGCAAGTGTTTTTACATTTCCCTTCCGCAAACACACTGTATTGGTATTGACAATTTGCAATGGAAATAATGCAATTTTTGCAGTGAAACGTGTTTGAACTACATGCTAAGAATAAGTAATGCCAGCCCTTCACTAAAATATGTGTGTGACAATGCAAGTTTCTTTGCAGTGATGCCAGACATGGTTTAGACTACGGATGAAGCCGAGCTAAACTCGATGGTTAATGCGTTAAGTAAAGAATGACAAGAAAATGTTAACGCTACTGCTCAATTGATTTCAATGGCTTTTCTCACAAGATAACCAAAATAACCTCCTTCGTGGTTTTGCTTACCAACATGGACAGTAAAATGGCACTGTGCACTGTTTTGCACAATTCATCCAAAACCAATAATAATAAAAAATAATAATAATTGTTTTGTGATACATTTTTTGTAAACTTTATTACAAATCTAATTAGTTTAGAATTAATTTTCTTATCCTTAAAATAAATGTATTTTTTTTTATAAGACTTAAATGGACACTATTCACTATTCATAGAGAACAATTTTATTTTATTATTTTGAATTGTTGGCTTTCTTTTACATTTTGATAGTGCTGTTTCATTGTGCTACTGTATGCCTGTAGCAGTCAAAACAAATGATATAATCTCCAATATAGATATGTAATTCATTGTCAGTTTACTGCTATGTGGGAAAGTACAGCCTTGAAACTTGTCAGGACCAAAATCGGTTTTAGGACTCATGCACACAACAGTTATATTTTGCCATCCACAAAACACGGATACGGGCCGTGTGTGTTCCGCATTTTATGGACACATTTTATTTTTTTGCAGAACAAACATGCAGACATATGGACACGGAGCACACACAGTAGTTTACGTTCTTTTGAGGCCACATTGAAGTGAATGTTTCTGCACGTGTGACAAAAAAACAGCGGACTTTGACAAAAAATATGCCTGCATAAGCCCTTAGTACTCATGAGCTGATACCTGAACCAATGGCCTAGCCTGGTATATCAAATCAAAGAGGGACTGGGCGCTAAAAGAAGTGGAGTTTTGGTGTGACAAGAGCAACTGTGATGCCTTTGTAGAATCAAAACAGTTAATTTGTATAGTATGAAATATACTCATATCCATGCATATACTCTTCCAAGAAACCAAGAGTAGTGTCACCTGGCATACAATACTTATGCATATTTTTGGTCTACCTAATGATAAAGAGAACCCCCAAAGAGTAACTCACAAGGCCAGTCAACTAAATAAGGCAAGTTTCTGTTGAGATATGGTTCTCTTGTTTTTTCACTAACTTGCATGTTTTATTGGGAGAGTTTTAAGCTTTGTGGGTTGTTGAAATTCTAATGTCTTATTTTCAGTTGAGAAATTTATGGCACACAAAAATTCTTTACAAGTGATGCTTTGATACATAATGTGCAGATTTACATCATTTTGTGCTTAGTTTCATACAGAGTATATACCTATGTAACAGGCCAGAATAGTCCCAACGTTTCGGTCGGGTAACAACCTTTATCAAGGCATCTGTCACCTCAATCTGAAGAGACTCACTCCGGCTCAAGCCTAGTGATAACTGTAGGTTAGACAATACACCTCTTGGTTTCTGGGGAAAATATGTGCAAATTATCAGGTCTAACATCTGTTTGCATCAGATAAGTTTAGGAAAGTTAATTTGAATATGTTTCCCAGAAACATATAGGGGCATCACCTGGTCTATAATACTGCGCACATGTACTCGGTATATTGAGAAAAAGTACCCCTAGAAAATGCATATATATTGTTGAGGAACACACATTTGAGTACTAGGTGATCTCTCTCGTGCTTTCTCTCTAGCCCTAAGATACATACAATAATGTGTTTTATAGACAAGGTTTCTAGATATCATCTTTTCTTTATCAGGGGATATTAAAGGTGTTCAAGTGACCTTCATTTTCAGAAATTTCTAGTAAGGAAAGATTTTTTTACATTAAAACAGTTTTTCTATATTCACCACTGAATGAGTTCATTTTTAATTCATGTTTTCTAGAAATATAGGTCAGAGGGCTATAGATGCTGGACTAGCTGGATGTTTTGTAATTTAGCTTTTATGAGTTAGTGAATTCATAATTCTTCAACCTTACTTGTAGCAAACTGATTGTGTTATATGGTGTTTGTTACAGTGCTCTCAGCAAAATGCAGTGCCTGTTTTCATATTAAATAGGCAACCAATTCTACCAATGTGAGTAAATGAGTACGCAACTGAGGCCAGGGCTCCATGGGGACGGTGTAGTGATAATATCACAGCATTATCATAACTCATCTTGCAGATTCAGGGGGGCATTTATCAAGCCATCTACTACAGAATTCTGAAATTAAATAATTGCCAAATAGAGCTTTGTGACTTTTTGGGCTTATTTCCACACAACTTATGAGGCTCAGTAAATTTTAACATCAATTGCTCCAGTTTTGAAAATTGGGTGGCAAAATGAACATTAAAGAGGACCTTTCACCACTCCTGACATGTTTGTTTTAATAGCATCATGTATTCTCCATGTAATAACAATTCTGGAGCATCTATTCTTATGGCTGTATGTTGTGCCATTCCTTTATTACTTTTAATAGAAGTTATGAATGAATTGCTATTAGCCTTCAGTAAGGGTACAGAGGGGTGGTAACCAGTTGGGGGGGGTGTACCTGCAAAGTCTGAAAATGGCAACACTGATTGGATAGAGTGATCTGTGCAGGTACACTCCCCAACTTGTTACCTCCCCTCTGTACCCTTACTGAAGGCTAATAGCAATTCATTCATAACTTCTAGTAGACAAAATAATGGAATGGCACAACATACAGACATAAGAATAGATGCTCCAGGATTGTTATTACATGCGGAATGCATGAAGCTATTAAAATAGGCATGTCAGGAGCGGTGAAAGGTCCTCTCAAGTTGGTTCAAGCAAGATTTATCAACTGCAACATTTTAAAATGTAGCAAATATTGCCACAGTCTTTCTCCAGTAAAGAGATAGAAAGTGGAGTAATATCTCAAGACAGAAGTGTTAGACTTACTGTACATAAAATTTATCATATATGGTTGGACAACTGATAAATTTGGTACAAATTTCAGCAGTGCAGACTTCTGAAAAACAGACTTTCAAAATTACCCTAAATGTTTTCCCATGAGGAAAAAAAAAAGTAGGTAGCTTGTGCTGACCATTTAAAAATTTTTGCAGTTTTCTAATTTTAGTGTAACTTATCTCCACTTAACCACTTGCCTACCGCCAAACGACTTTCTACGTCACGGTGGTAGGCTCTTATCTGTAACCCGACGTATCAAAGCGTCAGGTTACATCGCCATCTTCCAGCGGCTGGTGCCTACGCAGATCGCTGTGACCGCACTGTGATTAGCGCCACCTGCTGGCTTTTAAATGAAATGTCAGCCTGCACTCCAGTCTTTTGAAGTCTTGCGGCGGGCCAAGCCAGTAGATAAATTTAATAAATCGCTTCCATTTTCAGGGTACAAGAGTATGGGAATGGTTTTAGAATTGTTTTGTCTAGAAACCATTTATAATAGTTAGAAAAAAAAACTGATAAGAAAAGAAAAAAAAAGTTTAATAATTTTCACAGTTTTTTCTTTTTTTTTTTAAATATATTATATCCATCTAATGGCACAATAGAAAGGTGTCCCGAGAAAAATAATATCAAATACATGTAAGCTGGCTCAGAAATGAATCAGTTATTTGCAGTTATATAGACGCCTAGCTACAACTGAAAAACTGGCCTGGTAAGAAAGGGGAACAAACACTCCAGTAATGAAGTGGTTAAAAAAACACTAACGTTTCTATACAGTATCTCACAAAAGTGAGTACAACTCTCAAATGTTTGTAAATATTGAATTATATTTTTTTCATGGGCAACACTGAAGATATGACACTTTGATACAATGTAAAGTAGTCAGTGTACAGCTTGTCTAACAGTGTAAATTTGGTGTGCCCTCAAAATAACTCAACACACAGCCATTAATGTCTAATTCGCTGGCAACAAAGTGAGTACTCCCCTAAGTGAAAATGGCCAAATTGTGCCCAAATAGCCATTTTCCCTCCCCGGAGGCATGTGACTAATTAGTGTTACAAGGTCTTAGGTGTGAATGGGCAACAAGAGTGTTAAATTTGGTATTATCTCTCTCAACCTCTCTCATACTGGTCACTGGAAGTTCAACATGGCACCTCATGGCAAAGAACTCTCTGAGGATTTGAAAAAAAGAATTGTTGCTTTATATAAATATGGCTTAGCCTATGAGAAGATTGTCAACACCCTGATACTGAGCTGCAGCATAGTGGCCAAGACCATACAGCGGTTTAACAAGACAGGTTCCACTCAGAACAGGTCTCGCCATGGTCAACCAAAGAAGATGAGTGCACGTGCTCAGTGGCAAATTCAGAGGTTGTCTTTTCAAAATAGACATATGACGGCTACCAGCATTGCTGCAGAGGTGAAAGGGGTGGGGTTCAGCCTGTCAGTTGTACGACCATATGCCACACATTGCACCAATTTGGTCTGCATGGCTGTCTTTCTAGAAGGAAGCCTCTTCCAAAGACGATGCACAAGAAAGCACGCAAACAGTTAACTGAAGACAAGCAGACTAAGGACATTGGTTACTGGAACCATGTCCTGTGGTCTGATGAGACCAAGATAAACTTATTTGGCTCAGGTGGTGTCAAGCGTGTGTGGTGGCAACCAGATGAGGAGTACAAGACCAAGTGTGTCTTGCCTACAGTCAAGCATGGTGGTGGGAGTGTCGTGGTTTGGGGCTGCATGAGTGCTGCCGGCTGTGGGGAGCTACAGTTCATTGAGGGAACCAGAAATGTCAACATGTACTGTGACATACTAAAGCAGAGCATGATCCCCTGCTTTCAGAAATTGGGCCACAGAGCAGTATTCCAACATGATAATGACCCCCAAACACACAGTAGGGTAGCTATAGGGGAAGCAGCTGCTTTGGGGCCCATACACAGAAGGGGCCCACCCAGGATGAGGACAGACACATTTTATTGTCAGGGCCCCCTCAACAGTATTACAAAATTACTTTGTGTACAGTGAAACTATAGGAAATGAATGGAGTGGCTGACTGGCCTGGTCTGAGAGAGCGATCTTGACTAGTTGCAAGAGTGGGAGATGCACAGGAGGAGGGGTTTGCAAATAATTTGCTTGGGGGTCGGGGGCCAATCAAAAATTAGCTGTGGGGCCCAGTCATTTCTAGTTATGACATTGCAAGCACACCTCCAAGATGACTACTTCCTTGCTAAAGAAACTGAGGGTAAAGATGCTGGACTGGCTAAGCATGTCTCCAGACCTAAACCCAAGGTCTCTAACATCCAAAAGCTCTGTTATGTTGTCATGGAGGAGTGGAAAAAGATTTCAGTGGCAACCTATAAAGCTTTAGTAAACTCCATATCCAAGAGAGTTAAGGTCAGTGCTGGAAAATAAGGGTAGCCACACAAAATATTGACACTTTGGGCACAATTTGGCCATTTTCACTTAGGGGTGTACTCACTTTTGCGGACAGTGGTTTATACATTAATTGCTGTGTGTTAAGTTATTTTGAGGGCACACCAAATTTACACTGTTATACAGGCTGCACACTGACTACTTTACATTGTATCAAAGTGTCATATCTTCAGTGTTGTACCATGAAAAGATATAATAAAAAAATAAAAAAATGTAAGGGGCGTACTCAACTCTGTGATCTACTGTACACGGACAACACTGTGAGGCCACAATGAGCAAACATATATATATAATCATCACACAGACAGATGTGGAAAAATGCTCCGAAGTAAGAATGCTTTCAAAAATAGTGTTAAAAGCCTAATACTCTAGATGAAAGCAATAAAAAAATCTACTGTAAATTAAATCAATATTTGGTGTGACCACCCTTTGGCTTCAAAACAAGTCTTCTAGGTACTCTTTCATATAAATGTTGAAGAAACTAGGCAGTGAGGTTGTTCCATACATTTTGCAGAACTAACTGTGGATATAGACTTGCTCAAATCCTTCTGTATCTTCATGTATTCCAAGACAGACTCTATAATGTTGAGATCATGGCACTCTTGGGGCCTTATCATCACTCCCATGATTCAAAAAGTTGCACTTTATTAATACATTTGCCACATAATCAAATATATCTACTTTAGTCTTTACACCAGCCCAATACTGAAGTATGATTGCAAAATTTTTGCACATCTACTTGCAAAGCTAGTCACAACCATTTTCCCACCCACTTTTCAATAGTGGCAAGCGTGAAGCAGAATGACAAAAGGTCACAATTTCTTGCAAAAATAACATACATTAAAAATGAATTACTTTTACAAAAGAACATGTCATATTTGGTCTATGCATAGTGGGCTACACAAAAGGAATGTAAATATTATTCTTTTTCCAGCACATCCCAAAGATTCTCAATGGGGTTAAGGTCTGGACACTGTGGTGGCCAATCCATGTGTGAAAATTATGTAACACGCTTCCTGAACCAATCTTTCACAATTTGAGCCAGATGAATCCTGGCATTGTCATCTTGAAATATGCCTGTGTCATCAGGGAAGAAAAAATCCATTGATTGAATAACCTGGTCATTCAGTATGTTTAGGTAGTCAGCTGACATAATTATTGGAGCACATACTGTTGCTTGACCTAGACCTGACCAACTGCAGCAACCCCAGATCATAGCACTGCCCCCACAGGCTTGTACAGTAGGCACTAGGCATGATGGGTGCATCACTTCATCTGCCTCTCTTCTTACCCTGATGCACCCATCACTCTGGAACATGGTAAATCTTGACTCATCAGACCATATGACCTTCTTCCATTGCTCTAGATTCCAATCTTTATGCTCCCTAACAAATTGAAGGCTTTTTTCTGGTTTGCCTCACTGATTAGTGGTTTTCTTATGGCTACACAGCTGTTCAGTCCCAATCCTTTGAGTTCCCTTTGCATTGTGCATGTGGAAATGCTCTTACTTTCACTATTAAACATAGCCCTGAGTTCTACTGTTATTTTACTTCGATTTGATTTCACCAAGCTTTTAAGTGATGGGCGATCACAATCATTCAGGATTCTTTTTCCACCACATTTCTTCCTCGAATGCGATGGGTCCCCACTATCCTTCCAGGTTTTAATAATCTGTTGTACCAGTTGGGGTTAAATAACTTGTAACCAGCTGAAAGATAATTACCCATGCAGGAATTATTCAATAGGAGGCTCATAACTATTTGCTTAGTTAAATCCAGACGGCAACTTTTTTTGATGGATAAATTAAATAATTTACTTCAACAGTAAAAGATAGGTAAGATTTAACTGTATTTAACTGTTGTTGTTGCACTGACTTTTAGAATTTTCAACTGCCTTGACAATGTTCCAAACCACATCATAATGATAAACTACTGCAATGGTTTTGAAAATTTCTAATGGGATTAAATAAGAAAAGAAAGACACATAAATATGTTCCGCCAAAACATACTGACCGACCCCTGGAAAAATACCAAATGTGCAAAATTTTCTGCAAGCTGTTATGAATCAGATAGTTCTAGAAAATGATTTCTGTTACTGTAGCTTATTTTTTAGAGATGAGTGAATTTCAGGTTATGAAATTCGTTCACGCTTCGTTTACTGGTAAAAGGTGAATTGCGTTATGGATTCCATTACCACGGACCATAACACAATTCTATGATGAAATGCATAACGGAATGCCTTTAGCGGTTATTGATTCCGTCATAATAGAAGTCTATGGGCTGAAAAACGGATCTGTCCCGTTTCCGTTATGCAGGAGAGGACTACCCTGCATAAATCCGTTATGCAGGAAAGAAATGTTCTATTTCCTAGCTAGCATGGAGTACTTCAAAAGAGTACTCTTCTCCAACAATTGATGGGACATATACAGTACAGACCAAAAGTTTGGACACACCTTCTCATTCAAAGAGTTTTCTTTATTTTCATGACTATGAAAATTGTAGATTCACACTGAAGGCATCAAAACTATGAATTAACACATGTGGAATTATATACATAACAGAAAAGTGTGAAACAACTGAAAATATGTCATATTCTAGGTTCTTCAAAGTAGCCACCTTTTGCTTTGATTACTGCTTTGCACACTCTTGGCATTCTCTTGATGAGCTTCAAGAGGTAGTCACCTGAAATGGTTTTCACTTCACAGGTGTGCCCTGTCAGGTTTAATAAGTGGGATTTATTGCCTTATAAATGGGGTTGGGACCATCAGTTGCGTTGTGGAGAAGTCAGGTGGATACACAGCTGATAGTCCTACTAAATAGACTGTTTGAATTTGTATTATGGCAAGAAAAAAGCAGCTAAGTAAAGAAAAACGAGTGGCCATCATTACTTTAAGAAATGAAGGTCAGTCTGTCCGAAAAATTGGGAAAACTTTGAAAGTGTCCCCAAGTGCAGTCACAAAAACCATCAAGTGCTACAAAGAAACTGGCTCACATGCGGACCGCCCCAGGAAAGGAAGACCAAGAGTCACCTCTGCTGTGGAGGATAAGTTCATCCGAGTCACCAGCCTCAGAAATCGCAGGTTAACAGCAGCTCAGATTAGAGACCAGGTCAATGCCACACAGAGTTCTAGCAGCAGACACATCTCTAGAACAACTGTTAAGAGGAGACTGTGTGAATCAGGCCTTCATGGTAGAATATCTGCTAGGAAACCACTGCAAAGGACAGGCAACAAGCAGAAGAGACTTGTTTGGGCCAAAGAACACAAGGAATGGACATTAGACCAGTGGAAATCTGTGCTTTGGTCCAAATTTGAGATCTTTGGTTCCAACCACCGTGTCCTTGTGCGACGCAGAAAAGGTGAACGGATGGACTCTACATGCCTGGTTCCCACCGTGAAGCATGGAGGAGGAGGTGTGATGGTGTGGGGGTGCTTTGCTGGTGACATTGTTGGGGATTTAATCAAAATTGAAGGCATACTGAACTAGCATGGCTACCACAGCATCTTGCAGCGGCATGCTATTCCATCCGGTTTGCGTTTAGTTGGACCATCATGTTTTTTTTTTTTTAACAGGACAATGACCCCAAACACACCTCCAGGCTGTGTAAGGGCTATTTGACCATGAAGGAGACTGATAGTGTGCTGCGCCAGATGACCTGGCCTCCACAGTCACCGGACCTGAAACCAATCGAGATGGTTTGGGGTGAGCTGCACCGCAGAGTGAAGGTAAAAAGGGCCAACAAGTGCTAAGCATCTCTGGGAACTCCTTCAAGACTGTTGGAAGACCATTTCAGGTGACTACCTCTTGAAGCTCATCAAGAGAATGCCAAGAGTGTGCAAAGCAGTAATCAAAGCAAAAGGTGGCTGCTTTGAAGAACCTAGAATATGACATATTTTCGGTTGTTTCACACTATTTTGTTATGTATATAATTCCACATGTGTTAATTTATAGTTTTGATGCCTTCAGTGTGAATCTACAATTTTTATAGTCATGAAAATAAAGAAAACTCTTTGAATGAGAAGGTTTGTCCAAACTTTTGGTCTGTACTGTAATTTATGTTTGTATTATATCACCCTAAATCAGAATGCAACATATAATAAAAAATATGGTTAATTAATTGCTAGATAGAGATAATGAGAGAGAGAAATAAAGAGAGAGAGAAAGGAAGGGTAAGAAAGTTCTATATAAAGACAGGTATATATCACTGCATATCTCTGCAGAAAGAACTTGCTACTTAATAGAGTTTTGTGATTATAGCAGCCTCTGCATTAACCTGGTTCCTAATTGTATAGTAGTAACATAGGAGTGGAAGGGAGGAGTTGCAAGTATAATGAAAGCTAGCAGGCTTGTCAAGTGACTAGGCTGTATCTCCTCTATATATTTAAGATAGCAGGCAATAATATCACCTTGCTACTTTTCTATTCCCTGGTGTCATTCTTTAATAGTAACTGTTAAAGTGCCAACCTTTATCACATAATTAATTTGTCAACATAAGTGTATAAACATTGCATCCAAATGAAGCCTCCATATCTCCTGCAGGTGTATCAACCTTTCGTTCTGTCTTTGTGCCTCATAATGCCTTAAAATGACACTGTGTTAATCACAGTCAATTGCAAAGTGGTTGGAACTGTCTTAAAGAGAACCTGTCACATTGAACATGTTGGTTGAATAAAATACAAGTTATACTGAATATTTTCCCACAAAACTATATACCAACCTACTCAGCTTCTCCTGCTCTCTAATATGCTGCATATAGCTTACATTGAATTTTTATGGTATTAGGTTACCTTTAAAGGTAATCTACTAGCAGTTTTGACATGATGAACATTCTTTATGGAAGCTTTATTTATAGGCAGGAACTAGAAAGTAAAGTTTTATTTCATCAGTGAGATTTCAGGAGGCAATCTCTCACTGTGAGGTGCCCTTAGCTCTCTGAAGTGAGATTCTTCACACCACCCCTGCATGAGGCCCTTTTGTGGCCAACCAGAGGACCTCTACAGCTGTCAGAGCAGAGGAGAGTGGTTATGAAGCAACACCTCTTGGGCACTTAAGGGAATGATACCCGGTAATATAAAAAGCTTCAGTTCATCTTGCTTCCAGACAATGAAAGCTAAAACAAAGGTAATGTATTACCCACCTTGCCTGGTCCTTAATTACATTAGTGCTGTTATTGCAGGGTCAGAGCTTCTGACAGACTTTCTTTACTTATTTGGTCTAAAGATAATGTTAAGCTGAGAAACCACCTGATCATCAGGAACGAATCGAGATAAAGCTGTAAAATTGAGGCATCACCAGGTATGCGTGAAGTTACTGAATATTTGGTATTTAGATGTAATTTTTTACAGCAGGTAGAAAAGTAGCTCTATATATATTAGACAGCACTATGCTGGCAGGACTGTGAAAGGTATTTAGGGGCATTTGTATGTAAATGTTTTAAGTATGATATTGTTTTTCAATTTATTTTATCCATCTAAATAAAATGTGCACAAGAAGGTTTTGTATTTCTCTATAAATCATAAATGGAACTGTATTGATGAACGGCAATAAGAGATTGTGTACATGAAAGGGGTTTTTCCAGGAATTATGAAAACAAAATTATTGAAAATACTTAAATATTGCTTTATTAGAAATACATTTCAAAATACCTTTTTGAAGCAGAGACAAAAGCCGTACATGCTTCAAAAATCTTCCTCTAAGCGGTTACCTAATGGACCCCATTATAGTGTATGGAGCTTGTAGGCTCAAGTTGGCTCAGTTATTTGCCAAATCCACCAAATCCAAAAAAAAAAAATATACAAATTATGTGAATAAGAAACTGATGAACTAAAAACCAACTTCAGCCTTGTGATTCGGACAGGTTTTGTGTGTACTAATAGGACAGAGGCCATTTTATTTCACTAGATGATCACTCCCCAGACAAAATAAGCCATTATAACTAACTAAAGGTGTTTGGAAATTTATTGTATGTTCTGTAATTTTAAGGAATTTCCAGAGAACTCCTTTAATGGAGATATCTTCTGCTATTAATAAGCTTTACTTCTCATAACCTTTCAGTAATCCCATTATTCAGCCATAGGCACATGCTGAGAATAGAATTACATGCATCTTGCCATTGCCCATTGATGTCCAAAAGTTTGAGTAGGAAAAATATTGTTATTTTCCATCTTCCAGAAGCAGGAGCTGGAATTGTTCCAGTCTAATTATGTAGAAATAATCTTGCGCTATCCAGTATTTACATCTACACAATAGTCAGGCTTCTAATCAGTAAGGCAAATGACTAACAGTGACAATACCTTTAGATTCGGGACCATAAAAAACGGTTGCAAAACAAAGAATGAATGCAGATGCAAAACAGCCATTTATCTGAGAACATAATATGACATGAAGTCGGTGACACCGCAAAAGCTTATACAAGACCTTAAATAACCTTCTTATACTTTCTTACTAGCTCAAGATACAATATTTAGCATTTTCCAGTTGCATAACATGTGTAAGGTAATTGACCTTGAATAAAATAATGACCTATTTGATACTGAGTGAATCTTTACAAATTCCCTTCTCCATTGCTTTTATTGAATAAGACTCACACTAATTTGCTGCAAAACTAAAATGAGTTGAGTTGATCCCATCACCTCTATAAATTAAGAATTGTTTAAAATTCTATTTTCCAATGGTTCTTTAAAGGAATTTTAAAGTCAATAGGGATCTGAACTTCACCTTATTGTTTTCTGTTATAACATGGTTGTAACAGAAAATAATAGCATTCTTAAGATAGAAATTTTAGATAAAATGGCCATTAAGAGGTTAAAAATAATTTTTAAAAAAAACTCATCCACTTGATCACGCATCCAGTATCCTCTTCTTTCTGCAGGACCTGCAAAAGGACCTGCAATGATGTCACTGCGCTCACCATGTGGTAAGCGCGGTGATGTCACCCCAGGTCCTTCTATTTTCATTCAGCAGGACCTGCGATGGCGTCACTGCGGTCACCACTAGTGATGAGCGTCAGGGGCAATATTCGAATTTGTGATATTTCACAAATATTTGGGCGAATATTCACCATATATTTGAGAAATCGAGAATTCATTATCGCAGTCATTATTTTCTTGATTGCGTAAATTTGCAATTGAAAAATTTGCAGTAAGAAAATACATGGTATGAAAATTCACAATCAACACTACTCCTAAAGTCAAAGATATCACAGCCTTCTCATTGGCCCACAAGCTAGAATCAGGGAGGGATCATATGTACTTTCTAAAAAAAAATCTTGAATATACAAAATTACAAATAAATATCACTATATTCTAAATACTCGCAAATTCTCGAAGTGCCGATATTCGCAATAAAAATTTGAATATTTGTGATAAACACTACTCACCACGTGGTGAGTGTGGTGACGTCAACGCAGGTCCTTTTGCAAGTCCTGCAGCAAGAAGAAAGAAGAGGATACCGGCTGCGTGATCAAGTGGATTGATTATTTTTAACCCCTCAATAGCCATCATTTTATTTAGCATTCTGTCTTAAGAATGCTATTATTTTCTGTTATAACGATGTTAAAATGGAAAACAATAAAATCACCCGAACACCGAACCCAAACTTCAGTGAAATAGTCCGGGTGAAATAGCACGGGCACCTGAACTCGCGAAGTTTGCTACGAACCCAAACTTTGCAGTTTGGGTTCGCTCAACCCTAGTCATCTATATTGAATCAGTGGGGCCCAAGATCCTTGAGGCTGTTCCCTGCAGCCTCCCATGCTTAAACTGGCACTTTGAATGCAAAAGAAAGCATAGCTCTGTTTAAAATGTAATGGCCATGCCAAGCCATTCAATGGTAGTTGAGCTGCAGTAACCCAACACTACCACAGAATTTTGAACAGAGCTGTGTTTCCTGCTCCATTCAAGAGGTAGTTGGAGAGCCTGAGGGTGCAGGGAATAGCTGATTAGTGGGGGTTCGGAGTGTCAGACCCTTACTGATTAGAGATAAATGATCTACCCTGATGATAGGTCAGTAATATGAGGTGCCTAGAAATCCCCTTTAAGCTGCAAATACTCTGAGGACAAAGTGAACTTCAAACATAAGGAAAGCTTAACAGAATTTCAGGAAGAGGGGACTCACATGAATCCTTAATATATGAATGTCATGGAACCATGAACCAGACGTACAACAAGAGATAAGTGGAAAATAAGAAGGTTTTATTGAAGAGCAAGCCGTAAGCAAAGTCCGAACGGATGGCTAAACCGAAGCAGGGTCTTGCGGAGACAGAGGTCAGGAACCAGAAGGGTAGTCAGACGAAGCCAGGAACAGGAACCAACGGGGTAGTCAGACGAAGCCGGAATCAGGAACCAACGGGGTAGTCAGACGAAGCCGGAATCAGGAACCAACGGGGTAGTCAGACGAGGCCAGGATCAGGAACCAGAAGCAGCAGCAGTCTTGGAAGCATGTGAACACAGGAGGACCAAGCAAGGAACTGAAGCCACAGACCTCCTATATATATGAGCTGGGCATCCAGCTCCTCCCAGTGGGAAGGAGGAGCCGCAGGGTGGGAGGCTACAAGAAAACCCAGAAACCAAGATGGCCGCCAGCACATGTCAAACGAAGGGAACAGCAAGGAGGTAAGACCATGACAGTACCTCCCCCTCAAGGGCCCCTCCTCCGCGGAGTAAGGAACGGTTTCTGAGGGAAGCGTGCGTGGAAGGCTCGGAGCAAAGCAGGAGCATGGACATCTGCGGAGGGAACCCAGGAACGCTCCTCTGGACCATAACCACGCCAATGGACCAAAAACTGCACCCGGCCGCGGACCAGGCGTGAGTCCAGGATATTGCTCACCTCATACTCCTCACGATTGCCCACTTGGACCGGACGAGGCCGAGGAATCGAGGAAGTGAAACGATTACACACCAGTGGCTTCAACAGGGAGACATGAAACACGTTGGAGATCCGCATGCCAGGAGGAAGCGCAAGGGCATAGGCTACCGGGTTTACCCTGCGAAGCACTCGGAAGGGACCAACAAAGCGAGGCGCCAGCTTGGGAGTGGGCACTCGAAGGTTGAGGTTGCGGGTGGACAACCATACGCGGTCTCCGACCTGGTAGGAAGGAGCGGGCGCTCGTCTGCGATCAGCCTGGAGTTTCTGGCGCTGCGCAGAGACCTCAAGGGACCTCTGGATCTGTACCCAAGAAGCACGTAGGACGGAAAGGTGATCCTCCACAGCCGGAATATCCTGGGGAGAGAATACCTCCGGTAACACGGCAGGTTGGAACCCATAATTGGCCATGAAGGGAGACGTCCCAGAGGAAGAGTTCACCGCCGTGTTCCTGGCAAACTCAGCCCAAGGCAGGAGGTCAACCCAATTGTCTTGGTGATCGGAGACATAGCAACGAAGGAATTGCTCCAAGGCCTGATTGGATCGTTCTGCGGCCCCATTGGACTGAGGGTGGTAGGCCGAGGAGAAAGAGAGATGAATCCCCAACTGGGAGCAAAAGGCGCGCCAGAACCTGGACACAAACTGACTCCCCCGATCCGACACAATCTCCTTGGGCAAACCGTGCAACCGGAAGACCTCCCTGGCAAAAATCGAGGCCAACTCTTGTGCAGAGGGTAACTTCTTGAGAGGAACACAGTGGCACATTTTGGAAAACCGATCCACAATCATGAGAATGACCGTATGGCCTCGGGATGCAGGGAGGTCCACAATGAAATCCATCCCCAGGTGTGACCATGGACGCTCCCCGGTGGCTATGGGTTGCAAAAGGCCCAACGGAAGGTGCCGAGGGGACTTACTCTGGGCACAAACGGAGCATGCCGCTACATATGCGGCGATGTCGGAACGTAGAGAAGGCCACCAGAACAGACGTGAAACCGCCCAGGACAGCTGATTCTTTCCAGGGTGCCCCGCGGCCTTGGAGTTATGGTAGGTTCGCAACAACCGAGTGCGCAACTCCTCAGGCACAAAACATCTGCCGTTGGGTCTCCCAGAGGGAGCACCAGATTGAGCCGCCAAAATCTGCTCACCCAGAGGAGAAGTCAGGCTGGTGCGAATAGCGGCCAGGATCTGATTCGGGGGTATGACCGTAGTCGGAATCGACTCCTCCCCGGACAGCTCGGAGTACTGCCGTGATAAGGCATCCGCTCTGATGTTCTTGGAGCCGGGTAGGTAGGAGACCACGTAATTAAAACGTGACAAGAACAGAGCCCATCTGGCCTGACGTGGTGTCAATCTCTTGGCCTCAGAGAGGTAGGTCAGATTCTTGTGGTCCGTCAGGATGAGAACCGGAACCACCGAGCCCTCGAGCAAGTGCCTCCATTCTTTAAGGGCCTGCACGATGGCCAATAACTCCCTGTCACCAATCTGATAGTTGCACTCCGCGGAAGACAGTTTCCGGGAGTAAAACCCACAAGGAAGCAGAGGACCCTCTGGTGTTCTACGCTGAGACAGGAGGGCGCCTACTCCCGTCTCAGACGCGTCCACCTCGAGGACAAAAGGCAACCCAGGGTTGGGATGCGACAGAATCGGAGCCGACACAAAGGCGGACTTTAGAGCCTCAAAAGCTCGGATGGCCTCGAGCGGCCAGACCTGAGGATTACTGCCCTTCCTGGTCAGATCCGTGAGAGGCTTGGCTAGCATGGAAAAGTCCCTGATGAACTTCCGATAATAATTGGCGAAGCCCAAAAAGCGCTGCAGGGCACGAAGCCCACTGGGCTGGGGCCACTGTAAGACAGCCGAAACCTTCTCAGGATCCATGGAGAACCCCTCAGCGGAAATGATGTAACCTAAGAAGGTTACCTGGGATCGGTGAAATTCGCATTTCTCAAGCTTACCGAACAGCTTGTTCTCTCGTAAGCGTTGCAACACTCGTCTGACATCCAGAATGTGGGCCTCCATGGATGCAGAATATACCAAGATGTCATCCAAATAGACCACCACACACTGCTGCAACAGGTCACGGAAAACATCGTTGATGAATTCCTGGAAGACTGCGGGCGCATTGCACAACCCAAAGGGCATAACCAAGGATTCATAATGACCGGTCCTGGTGTTAAACGCGGTCTTCCACTCATCGCCCGCCTTGATCCTTACCAGGTTATATGCCGCCCTCAGGTCGAGTTTGGTAAAGACCGTGGCCCCTTTGAGGCGATCGAACAGCTCGGAAATCAAGGGTATCGGGTAAGCGTTCTTGATCGTGATGCGATTGAGACCCCTGTAATCGATGCAAGGCCTCAACTCGCCGCCCTTCTTTTTCACAAAGAAAAATCCAGCCCCTGCCGGGGACGAGGATTTGCGAATGTGTCCGCGTGAAAGCGCCTCCCTCACGTACTCCTCCATGGCCTCATTCTCCGCTACCGACAGTGGATAGACTTTGCCACGAGGAGGAACGGCACCGGATTGTAACTCTATGGCACAATCGTATGGGCGGTGCGGAGGTAGGGCAACCGCGCGCACCTTATCGAATACATCCCGGTACTCTTCGTATTCAGGAGGCAACAGAGAGTCCGAGGAAGTACACAGCAACTTGACAGGCCCATGGATGCAACTAGCCCCACACTGCGGTGACCACGAGAGGATCTCGACCGATCTCCAATCGAAAGTCGGATTATGCTTCTGGAGCCAGGGGTACCCCAAGACCACCGAGTAGTGTGGAGACGAAATAACCTGGAGACAGACCGACTCTCTGTGAACGGCACCAATGGCTATCCCCACTGGAAGGGTCTCATGAGTCACGTGTGGCGGCAGAAGGGGTCTGCCGTCTATCGCCTCAAGAGCCAGTGGGGAACCTCGAGGCTGCAGAGGAATGGAATTGGCGGCAACGAACACTCTATCAATGAACAAACCACCAGCACCAGAGTCCACCAACGCCTGGGTCGTCACCGAGCCCCCGACCCAGGAGAGGACAACCGTGATCAGTGGTTTGTCAACACGGGAAACCGGGGACGAGGAGACTCCACCCAAGATCTGCCCCCGACAGGACCTCAGGTGCGAGCGTTCTCCCGGACGGTTCGGACATGCCAACCGAAAATGCCCACCGAGACCACAGTACATGCATCGGCCCTCGCGTCTCCGGAGTACCCTCTCCCCCTCAGACAGGCGAGCAAACCCCCGCTGCATGGGTTCACCCCCAGACAAGTCATCCCCAGGAGGCGTGGGAGGAGAGGGAGGCACGGGTGGGACAGCAAACGTAGGCGCCAATCTGTTAGGAGACCTCCGCAGGCTCTCCTTAAAGGAAGGTCTCTCCCTGAGTCTGGTGTCAATCAAAATCAGGAAAGAAATAAGAGACTCGAGCTCCACTGGTAGGTCCTTAGCTGCAACCTCATCCTTCAAGGCATCCGAGAGACCATGAGAGAAAGCAGCGACCAGAGCCTCATTATTCCAGCCCACCTCTGCTGCCAGGGTACGAAACTCAATGGCGTATTCAGCTACGGATCGTGAACCCTGTCTGATGGACATAAGGAGCTTCGCAGCAGAGGCAGCACGAGCCGGCACATCGAATACCTTCCGAAGAGAAGCAACAAAACCGGAAAACTCGGCAACCACCGGATTGTTGTTCTCCCATAAAGGGCTGGCCCAGGCCAAGGCCTTGTCCGAGAGCAGCGAGATCAAGAAGCCCACCCTTGATCTCTCAGTAGGAAAGGCATGTGGCAGCAACTCGAAGTAAATGCCCACCTGGTTAAGGAAACCTCGGCACTGAGTTGGCTCTCCCCCAAAGCGCTGTGGAAGGGGGGCAGAACCGGTCATACCCTGAAACACCACAGGCGCAGCAACAGGTGTCAGGGTAGACTCTGGCGCAACAACCGGAGCGGCAGTAGGAGCGGGCCCAGGAGCGACAACCGACCCATCGGCAACGGAAGCTAAATGAGCCGTGCGTTCAAGCAGGGTTTGCAACGCCACAGCGAACCGACCCAACAGGTGATCCTGCTGATCAAGTCTGGCAACCAGCGTAGGTAGCGAGGGTGGCCCTGTACCGTCAGAATTCATGGCTTGGTCCTAATGTCATGGAACCATGAACCAGACGTACAACAAGAGATAAGTGGAAAATAAGAAGGTTTTATTGAAGAGCAAGCCGTAAGCAAAGTCCGAACGGATGGCTAAACCGAAGCAGGGTCTTGCGGAGACAGAGGTCAGGAACCAGAAGGGTAGTCAGACGAAGCCAGGAACAGGAACCAACGGGGTAGTCAGACGAAGCCGGAATCAGGAACCAACGGGGTAGTCAGACGAAGCCGGAATCAGGAACCAACGGGGTAGTCAGACGAGGCCAGGATCAGGAACCAGAAGCAGCAGCAGTCTTGGAAGCATGTGAACACAGGAGGACCAAGCAAGGAACTGAAGCCACAGACCTCCTATATATATGAGCTGGGCATCCAGCTCCTCCCAGTGGGAAGGAGGAGCCGCAGGGTGGGAGGCTACAAGAAAACCCAGAAACCAAGATGGCCGCCAGCACATGTCAAACGAAGGGAACAGCAAGGAGGTAAGACCATGACAATGAATGGCCCATACACAAATTAATCAGTAAATATTGAATAGAGGTGGGGGGGTTAGACATCTATTGTCTGCCACATACAATGCTGTCTTGACACCTTTTTCTGGGAAGTCTTTATCACCTACTGACTCCAATTAGGATAATGGAATCAACACCTTTGACCCAGTGCTGGGTATAATTACCAGATGTGGATTCAGTTACATATTTATTCTCAGAATTTTTGTACAATCACTCAGAAGAAACTTGAGAAAGCTCGTTGGAAGAACGAGTGAAACGTTTTCAAGAAATCTACAGTACGTCCAGTTGCCTTGATTTATTCTTTACAGATATAATCAGTAAATAGCTATTTCCTATATAGTAAACCAAGAAGAGACCCCTTTTGCTTGGATCTCAAAATGAGAAAAATATTTTTAACAGTTTTTTTTTCTTACCAAGCTACAGGTGTACTGCAGATTAACTGCCATTCACTGGCATGACCACTACACACTGGATGGAGCATTCTGTTTCCTGTTTCATCCACTGTTTTGTCTCTGGCACCAGTGGTTTGCAAAAACAGTTGACTAAGTGGGTTCTGGGTACAGGTGTGGGCTATCAATATTAAAGGATTGGAAAACCCCTTTAAACATAATTTAGCCAAATCTGTTATAAGAGTGAATCTGAAATTGAATACCTTTTCTGTAGAGATATTAAAAGTATTCAATAGCTTCATACATTTGTTAAACAGGCAAAAGCAATATATTCCTGAATATTCTCAATAGATCATTTTTGAGAGCATATTTCAAGCAAATAAAAACAATATGAATCTAATGTAGATTGATGCTGGATAAACGCTTTCTATCACTAAAAAAATATGATCTATACTTAGGGATTTAAATAGACTGTTCATTGGTCTTACATCATATTTTTCACACCCATTATAAATGTTTTAATTTAAAATAATGGATGGCAGTGTTCCTTCACTGATTATAAATGTTATACATCAATAAGTATGTCAGATGCAGGAGGAGATTTTACTAACTTTATCATGGACACAAGCGTACCTGCCATGAGGCTAGCTGTCTCCTCAAGTAGTATTGTTTGAAACTGTGGGAAGGCAGCAAAATTGCTAGGGAAGCAACTGAGTTTTGCAGACCGTATACGGAACGCAGAAATCTGCAAGTATACGGAATGCAAAATACTTTCATGTGAACAAGCCCTCAGTCTCACAAGGGAGAGCTGTTAGGCCTGGGTCTTCTGCCATGCCTCCTGATCTCTCACTTGTCATTTCCCCAGCATCTCCTGCCTGCTCCTGTCTCGCTAGATGTGGCAGGCACGTGCCTGCCAGACGTATTCTCCAGCCATTTTATGCTGGCGCACGCCTGCCGCTTCCTGTCATTTATGCGTCCTGGTGCGCGTACTTTCTGCCTCCCAGCGTGGCCCCTGGGCTGGGTTACAAGGTTAAATAGCAGCTTCCAGGAAGTTTTCAGAGAATTTAGCTACTATCAGAACAGCCTTTTCTTTCAATGTATCTGAAGACTATCTTACTCTACAGAGAATTCGACAGGCAGCTTCTCTGATGGCTTCATGGATCCATGTGTAGGATTTATCTCTAAACTCCCGATAGCTCATAACCACTCATTAGAGCAACATTATTAACAAATTGACAAGAATATGGCCTAAATGAGCATTTATGAGCTGTCAGGAGTCCAAGTGAAAAATTATCATTAGCCCAAAATGAGCTAAATGCAATGGTTAAAAAAATTGGCTTTGAAGGTTCTCATAGCCTTTAAATCATGTTAGAAAAAATTGAACTGGTAGTCATGGGGTTTGAAAAAGAAAAAAAAAACACAAAATAAGTTAGTTACTTGAAGTTATTTTTTCCAGAACTGACTATAAATGGATGTTTAGGTGGGATATATTTTATTCACTTTGTTGATCCTCCACTAGTGTTGAGCGAATTGAAGTTAAAATGAAGTGGACTTCGATCCGAATTTCAGGAAAAATTTGATACGCCACAAATTTGAATTTCTTGGCAGTTCATGGTAATGAATCAATTTTTCCTAAAATGGCAGTAAAAAAAAAAACAAAAAAAAAAAATACCTCATCCATTTGATCAATAGATGCTGTTGTGGGCATCTTTATTAAAGAAAACATGCCAAATCACTGATGATGTTACTGCACTCCTGACGTGGTGGTCTTGCTCAAGAATTGGCACATTTTATTCAATCAAGATGACCATGATGGCCTCTCTCCAATCAAATAGATGAGGTATGTATTTTTTTGGTTTTAACCCCTGATTAACCATGATAGGCTGAATGTGACTGTCAGATGCTGAGATCAGTGTTGAACAAGAGATCTGAGGCTTTAAATGACAGGGAGGGGGCGACATATATATATATATATATATATATATATTTTTTTTTTTTTTTATAGTATAGAGCAATGGAGGAAGACGTCCTCTGAGTTAGAGGTATGCCTTTTACGTTTTCAACTCAGGCAATAGGAGAACTAAATGCACCATGCCTAGATATGAGATATTTGTAAGCATATCCCTCATTCAGAAGTTCTACTGATAATTTAATGCCCATATGGTTACCAAAAACTAAACTTAAACTTAGTTGCATAATACAGATTTTTTTCCACCAGTATCAGCTATGCCAGAGATTTCTGGAAGCCGCTCATATCTTCCAAACAGCATAGACGTAACCTACTTGGCAGAGTGGACAAGCATGTTAATGTAGAAATTGGACATTTTGATTGTCATCCAAAAGATCTGTCATCTGGCAATTATTTTATGACTGGTATTACCATGTACATAATTTTATGATCTGTCACTTCCGACTTTCTAACCCATTAATTCACTGTTTCGTTATACTTCATTGCCAATGCCTCAAGCTTACATTTGAATGTCAGCAATATATAAGAGTAAAGCAAGTAACGATTTAAGGTTCAAAGTTCAGTTATGTATAAACACTTTCAAGAAGAAAATATTATATAATTGAATATTAATAGACTTTAAAGAAGTAGGAAGGAATACAATACATTTGGAAAGTCTTCAGACCCTTTCACTTTATCATATTTTGTTATGTTGTGGCTTTGTGCTAAAATTAAATAAAAGTAAGGTTTCCCTGTCATTCTGCACTCAATACCCCATACTAAGAAAGTGAAAACAAAATGTTAGAAATTGTTGCTAATTTTGTAAAAAAGAAAAAAACTAAAATCTTTATTCAGGACTTAGCTGAAGCACCTTTGGCACAGTTTACAGCCTCCAGTCTTCTTCGGTATGAGGCCACAATGTTTGCATACCTATATTTGAAGATTTTCTGCTATTTTTCTTGATAGATCCTCTCAAGCTCTGTCAGGTTGGATGGGGAACATCAAGGATGTTTGATTGAGTTCAAATCAGGGTCCACACCGGGCAAGGACATTCACAGAGACAAAACACAGAGCCATTCCATTGTTGTCTTGGTGGGCTTTGTGCTTAGGGTCATTGCTTTTTTAGAAAGTGAACCTTCGCCTGTGCCTGAGGTCCAGAGCATTCTGGATCAGGTTTTCATAAAAGGGTTTCTGTCAACAGAATTAACCCTATTAAACTAGCTGACATTAGCGATGTGCTAATGTCAGCTAAACATAACTAGTCTATCCCTACTTCTATCTATGCTCCTGTTACTCCAGAAATATAACTTTTATAATATGCTAATTAGCCTTTTGGAGCAGGGGGGAGTTGCCCCTGCTCCTAGAGGCTATGTTCTCCCTTCTCTGGTCACACCCTGCTACACTAGTAAATTTCACGCCTGCGCCGTCCTGTTCAGTATTCGCCGCAGGCGCAGTGAGTGAAGAGCGCTCACCGGCTGCCTGCTTCCTCACTGCGCCTGCGCCAAATACTGAACTGCACGAGATTTCCCCAGCGCACAGGGCCGGCTGTTGGATGTGAAGGCTGCCTGGCCCTGTCAATTTAGTGTAGCAGGGAGTGGCCAGAGGTGGGAGAACGGAGCATCTAGGAGCAGGGGCAATGCCCCCCCTGCACCTAGAGGCTAATTAGCATATTGTACACGTTATATTTCTGGAGTAATGGCGGCATAGAAAAAAGTCAAAATAGGCTAGTTAGGTTCAGCTGACATTAGCACATCGCTAATGTCAGCTAGTGTAACAGGGTTAATTCTGGTGACAGAAACCCTTCAAGAATATCTCTGTACTTTGCTCCATTCAGCTTTCCCTAAAAATGGACCAGTCTCCCTGTCCAAGTTGCTGGAAAAAAAAAATAACAGCATGATGTGATAAGTGGTTTCCTCCAAATATTTCCCTTAGGCCTCATGCACATGGCCGTTGTTTTGGTCTGCATCTGAGCCGCAGTTTTTGCAGCTCTAATGCAGACCCATTCACTTCAATGCGGCCACAAAGGATGCGGCAGCACTCCGTGTGCTGTCCGCATCCGATGCTCCATTTCGTGGCCCCGCTAATAAAATATAACATGTCCTATTCTTGTCCAGGCTTTGCGGACAAGAATAGGCATTTATATTAAAGGCTGTCTGTGCCGTTCCGCAATTTGCGTACGGACGCCATCCGTGTTTTGCGGATCCACGATTTGCGGACCGCAAAACACACCACTGTCGTGTGCATGAGGCCTTAAATTGAGGCCAAAAAATTCAGTCTTTGTTTCATTAGACCAGAGAACCTTGTTTCACACAGACTGAGATTTCTTTAGGTGTTTTTTTGCAAACTTTAGGTGGGCTCTCCTGTGTCTTTTACTGAGAAGAGGTTTTTTTCTGGCCACTAATGGACTGCCACAGTGATGGTTGACCTACTAGAAGTTAAATCATATGCACACAGGATCATTGGAGAACAGCCAGAGAGAATATTGGGGTCACCCCTTCTCCATAATTACTTGGTTTGATGGGGCGACCATCTCTAGGAAGAGACCTCATTATTTCAAAATTCCATTTAAGAATTATAGAAGTTACTGTGCTCCTAGGAACTTGCAGTGCAGCAGAAAGGTTTTGTACCCTTCTTCAGATATGGGCCTCTACAATATGCTTGCTCTTAGCTGTACAGGCAGTAATTTCCTCCTCATGGCTTGGTTGATATGCATTATCAGCTGTGACACCTTATATAGACCGGGGTGTGTCTTTCCAAATCATGTCCAATCAACTGATTTTACCATAGCTGAACTCCAATCAAGGTGTAGAAACATGTCAAAGATGATTATGAGAAATGGGAGGCACCCTAAGCTAAATTTCTGGTTTCAAACTTATGTCAATGCAAAATTTTTGTTATTTTCTTTTTAATAAATTTGCAAACAATTTCCCTTTCTCATTTTGGGGTATTGAGTGCAGATTGATGGGGTAAATATTTTTTGTTTTGTTTAAAAATGTTTAGAACAAGACCGGAACATAACAAAATGTGATAAAGGGTAAATTGTCTAGATAAATTGCCCCTAATTGTCGAGTGGCAACTTCCCTTGCTTGGCTGTACTTCAAATTGCAAGTACAGGAGTATCTTGGCAATTAGCAGTATTCTGCTTACGGGTCCTATAGCCAGTCAACTAATTAATAATGTCAAGGAAAGAATAATGGCCCAACTTTGATTTCAGTATATTTTAATTTATCAATAACAATATGTTTATCAATAGTTTGGTTTGAAATATGAAAAAAAAAAGTAAATGTAAATGGAAGTTGAAATCAAACACTGCAACTTCAAGAAGTTAAGGCTTTTGTGCTGTTAAAAAGGCATACAGTGAATATTTTCATATTTTAACATCATTTTAAATTAAAATATACACAAGTTAAATTGTTATCATGTTAAAGAATTAAAGGTTTGTCACTTTAAAATATTTACCGTGATGCTGAATGTGGTTTATGCACTGTAAACTCCATAAGGCTATGTACAGTTGCAAGAAAAAGTATGTGAACCCTTTGGAATTATATGAATTTCTGCACAAATTGGTCATAAAATGTTATCTGATCTTCATCTAAGTCACAACAATAGACAATCACAGTCTGCTTAAACTAATAACAACGCAAATAATTAAATGTTACCATGTTTTAATTTAACACACCATGTAAACATTTACAGTGCAGGCGAAAAAGTATGTGAACCCCTAGACTAATGACATCTCCAAGAGCTAATTGGAGTGAGATGTCAGTCAACTGGAGTCCAATCAATGAGATGAGATTGGAGCTGTTGGTTACAACTACCCTGCCCTATAAAAAACACACACCAGTTCTGGGTTTGCTTTTCACAAGAAGCATTGCCTGATGTGAATGATGCCTCGCACAAAAGAGCTCTCAGGAGACCTACGATTAAGAAATGTTGACTTGCATAAAGCTGGAAAGGGTTATAAAGTATCTCCAAAAGCCTTGCTGTTCATCAGTCCACGACGAGACAAATTGTCTATAAATGGAGAAAGTTCAGCACTGCTGCTACTCTCCCTAGGAGTGGCCGTCCTGTAAAGATGACTGCAAGAGCACAGCACAGACTGCTCAATGAGGTGAAGAAGAATCCTAGAGCATCAGCTAAAGACTTACAAAAGTCTCTGGCTTATGCTAACATCCCTGTTAGCGAATCTGCGATATGTAAAACACTAAACAAGAATGGATTTCATGGGAGGATACCACAGAGGAAGCCACTGCTGTCCAAAATAAACATTGCTGCTCGTTTACAGTTTGCACAAGAGCACCTGGATGTTCCACAGCACTACTGGCAAAATATTCTGTGGACAGATAAAACCAAAGTTAAGGTGTTTGAAAGAAACACACAACACTATGTGTGGAAAAAAAATAGGCACAGCACAACAACATCAAAACCTCATCCCAACTGTGAAGTATAATGGTGGGAGCATCATGGTTTGGGGCTGCTTTGCTGCTTCATGGCCTGGACGGATTGCTATCATCGAAGGAAAAATGAATTACCAAGTTTATCAAGACATTTTGCAGGAGAACTTAAGGCCATCTGTCCACCAGCTGAAGCTCAACAGAAGATGGGTGTTGCAACAGGACAACGACCCGAAGCATAGAAGTAAATCAACAACAGAATGGCTTAAACAAAAATACGCCTTCTGGAGTGGCCCAGTCAGAGTCCTGACCTCGACCCGATTGAGATGCTATGGCATGACCTCAAGAAAGCAATTCACACCAGACATCCCAAGAATATTGCTGAACTGAAACAGTTTAATAAAGAGGAATGGTCAAGAATTACTCCTGACCGTTGTGCAGGTCAGATCTGCAACTACAGGAAATGTTTGGTTGAAGTTATTGCTGCCAAAGGAGGTTCAACCAGTTATTAAATTGAAGTCTTTGCATACTTTTTCCACCTGCACTGTGAATTTATGCATGGTGTGTCCAATAAAAACATGGTAACATTTAATTCTTTGTGTGTTATTAGTTTAAGCAGACTGTGATTGTCTATTGTTGTGACTTAGATGAAGATCAGATCACATGTTATGCCCAATTTGTGCAGAAATCCATATCATTCCAAAGGGTTCACATACTTTTTCTTGCAACTGTATATAAATGTATATATCTGGCAGTCTTTATTTAGTTGCCGGGTCCAACATTGTGGGGTGCCACAGATGCGGCAATTGTGTGGCGTGTAAACACATAAAGACAACTAAATCTTTCACCAGTTCAGTCACAAGCAAACAGTACTCCATCTCACAATTCATCAATTGCAGGTCTAAGGGAGTGATTTACCGCATCCAGTGTGAATGTGGGATGGAGTACATTGGTAAAACTATACGTGAATTCAGAAGGAGGGTAGGTGAACACCTGGGTGACATCTCATGTACTTACAGTCCATAATGGTAGAGCCCAATTGGTGTTTATAGGCATTGATTTAGTCAAACCCCCATTCAGGGGAGTGGATTTGGACAGGAGTCTCCTCCAGCCCGAATTGCACTGGATATTCTCCCTCAAGACATCTGCCCCCTTGGGCCTCAATGAGACTTAATTATGGCTGTTTTAAATGAAATATCTGTGGTACCCTCTCAATGTTTTCTTCATTGGGGGGATAGAACATCAAGCACCTGATTCTTCTGCATCTTATTCAAATGGTGCATTATTTTATGGATCCAGATCTCTCCTCGGGGAGCCCTGTTCCTAGTTGTCTTGCAACAAATGCCAATGTAATCATGCTGCTGCTCCATTTGCAGCGTTACTAAGGACGCGCTAAATTCAGCTCGCCCTGTGTGGTTTCCTGTTTACCGGTCTCTAGGCAACCACCTGAGCCGCCTCCCGTTTCGCTCTCTGGCTTTTTCACAGGGCACAATGAACCTGCCGGGAATCTCAATACTTATAGCCCAGTCCCTACATACTAGCCCAATCAGATGCGGACGATCCATAACTAAACTGCTGCACCTGTGAGATGTAATCACACCGCCGGCCCCCAGCAAGCGTGCCGTCACCGCATAGCACGCCCCTAAGTTGGATCACAGGTCATGGGAGCAGAGCGGCAACTGCTGGGCTATAAGTATTGAGATTCCCGGCAGGTTCATTGTGCCCTGTGAAAAAGCCAGAGAGCGAAACGGTCGTCGGGTTTTTCCCCCTATCCAGGTTGGTTATTTCATTGCTATGTACCTTTTATGCCTTTGAAGCTGTTTATGTGATCACCGGTGCCCCTGCTGTGCTGCATATCTTCTATGCTCCAGTGTCTCCTCAGCCTCCCAGTGTGGTATTCCATCTGGGATATGATTATATTGTCACTGTGGTGACTCCCCCTTGGAGAAGGTTGACATACTTTTTTATGCTGACTGATAGAATTTTTGACACATCTATTATTATTCTCTGATTTGATTCATCATTTTCTGCAGCATATTTGCGGGGGTCCATGATGTACCACATGGACAGTGGCAATTTGTTACAAGCATGCATTGATATATACACTGGTCATAGGGGGTACTGTTCATCCACACTTGTCTGCATTTCCCTTCTGGGTTTTATTATGTATTGTACTTTTTGCATATATGTTTAATAAAATATTTTGTATAAACATCACCGCTGGCGTGTTGTGCATTTATAGGAGTTTGTAAATTTAAGGCCGTGCGGTGCACACCTTGGCTGGCAACAGACTTTTTGTTTGGAGCTCCTAAATATGCTGCAGCCGCAGTTTAAGAGAGAGTTGGAATCTGTCTCAACCACCACTTGCCTCATTTCTCTCAGCCGCCATCCCCATTTTCTATAGTCCCCCCCTTCCCCTTGAAGGTTGACTTGAAACATAAATACTGTATATTATGTTCTTACTAGCATTTTGATCCTGAATTACAGCCTTAATTGTAGTAAAAAGAAGCATTTGAGAGTTAAAATCTTTATGCAATCCTTGCTTACTCAGTGTCTGCACTTGCAAAACTCGTTATTTGCTTAGGTGAATTTTATTCTTTAAAGTGTGGTGCTGCTACTTTTATACGTCTAGTATGATGATATTCATAGCAAAAGTTGAATACGATGGTACATTTGACGAGTTAAAATACCCTTTCAAATGTCATTATAAAGCCTAAATTATAAAATGTTTTGCTCCCAATTTAGATTCTCCTGAATTATAGTTTTTTTGTCTTTCTTACTTTACAGACCATCAGTAAAGCATCTTTATTTTTTTTTATAATTTTTTTTTTTTTTTTTACAGAAAATGAATTCCTATCATTTATTTTCACTTAATTGGATATTGAAGGCACACTAACCTGAAGATACTTAATCAGTCATCTTCAGCGACACTACAGCAGGACCAGAATTCCTCCGTCAGCTTCATCAAGTAAAATATATATAAAAGGAAATATTTCAGAAAGCAGGGAAATGCAAACCTTTGACATTCAATAATTAATCTTTCTGGGTGCCTGAAGCAGTGAAAATGAATTGTTGAGTCTGGAGAGGTCCTTTCAGTTCCGGCAGCATGTATTAAATGCAATTCATATGATCTTCGGGAGCTGTGATAAAGCTTGTTACGGATATTGCACAGTGTAATGAACATATGTACAGTACTTGAGCAATATATACAGATTAGAAAGAAATCCATGTGACCTAGGAGACTTCAAACGGGCATTTCCATGTTAGCTGATTCAGTTTCCATTGAAATCTGTTATTTGAGCTATAATATTTTAATAACATTTGCTCTTCGAAGGCTACAAGCACAAAAGATACAGCGGTGCTCTGCAAGCACCAATACATATGCAAACATTGTATAAATAATTCATTTGGAATCAATTTATTGCTATATTTACTATAAATAAATGTAAGATTTTTAGCACATGTTTTGGTCAAATTGTGTGACCCTATCTGTCAACAACAAAACAAGATCATCAGATGGGACCCTACACTAAACATACTCAACTTTCCTGTGCTTAATTAAAGGTACAATCCAGATATATTCTCAAAAGACAACTACCAAGATTAGGCAGTCACAACCCCAAATGTATAATGGAAAAAAAAGTAGGTCAGCACATTAAATTTCAGCAAACGTACAGATTCATACTGCTGTACTTGCAATTCAAAAAAATAAATAAAAATATGCTAACATTGTGTAAGTGATAAGACATACATAAGCATTTAAGCATTGAGGTGAGTGCGTTTTGTGCAGGGTTGCAACTGATAAGGTTGCTTTGTCGGAGCAGATGGGATCACATCACACAATTTGACAACAATGGTAAATATAGCAGTAATGCAATTCAGATTAGTCTATGTATACAAGGTAATTAAAGCTGTGCTAACATTTTGTTTGTTTTTCTATTGTAGTCACATCAGCGTGTCCTGGTACATTTAATTACATTTATTTGGATGTACTAGTCTACTTAGTTTTTTGCATTGCTTATGGAAGGATGGGACATAGTAATCATATTAGATGACCGAGGATGGTCATCAGCTTGAAATGTTTCTTAAACTCAAATTTCATGTTATACTCATAATCTAAATTATAGCTAAAAGTTAGAAGGAACGTTGAAATAGTATGTGTAAAACCATCATACACAGTCAATAGAGATAAGAGAATCAATTCTAAACAAAACAAATTTGTCTTGAATTTTCCAAAAATTTGGATTTCAACCGAATCTGAACCCTTCCCGATTGAATTCGGATGACTATTTCAGGATAACAGCCACCTGAGTCAAGAAGTGGCTCAAACGTGTCATCATAGTGGTCTGCTTCAAGTAGAGAAGGATAAAAAGAAATCATCTACATCAAATGACTCATCGCTGGATGTAATAGGTATGTAGTGCTATATTCTGTATGTTTGCGGTACGCTAAATGTGATGCTCATCTAAATATGACTTCAGCATTAAGGCTGGGGGGGTGGTATACTATGCAATATACATTTTTTTACTCATCAGGCTGAAACTTGACGAACAGCATAGGGCCTTTGGGCCACATAATCCAGCTCTAATTATAACATCCAAGACTAGAGATGGCCTTGTGGTTCGCCGGCGGTCATTTCGTGGCGAACTTTGCTCGTTTGGGGCTCGCCGAACATGCGAACATATGGCGATGTCCGTCGGCGCCATATTCTTTTTCATTGTGCCGAACTTTGGCCCATGACACATCCATAAGGTGGGACAGGACAGTCAATTGAGATGTTTCAGCACATGAACACACCCCCTACCCTATAATTAAACCCAATCTGGCAGCCATTTTACATTCTGTTTTTTGCAAGCGTAGGGAGAGGTTGCTGTGTGGAGCAGGGACAGACTGTTAGGGACACCAAGCGCTAGCTAATAGGGCCACAAAAGTCCTTTTAAGGACTGGTATAAGTGTTCTATCAACAGGTGTGACATACTGAGGTGTGCGCTATACTTATAATATACTTTATAACATATAAAGTATATTATAGTGCCTTTGTATTGTGCAGCAGTTGTGTAAGGTTCTGCTGAGATACCCGCAACGAACTTGTGTGGTTCACAAACATTTGATCGCATTTGCGAACCGTCCCGGCCGATGTTCGTCCATGACCATCCAAGACTTTGTTCACATCAAAGTCGTTTACATCTGTAAAAGTTCCTGATATGCAAATTTTTTCCTGTGTTCATTATTTTTCTTTAGGTTTGTGGTACTTGAGGATCTTATATATATTTTTTTTTTTTGGGAGACTCCGGTCTTAATAACACCTATATCTGGTGGTGGATCCGCCAAAGTTAAGAAGGGGCAAATACAGCACCAGTCTAATTGTAAGCTAGCTTCCTAGCTCTCTTACATTTAGACCATTTTCTACACCTAAAACAGGCTTAGAAAATGATGAAAAAGACCGGCTTTTCCCCTTTCCCACCCATGCCACACACACTTTTTTAGACCTGGCATGAGAGGGGAAAATTCACAGTCACAATCTGCACCAGAAATACCCCTAATATAAGCTTATTTCTGGATAATAAATGACACTCATATTACTTGCAATCTTTATTATTCAATATGGTTTTCCAATTTGTCCATAAAAAATGTTATAAGTCTGTTTTTGTGGATATCTTGTTCAGTAAATAGAAAAATTCCAGTTGGCAACCCTGAACCCTGAATGTAATGTGCCCATAGACTTCTGTTGGCCAGACATATACCACAAGTATGTTAGTTTACATTTTGTTATTCTAGATCAAGCATGTCAAACTCAAAGGCTAACATGGGCCAAAAAAACTAAATTTAAGTTTATGTGGGCCGCATCAAAAAAAATACAATTCTTTTTTTACAATATAATGCAGACGGATCCGTTCTGAATGGATCCACCGTCTGCATTATATGAGCGGATCCGTCTCAGACGGATCCGCTCTGAACGCAAGTGTGAAAGTAGCCTTAGGGGCGAGAACCTGGGATCTTTCATCCCTTGTCCTATTCAGCTCTATCAGGGTGAATAGGACTTCACACTGTCCCTGCTGCTCTGTGCCTTGAGCACACAGCATCAGGGATGTTACCATGGCAACCAGGGCTTCTGTAGCGTCCTGGCTGCCATGGTAACTGATCGGAGCCCCAAGCTTACACAGCTGGGGCTCCGATCAGAAGCTGCCACTGCACCACCAATGAGGGGGAGGGAAGAGGTCCCTGTGGCCACTGCCACCAATGATTTTAATACTGGGGGGGGTTGAGAGGGGCTGGCGCACTGTGCCACCAATGATTTTAATGGGATGGTGGGTTGAGGGGGGGGGGGGGCACACTGCACCACCAATGATAAATTACCCCTTTATACAGGAGGCTGGTACTGGCAGATCAGCAGTTAACCCCTCAGGTGCGGCACCTAAGGGGTTAACTGCCTCTGATCGCAGCTCCCTCCAATGCAATTCTGCTGCCGGCACCCGCCTCCTGTATTGTGTTAAAGACTGACTTTCACTATCAGGCCACACAGAGCGTTCCTTCTTCCTGGCTGTAGCGCTGTCCAATCGCAGCGCAGGGAGAAGGAACGCCCACTAGTGAAGCTGATGTCTCCTCCCATCGCTCCGATAGTAATCAGCAGCATGGAGAGGAGACAGTAATGGGGCACTGCGGGCGAACGGAGCGGCGCCCAGGTCTAATGGTGAGTGCTGAGACATCGCTGGGCGCCGCTCTGTGTGGGAAATGAGAATAGTTCTATCATTGATGGCTCAGTGCGCCCGCCCCTCCTCCGCCCCTCTCTCCTCATTGGTGGCGCAGTGCGCCCGCCCCTCCCCCCCCCCCCCTCGCTTCTCATTGGTGGCAGCGGCAGCAGCACAGGGGGAGGTGGGACAGCTTCCTTCTCCCTGTGCTGCTGAGAGAACATGAGCGCGCTGATAGCAGCTCGCTCATGTTCAGAGATACTAGACTGCCGGGCCGCAAAGATATTCATTGCGGGCCGCATGCGGCCCGTGGGCCGCATGTTTGACACCCATGTTCTAGATTGACATAGCTTTTGCAACTATACTAAAAAGCATAATCAGCTATTTTCTTCGGTACCTCTCGATAAAGCCATACTGAGTAGTATATTTTTCTTTTTCACAATGGAAGCAAATGCAAATAGCAATATCGTTACATACCAAAAACCTACACATAATATTCAATATTTTCTCACAATAAACAAAATAGACTTTTTATAAATGACTGTTTCATGTCATGTTTTCTATTCCTAAAATATGTCTTAACCAGATATTGTGGCCTTAGAAAACATTTGGGGTAATTTATCAAACTGGTGTAAAGTAGAACTGGCTTAGTTGTCCATGGCAACCAATCAGATTCCACCTTTAATTTTTCACAGCTCTTTTGGCAAATGAAAAGTGGAATCTGATTTGTTGCCATGGGCAACTAAGCCTGTTCTACTTTACACCAGTTTGTGACCTCAATTATCTTTATATTCCTGATGATATGCAATGTTTAAGGTATCTAAAGATACACATATTTGTATTTAATTATATGATTATAATAATGGTTTATAATGACAATTATTCAGAGGATACTTTGTCACTGCATATAAGTGGAAGAACACAAAAGGCTTGATGCTTTGCAAGCCATAAAAATCTTTACGTATTTTAATACATTCTTTAAAGAGTAGGTTCATGTTTAATTGCCTTGACTTACTTTAATTGTTTAACGCCTTTGCTTTACTTTCATTGTTCTGATTCTGAATTACAGTCTATATTATAGTCCATTCTTTTGTTTATAAAAAAAAAAAACATGACCTCATTTCCTGGTAGCCCTTGTTTGTTACACGTCTGTACAGAACCTATTTAAGCAATTCAATTTCCATGAAATAAACTTTCTGTACATTAATCCAATGTAGAAAGAACAATTGCCCCTTAATGCTATGCAGCAGAGAACATATCCCCATAGGAGTTCTACTATGTTATTTTTGGTGCCAACTGTACAATAAGAATAACCCTATAAAGATATAACAAGCCTTATCTTGACATTTAGGACATCACCATGTTACAGCAAACTTTAACTCCTGAACTATCTTAAACTATGTTATTGGATTCACCATCACAACCTTGTCTGGCAGAAAGTTCTAACGTCTCAATGCTCTTACAGTAAATAATCCTCTTATGTTGATGTAGAAACATTCTTTCCTCTAGATATGAAAGATGCCTCCTTGATATAGTCTCCGGTACAGGGGTATTTATTAGTGTTGATCTAGCACCAATGTGCTCAAGTGCTCGAGTAGAACACTTTGGGATGCTCGGGTGCTCTACAATGGAAGTCAATGGGATAATGCGAGCATTAAACCAGGCAATCCCTGCTCTGAAGAGGGGAGAGTGTCTGGTTCATAGGGAAAGGTGAGAAATTGATGGAAACACCACTGAAATGGTTTGGGAACAGCATGGGGAGGATGTCTGGATGCACCTTGGAGTCCCAGGTTGCTGCTGGGAACGATTTTGTCTGGGAAGTGCGCCACTTTTACAGACTGACAATAATGCGCACAAAACCGAAGATAAAACCGATTTTAGAGAAAAAAATTGTTAGGAAACATTCTTTCCTGTACATTTACTTGTATATGAAGTGCAAATGTTGGCAAAATTACAAGAAAGAGGAACTCCAATACAACCTGTATATCACATAAATGCTCTCCCCCCTAATGTTTTTGAGGGTCACCAGCAGGCCATCATTCACATTGTGGTAATATTGTTCAGGTAGTTGGTCTACTACACTCATAAAGCCTATGCACTAAGTGAAAGGTCTGCCTAAAATTACAAGGAACCGGCACTCCAATACACCCATTATTACACATAAAGGATGGCATCATGCACACCTTTGAAAAATGATGATTGATGGCCTGCTGGTGACCCTCAAAAACATTAGGGGTGAGGGCCTGCTGCTCATCTGACCATCTAAAACATTAAAGTTTAGGGTTTGCTGCTGATCTGACCATATAAAACATTATAGGCGAGGGCCTGCTGGTGACCCACTAAAACATTAGGTGTGAGGGTCTGCTGCTGAGCTGACCCTCTAAAACATTAGGGATGAGGGCCTGCTGCTGAGCTGACCCTCTAAAACAATAGGGGTGAGGTTCTGCTGCTGATCTGACCATCTAAAACATTATGGGCGAGGGCCTGATAGCGACCCTCTAAAACATTAGGGGTGGGAGTCTGCTGCTGAGCTGACCATCTAAAACATTTGGAGCGAGAGCAGCCTAATAAGCATGTTAATATGATAGAGGAGGAAGAGAAAAGGAAAATTGAACCATATACCCGTTTTTGTGGTGGAAGTGGTGCATGTGAATACAGTGTATTCAATACACCATAATGGCCCCATTTAAAATGCCTTTATGTTCAGACACTTTCATCTGGTGGAGTAGAGAAGTCAGGGGCAATCCAGGCCTTGTTCATTTTGATAAGAGTTAGCCTGTCAGCATTTTCAGTTGACAGGCGGATGAGCTTGTCAGTTATTATGCTCCCAGCAGCACTAAATACCCGCTCTGACAAAACACTGGCGGCAGGGCAGGCCAGCACCTCCAAGGCGTAGATCACCAGTTCGTGCCCCGTGTCACTACGTGAACACCCAATAGTTTTAAGGCACAGAGGGATCACTGAGTACGCTGACACAGTCTTTTATGTACTCCACCATCTTCCAAGACTTTTCTCTCCTTGTGACAGTAGGCTGCGCATCAGGGTGAGGGTGCTGGTGGGATGTCTTGAAACTGTCCAGGCCTTGGAGAGTGTTGACCTGCCTCTGTTGGAACTGCTGTGTGTTCCCCTCGTCACTATCCTCGGTTGCCAAAGGAACTACGTACTCTGCCGTCAGCCGGAAAGTTTTGGAGCAATTTTTACACAAGGACCTTCTGGTATTGCACCATTTTGCTGGGCCTCTCCACCACAGGAATGAGAGATGAGAAGTTCTCATCGATGGTTGAAAAGGGTGAACAACCAGTAATCGGTGTTGGCCAAGATGCGTATAACGCGAGAGTCATGGGAAAGGCAGCATAACATAAAGTCAGCCATGTGTGCAAGAGTCCCAACAGACACGACTTTGCTGTCTTCATCAGGAGGTTGATTCTCAATCTCCTCATCCTCTTCCTCCTCTTCAGCCCATCCACGCTGAACAGATGGAATAAACCTGCTATGGGTACTACCCTCTGTAGTAGAGGGAAATGTCTCCTCCTCCTCCTCCTAATCAACATCATCATCCGATTTGTGCTGAGAAGACAAACAGAGTTAGTTTCAGCATGGCTTGTTGCTGCTTCCCCACTGCAATGCTACACCACTTCCAGCTACTGACTGATGGCTGAATTGTGCTGCAAGATGTGAATTCAGAGGTGGAAGTAGAGTAGGAGGTGAAGTTTTTTTTTTCTGCTATTAATATAGGTGGTGGCAGAAATTCTGATTGAAGTAGGGCCCGCAATCCTTGGCCTCGGTAGCACCTGTACCATCCCAGAGAATGACTCACTCCCGGCCTCCACAACTTTCACCCAGTGTGCCGTCAGGGAAATGTAGCGTCCCTGGCCAAAAACACTTGTCTATGTGTCAGTCGTTAAGTTAACCTTCCCAATAACTGGGTAATTCAGGGCACGTGTGATGTTACTGGACACATGCTGTTGTAAGGCGGGGACAGCATACCGGGAAAAATAGTGGCGGCTGGGGACTGAGTAATGAGGGATGGCTGCCAACATCAGACTGTGGAAGGCCTCAGTGTTCACAAGCCTAAATGGCAACATTTCCAGGGCCAGCAATTTGGAAAGGTGCAAATTTATTGCTATAGCCTGTGGGTGCGTGGCTGGGTATTTGCGCTTTCCTTCAAAGGCCTGGGGTGTGTATATCTGTACGCTGCACTGGGACACAGAAGTGGATTTGCTAGCTGATGGTGCTTGCAAAGGTCCAGGTGCAGGGCGGGAGGCATCCGGGCCTGCATCTTGGACAAGGGATTGGCAAGCATGTACAACAGGGGAAGAGGAGGCCATGTGGTGGATCATGCTGGTGGTGGTGAGGTTGCTAGTGTTCACCCTGCTGCTCATTTTGGTACTGCACAGGTTGCAAATGACAATTCTTTTATCGTCCACACTTTCCACAAAGAAGCGCCAGATTGTGAAACACCTACCTCTTGGCAAGGGAGATTGCCGCAAGTGGGTGCTCCGTGGAACAGTTGCGGGCCTGTCTGGTGTGGCCTGCCTTCTCCCTTTTGCCACCTCATTGCCTCTTCCAGCCTGTTGCGGTGCTGCGGATCACTCCCCTTCTGTACTGCTGTCCTCATTTGGCTTGCCACCTTCCCAGGTTGGATCAGTGATTTCATTGTCCACCACCTCCTCTTCCACTTCCTCATTCTGGTCATCCTCCTAACTTGTTGACCTAACAACAACCTCACTTATTGACAACTGTGTCTCATCCTCATCATCAACCTCTTGAGACAATAATTGCTGTTGACTTATTGGCAACTGTGCCTCATCATCATCATCCATCTCGTGAAACACTAATTGCCGTGACCCACTGTCAACTTCTTGTGACTGTGGATGCTCAAGAGTTTGGGCATCAGTGCACACAATCTTCTCATGTCCCTGTTCAAGCGGGCTTGGCGAGGGGCCCAAATCAAAAGAGCTCCTCAGAATATCCAAGTGTAACGGATCTACTGGTACCCCGACTGGGTACCTCTGTTAATGGATGTTCCTAGTGCTTCCCAAGGGCTCCAAGCACTCCGCTTGACACCGCAACTACCATAGGAACAAGAAACAGGAACAGCTCTTACAAGAGCTAGGGGTTATAGCCAGGAGAGTATACAGTGTATAGCAATCCCCACACACATGAGACGAGGCTCTATGTTGAAGGCCAAAACAGGAATTTCCTGGAAGTCTTATTTTTGCCCCACCATGCACATGGTCACATACCCCAAATAGTTCCAGAAACAGAGCCTTTAAAATCCAATATGCCCAAATAGTGTCCCAGGGGCCATAGTAACAGGGCAAGCAGGCCTCTCTAACTCCCAGTGACAAAGTTGCTTTCGTCACACATCTTCCCTCCCAGGGGGAGACTAACCAGGTACCTGACCTCCTGTCCGTCAGTACCTGAGTTAGTTGAGAAGCCCACCCACAACTGCACCTGTAGTTCTTGGGTGTCCAGCTTTTTTCGGTCTGTCCTATGCTGCAGAGGGTACGTCTGCTGCCCCTGATCTCCTTTTTGTTCCCAGGCATGGAGCTGTAGGTACCTGTAAGCAGTCAGGCTCTGGATCGGTTGTCTCTTCTCCCTTTATAACACACTGCCGCTGGGGAGTCAGACTGACTGTCTCGTCTCTCGGTAACGCTGCCTGGTGCTGGGTAGTGGGTGCAACAATTTCCACTCCCAGTGATGCTGTTTGCTGACGGGACAGGGGGCCGACAATCTCCTTTCCCTGTGATCCTGTCTGCCGCTGGGGATAGAGACCAGTTTTCATCTCTTCCTGTAAAACATACTGTTGCTGGGGATTGGGACCGACTGTCCCTACTCCATGAAACTCCGGCTGCCATTAGGAATCTCGGCCGACCACCCAGCATCCCTGTAGGGCCGGGGAGAGACCTCGGTCCCATCTCCACCTGCCATATGGGGGTTCCGCCCAGGACCAATCTATGAGGTCCTCTACCTCCGCAGCTGGTACTGAAGCAGGGAATATTGGGGCCGAATTGAGCTGAAGAAGTATTGGTAATCCTGCTCTAGCTTCCATTCCCTTTTCACTAGAGATGCCAGGTCTTGTCTCACCTCTCTCGCTGTAGCCCAATTATGCATAGCCTCCCTGTAGTCAAGGATATCCCAGAACGGGGACTCTCCAGCATCTCCGAACTCCGATTCTTCGAAGGCCTCAAAACACAGGCCAGGGCCATCATAATCCTCACCCTCGGGTCTGTCGTGCTCAGCCATCCAGGGGGAGTGCCGAATCAAGTACCACCAGAGTGCCTGGTAGGCATCGTCTAGCCAAAGCTCCCTCCTTACCAGGCTCTCGAGTTCTGTCACCCAATTATCCAGGAGCTGCTCTCCCAGAAAGGGCATTCGCAGGGCCACTTGCATCTGCAAACGCTGCTCCTCACTAGGGAGACTCTTGCCCCGTCGACGCTGTGCATCTTCCAGGGCTTCATGCCAGATGCCTTTCCGGACTGCAGCCCTCCAGTCCAGGTCATCTTCCTCCTCATAGTAAAACGCTGTTCGGGAACAAACTGGTTCCATACTGCTGTAGCCAGGGGCGCTGTACGGAACAAGCGTCGCCCTCAATTTTGTAAATCCACGAACGGCGTCTCCGAGCTGCTTCTCCTCTGACTAGGATGCCATCCCACTGCTTGCCACCAATGTAACAGATCTCCTGACTCCCCGACTGGGTACCTTCGCTGATGGATGCTTCTAGTGCTTCCCGAGTGCTTCAAGCACTCCACTTGACACCGTAACCACCATAGGAACAAGAAACAGGAACAGCTCTTACAAGAGCTAGGGGTTATAGCCGGAGGAGTATACAGCGTATAGCAATCCCCACACACATGAGACGAGGCTCTATGTTGAAGGCCAAAACAGGAACTCTTTATTGACCACACAAGCATTGCCTTTTATACACATTTTCCAACAAGGGTACCACCCCCATGAACCTGGTTGGCAACTGAGGACATAACATAGCAGCCAATCATTTACAGTTTTACAGTTTAAGCACAAAAACTATACATTCAACAAACACAATGACATTGGCTGTGACACAATTAATTACAAAATAGGCATTTCCTGTAACACAATAAATAATAGAATAGGCATTGTCTGTGATGCAATTAACAACACAATGGCATTGCCTGTGACGCAATCAAAAGTTATACAGGAGATGTAGCGCAAGTAATGTCGCTGTCACCAGTAGTGAAAAATTAGACTGAATGTCACAAATATTTAGGATGCGCAGACATTATAAAGGAGATGTAGCGCAAGTAATGTCGCTGTCACCAGCATCGAAAAAATTATGTTGAAGATCATGCACAAACGTTATACAGGAGATGTAGCGCAGGTAATGTCACTGTCACCAGCAGCGAAAAAATTAGACTGAATGTCTCAGATATTTAGAATGCGCAAACGTTATGCAGGAGATGTAGTGTAGGTAATGTCGCTGTCACCAGTAGTGAAAAATTAGACTGAATGTCACAAATATTTAGGATGCGCAGACATTATAAAGGAGATGTAGCGCAAGTAATGTCGCTGTCACCAGCATCGAAAAAATTATGTTGAAGATCATGCACAAACGTTATACAGGAGATGTAGCGCAGGTAATGTCACTGTCACCAGCAGCGAAAAAATTAGACTGAATGTCTCAGATATTTAGAATGCGCAAACGTTATACAGGAGATGTAGTGTAGGTAATGTCGCTGTCACAAGCAGCGAAAAAATTACACTAAATGTCACAGATATTTAGGATGCGCAAACACTATACAGGAGATGTAGCGCAGGTAATGTCGCTGTCACCATTGGCAAAAAAATTTGACTGGATGTCACAGATATTTAGGATGCGCAAACGTTATACAGGATGTGTAGCGCAGGTAATGTCGCTGTCATCAGCAGCCAAACAATTGTGCTGAATGTCACAGATATTTAGAATGCGCTAATGTGACACAACAGATGTAGCGGCTAATGTGACACAACTGTCAACAGCGGCCAAACCAATTGCATACAATTTAGAGCAGGTTGCTCTAATAATATATATTGCAGCCAGATAAAACAACAGTCCTTAAAAGGACTTTTGGGTCTCTTAACACCTTTCAACACTAAACAAGTCCTGCCTGTACACTATCTGTCCCTTCTGCTGCAGCTCTCCCTCACTAAGACTGAGCCGAACCACGTGTCATCGGGTGCTATTTAGCACCCGATGATGCGTTATGGTCAGCCAATTACTGTAATGCCAGTAACCAACATGGCTACGGCATTACAGTGAGGGCCAGTACTTCCCTGCACGTTTACTCGAGCATCGCGCTTGAGTACATGCGGTGTTCGGCCGAACACCGTGATGTGCCGAGCATCGCAATGCTTGAGTGAAAATGGTGTTTGGCCGAGCATGCTCGCCAAACACTATTATTTATACATAATTTTAGATCTCCCCTCTAGTGATGTCTTATCTGTCGTAGACATTCTCTTTCCCAATCTTTTCCTTTCATACCATACCATAATGACTACTTCTTTAGGCCTCCTGCACACAACCGTTTTTTCCCCCCGTTTACTGGCCGTTTTTTGCGCTCCATATACGGTCCGTATATGGAACCATTCATTTCAATGGTTCTGCAAAATAAACGAAATGTACTCCGTATGCATTCCGTTTCCGTATTTCCATGTCCTATTATTGCCCGCAAATCACGTTCCGTGGCTCCATTCAAGTCAATGGGTCCGCAAAAAAAACCGAACACATACGAAAATGCATCCGTATGTCTTCCGTTTCCGTTTGCGGAACCATCTATTGAAAATGTTATGCCCAGCCCAATTTTATCTATGTAATTACTGTATACTGTATATGCCATACGGAAAAACAGAAAGGAAAAACGGAACAGAAACACAACGGAAACACAATGGAAACAAAAAAACGGAACAACGGATCCGTGAAAAACGGACCGCAAAACACTGAAAAGCCAAACGGTTGTGTGCAGGAGGCCTTAAGCTGTGTCTCGTCTCTGCAGAGTTTTACACACAGGTATCTTAGATTCCTCACTTTTCCATTATTCTTACCCTCCTGGTGCTCCAAAATTGTGATTCTGCCAAAATACTATACTGTAAAAAAAATAGTGCACTACACATAGTCCCTTTCATAGTAGTAGTACTTACAGACTGCCCTCAATAGTAAATGTGTCTCTTACAGTATCCTCAATAGTGATAATGATCACAAGCATGCTCTTATTAGTAGCAATGCCCTCCATATTGTGCCCCCAGTACAAATAAGACCCCATATACTTTCCCTTGCAGTAACAAGGCCCCTCTATAAAGCATCCCTTTAGAGCAACTCACCTATGATTAAGATGGTATAATGATCGAAATGTGTACGCATTGGTGCTCTTGTTTGCCTTTGAATTTTTTAAAACTTTATGGGGGACATTTGATAAGTCTGGTGTTTTCCATTCTTAATCTCCTCTATTCTGCTGGATGAAGCACTAACGTGTCTGTGCCTTTATATACGTTTTGTGCTTCCTCCAGTAGACTGTGCGACAAAATTAAATCTACACCAGCCCCGCTTTCTGGCGTAGATTTAAGACATTTTCCACGCCAAAATGTGGAGAATTATAAATTAGTCGAATCTGCTGGCTCAGCACTTTGGAAAAGTGATGTGAGCAAGGAAAATTCACAAATTTTGCTGCAAAAAACCATGCAACAAAGTCTGTGACTTTAATATGCCAAAAAAGTGGAGTATATGAGTTTATAAATGTCCACCTATTTTAATTAATAAAGGGGAGAGAAGCTAATCCGGCTCCCTGTAGCTCACCTGATGGTCTTCCAGTCCTCTTTATTTTAATTTTGCTGGCAACAGGAGAGTGATATATAGTAGTTGGGGGCGTGGAGCCGAGCCTACAATGTCTGGCTTTATGGAGTGAAGTAAGTGTCACTGGTCTCTCAGGTGACTGATGTCAGGAAATCAAGGAGATTGGCTGAGTATGGAGGATTCTAACAGCCTCCTTTATTTCTCTTGATTCAGTGTTGATAGGGTTAATGACCACTTTTCTCAGCTGTTGCTCAGTAGTCATCACTTCTACCCTTTATAGTCTCACTCCACACTTCTGACTATGTGGTTGATAGTTTAATTTGGGTTTGGCTGAGCTGGTGTGAGATCCTCTCTGGTGTTACTTTTCTTCCATCTCTACAGAAGTTAAGTGTCGCGTTTGTTTGTATTTGTTATATTCCCAGTTGTTGTATCTGTACCTGAGACAGAGACTTCCATTCGTCCATCAGGGGAAGAATGGGTTGTCTCTGTTCTATTCATATTGATAGGTAGTCAGGGCCCAGATTAGGGTTGCCTAGAAGTTGACCTGTTTCTTCCCTAGTTTCCAGGTCCAGTTACTGTTCCCCTTCCCTCCTGTGTTCAGTGTGGAGTCCCCCCCCCCCCATACTGATCGTGACAGTAAGTGGCCACCTAATGTACACTACATGTCTTATGTACATAAATACAAATATGTAATGACTAAAAATCACTTAATTCTGAATATCACTCACTTCAAGGGCTATTATGAAATACAAAAATATAATTAATTCCTTAATATAATGTTTAACACCCATCCTTTAAAGGGAATTTGTCACCTATTTTGACCATATAAAACCGTTTACAATGTGCAATAAAGTACACTATTGAGGCTGTTGCCTTCTGGAACAGGAGAATCGTGCAGGCGCAGGCACTCACCGATACTGCGCCTGCGCGGGATTTCGGAGGAAAAGAGAGGAGGAGGAAGGGAGGTCCGGTGCAATGAATAAAATAAATGACATAATGGGGAGGGGACGGCACCGTAGGCCAAGAGAGGAGGAAGGAACACCCGTTGAAGTGAATAAATAAAATGACGTAATCGGGAGGGGGCGGCGCCGTAGGCCAAGAGAGGAGGAAGATGGTGCAATGAATAAATTAAATGACGTAGTGGGGAGGGGCGGCGCCGTCCGGCAAGTATTTCTTAGGAGGCGTGCTGGGCTTGGAAGAAAGGCCGGCTGGGCACTGCAGGGGGGCGTTACTGGGCACTAGAGCAGAGTAATAACGCCCCTCTGGGCACCTTGGAACCTCATTTGCATATCAGACAAATCACTTTTTTATAAGAATGAAAAGTTGAATAAAAGAAAGAAGACACATGCTGGTAGGTACTTTATTGCACATTGCTATGTAAACGGTTTTATATGGTCAAAATAGGTGACAGATTCCCTTTAAAGAAACGCACTGTTCACCATTACAAACAATTTTTTCCCCATTTCCCTGCCATTGCTCTGACTATTTGTATGAATGACTGCCAGAGTGCATCTGAAAGTATAGTTTCCATCAGTGCAGTTTGCAGGAACATAATTCTTTGCAGCTTTTCTAAAGCCTAGTAGTGTATTTGGGCACCATGGTTACCAGATTATGCGATTTGCTAAATTAGATATTGCCGTCAGTTTACTTAATCATAAAACACAAAAGGAAAATCAAAGAACAATGTGGTTACAATAGAATTTCACTCCAAGCTTAGGAGGATGCTTTCTACAGTCTATAATAACTGCTTTAGACTCACACTACTGTCATGGCTTCCCTTCTTAACATCACAGCTACGATGAATTAGCTTTCCAATAGAAAAATTACTAGTGTAATTTACAAATCACTAGTCAGTTTGCACATGGAGTATTGAAGACAGTTTCTGGTGCAAGAAATACATGTTAGAGTTTAAGTGGGTTCACAGTAATAAATGGAATTGAGATGAACCAAGATGAGTATCTCACCTCAGGTGACCGCCAACCTGACTCTGAGGGGCGGCAGTTTATGCCTATCCTCTTCGTTCAGTCTCATGGGCCACAGTCCTTTAGACAACACATCACTTAAATTTATGACAATTACCAAGCTAGTGGATTACACTGTCAGTGGGATTCAGATTTGTTAATGGTCTTCAATGTGTGCCAAGCGAAGTCAGCCGGCCTAAGAATCAAAGACACAGGCAACTTGCTGTGGAATGGATTCTCTTGTAGGCTTAGCCAGTAGAACTCTTTTATTAATTATAGCCTGCAGCACAGGGGTATAGCTAAAGGCTCATGGGCCCTAGTGCAAAAGTTCAGCCTGGGCCCCACTTCCCTCAGTGCTTTGTGGCTAGGGGCAGGGAAGCACATAGCCTTCATGCTGTCTAAGGCAAAAAAAATTAACTGCATCCTCCCAAGCCAAATTCTTTACCGAACTCTTTCCATCCAACCAGAAGTGTAACCTGACCAGTATGCACTTTCTATAATACTAGTGTCTTTTTGGTTTGCCTGGGTGAAAGGAGTCACACATAAGAGGAACTACTCCGCGTCCTTCATCAAAAAATCGAATCCTGGCTTTCTCCTCGACAACTCCAAATTGGAACCGTGGCGGGAAGAACATAATGTCGGCGCTACTTCAAGGACGCTAACATCGACCTGTAAGGCTGAGTTCACACTTGAGTTAGTTTGTCAGTTTTGGCCCCATAACTGCCCAAATAAGTGAAGTGTGCAGTGATTCTATGTGCGACGCCTGTCATCTGCATGTCATACTGACTCACAGTATTGTTTCTCTACCACAACAGACTCACTATGCGTGTTACTGCACCACTATACAGGCTCTCTGCAGCCAGGAAATAGCTGTTTTTTTATGTGATTTGCCGCTAATAAATTCATATCGAATCAAATATTTTCGGAGAAATTCTGTGAACCGGCCAAATCTAATTTTGTTAGTAAATTCCCCATATCTCTGATTGATGGGATGTGCTGAAAACAGAGTTCTGATACGTGGAGGTTCCACCTCGCAACTTAGAGAACTAAAGGGATCTGCGGCTAACATCTTGGTGGTAGCCACCACAGGACACCTTCAGAGATCTGGTTTAGTTCATATCTCAACGGGTCAGAGTTAATTTGGCAACATAAACTGGATCTACATGTTATTAGGCAGAAGGTTTCACTATTAGGGTTGAACGGTGGCTTAACATCAGTAGAATAGTGTAAACAATAGAAACAGAATCCCATATAACTCGAATACTGCAGCTAGAGTTTGACCCCAAGGGACTGCACAGAAGACAAAAGCTGCATGCCACATGATTCTCGAGTGGTTCTGATTCTTTCATGATAGTAAAGTTAAACAAACGGAGGCTAGAAGACCGTTGCTTAGATACATTGCATTATCCACCTCAGCATGATAGTCCACAATACATGAAATACAATATTACACTTTGGCTTGCTGTACTGGATATATGAGCTCCCACCAGGTGTCTTGTGGGAGAACATAGCTTAGTAAATGTGGGTACAAATTTCACCTAATTTATTCTCTGATCTTATCCCACTCACATCAGCTTGCTGTCTGCATAATAATTAGTGTGCGTAAGGAAAGCTATGAGAAGAAAGAGTGAACACTATCTTCAAAAACAGATAATAATGTACCATTAATGTCATTTTAAATGCACAAAATTAGACATTAGTGGTCATTTGGGAAAATAAGATGCAAATATGATGCTAATTAAGATGTACTTGTACTTATAGTACTGTTGTATTTTTAGTGCCATTAAGCAGGTTAGGAAAGTGGAAGCCCAAAAGTAAGGTCAGGAAAGAGGGAAAATGAGGACTCATCAGTTGGCTCATTAATTTTAGTATAAATATACAAATGTAAAATTATTTTACGCCCTCTGACAAATGTAAGCCTTTAATTTGCATATTCTGCTCTGCAAAGTTGTTCCCTCTATTACATGTACAGAAATGCACTACTATTCCTCTATTATGGGAATTGCTTTCTCTGAGTGAAAACTAATAGAACATGGCAGTGGTTTTGGGCTAAAATAGCATGTAGGCTTCCTGAAGAGAGTGGTTACAGGGGAAAAAAAAGGAGCCCATGCACTTTCAAATGAAGGAGTCCATGTCTGTATATTGCGGACACATGGTCAGTGCCCTTTCATTGCAGACCACAATTTGTGGTCTGACGCATGGGCAAAGGCCAAAAACGACTGTGTGCATGAGGCCTTACTCATGAAAGAAGAGATTACAAGAGAACAAGAACACCAGACAATTGATGTATATTTCCTTAATATGACTTTCGGTGAACCTGGGAATAAAGCCAATATGGCAGAGCTGTTTGATTATTCTGGGATATTACACCTTTGTGCTCTACTGTGTTAAAGGGAATCTGTCACCTTGAAGAGGTGGGCTTGTTTTATTTGATTTTAATCTTTATTTTATATACCTAACCGGTAATAGGAAATCGTAAAAGTGTGAGCCCCACTTATGGTTCTACAGAGGGAAAGAGACTGTTAATTTTTATTGGTATTTTTAGGTTTATTCCATTTATATATCCACATTTGTATATTTGAAATATTTTTAGTTTTATATATTAAATACTATTTTATCTACAATCGCTGGAGCTGGTGTTATGCTGGTTATAAGTGCATGTTATTAGCTAGAGGGTAGTAGATGACCATGTGGTGAGCATCTCTATCCAATTTGTTTATAAGATCCATTTATAAACTTAAAGCCAAAAAGCACCCAAATGGTTCCTAGTGGAAATCATTCTAACACTGACATTTCTGTCTCTGCAGTAGAGAGAGAAGTTAAAACTTTAGACACCTGGACATATTTCTTACATATTTTGACAACTAGGGATAAACAGATCTGCATCACTTGACTATAAAGCCATTTTTTCCAATATATACTCTCCCATGTACAGTGTTCATTTTAGAATATGTTCAGATATCATAGTCAAAAATCAGAATGATATACTCAATGACCAACCCTTTATAAAATATCACAATGTATTGTAATGCATACACATAGCATTTATTAAACTATATAAAACCATATGGCCCTATAAAAAGACAGCGACAAGTACATATGAGTAAAAATTCACATGAAATCACAGTCCCTCTATCTTCTTGTAGTGCAGAGCTCTCGCACTATTCGATACAATAGTAACAAATGTCCCATAGCGTTATTATGTGCACAAGTATGAGGTTTGCTGCTATGAATTTTGTAGCAGTCCTGATGTTTAAAATGCCCCCAAAATCTTCAAACAGCCTTTGAGATTTATATCAGGATGCAAGTATGATATATCCAGCTTGAATACAAATAGTATTTGGTTTCTTACTGCAAACTCAATGTGTCTGTTGTTTGAAATATACATACGTGAATATGTGGCTTTTGGATCCCAATATTCATAATCAGACCCTGCGCTAGTGCCGGCACTTTTAGTGCCAGTTTTAACGCATGCGGATTGTGAGCAGAGAGATGCTGGATATAATCTGTGGCTATAGATAGCCATTTTGAAATGGTGCAATAACTTTATCCTGAATTTCTTCATCCCAAGTATATAAATATTGCTATAGTTTAGCAGTCACCACACGTGTTTCGAAACCAAAGCGGTTTATTCCTCAGTGGTGCAAGATGTACTAGAAAAGAGGGACGGGATCACTCATTATTTTGGGGCGATCTAAAAAACTACACCAGAATGAGTTATAGATATAATGTGTATTTGTATGCTAAATCACACAGCCAAAGAAAATCTATAGCTGACTATAGCTGAAACTATAACTCAAGGTAGGTGCATGTGAATTAATAGGTATTTTACTTGTATGATATGCTGATGAAAAATTGGTCATTTTACCTATTTTTAAGAAATAACATAGCTGTAGCCGAGCCTATAGCTCAATGGTCAGGCTTTTAGGTCATGCCCAGTAGCTTTTAGGTTTAAGATCCAGTAGCAACCTAAAAAACTGTATTTTTAAATCCTAGCTAGGAGACAAATTAAAGTGATGTTTGACTTTGATGTCTGACTAACCTCACTGGTCAGTGTCAAAGTCAAAAAATCAAAATGAGCTTTAGATTCACTATGGTTTTGTATGCTAAATCACATGGCCAAAGAAAATAGACAGCTATACATGGCTAAGCCTATAGCTATGTTATATGGTTTCTGACTCCCAGATGGAACGTTTAGGATTCAAGACCAGATAGAAAACTAAAAAAAAAAGAGTAACATTTTTAAACCCTTGCTTGGAGACAACTTCAAATAATGTTTGAATTTAATGTCTGACTTTCCTAACAGGTCAGCATCAAAGCCAGAATGAGTTTTAGATTTACTATGTCTATGCTAAATCACACAACCAAAGAAAATCTGCTACTTACTATGACTGAGCCTATAGTTTAGGCTACTTTCACACTCGCGTTTTGGCTTTCCGTTTGTGAGATCCGTCATAGGCTCTCACAAGTGGTCCAAAACGGATCAGTTTTGCCTTAATGCATTCTGAATGGAAAAGGATCTGCTCAGAATGCATCAGTTTCCTACGATCAGTCTCCATTCCGCTCTGGAGGCGGACACCAAAATGCTTCCTGCAGTGTTTTTTGCTGTCTGCTTGAAGAAACTGAGGCAAACGGATCCGTCCTGGCACACAATGTAAGTCAATAGGGATGGATCGGTTTTCTTTGGCACTATTGACTTTCAATGGAGTTTATGGCAGATCCATCTTGGCTATGTTACAGATAATACAAACTGATCCGTTCATGATGGATGCATGCGTACATGGATTGCAGGATAAAACTTACCAGGAAAGATTAAGGACTTTAACATGTATAGCTTGGAAGAAAGACGAGACAGAGGGGATATGATAGAAACTTTTAAATACATAAAGGGAATCAACAAGGTAAAAGAGGAGAGAATATTTAAAAGAAGAAAAACTGCTACAAGAGGACATAGTTTTAAATTAGAGGGGCAAAGGTTTAAAAGTAATATTAGGAAGTATTACTTTACTGAGAGAGTAGTGGATGCATGGAATAGCCTTCCTGCAGAAGTGGTAGCTGCAAATACAGTGGAGGAGTTTAAGCATGCATGGGATAGGCATAAGGCTATCCTTCATATAAGATAGGGCCAGGGGCTATCCATAGTATTTAGTATATTGGGCAGACTAGATGGGCCAAATGGTTCTTATCTGCCAACACATTCTATGTTTCTATGCGGTTGTATTATTGTAACTGATCCATTTTGCAGATACATGACGGATCTGCCCAAAACGCGAGTGTGAAAGTAGCCTTAGTGGTAAGGATCCTGGTTTGCAGACAGCAGCTTTGTGGTTCAAGACCCATTAGAAACCTTAAAATAATTGCATTCTCTAGTTAAGAGACAAATTCAAATGATGTCTGATGTTCCTTATTGGTCAGGGTCAAATGAGTTTCAGATATAATGTGTATTTGTTGCTACACACATAGCCAAAGAAAAAGCCCTCAAGTAAGTAAACACACTTTACACCCTTAAGTGAAAACCCCTATTGCACCTGAAAGTGAATCTCTTATCGCACCATAAAGGAAGTGAACCTCTTATTGCAATTCAACATAAGTAAACCCAAGTTGCACTCTAAAGTAAGTGAACTCACTTTGCACCCTCAAGTAAGTAAACCCTATATTACAACCTAAAGTAAGTGAATCCCTTATTGAAGCCTAAAGTATGTAAACTCCTTATTACAGCCTAAAGAATATGAACTGCCAATGCACCTTAAAGTAATAATACTTCTTATTGCATCCTAAATTAAGTGAACCCCCTATTGCAACGTAAAGTATCAACCAAATTTTCACTCTAAAGTGAACCCTCCTTTGCAACCTTAATGTTTGAGGATAGAAAAAAATGCAGATCAAAGGTTTCTAATGTCCAACAATTTAAGAAACTGATAGGCAAATTAAAACATTAGAACTCGTACAATTTTGTTTTGTTGGCGTGCGGAAGAAATCTGCGGTACAGACTTACATGAAGAAACTGAAACAGTATGTGCATGAAGAATTCGGCAGAAAAACGTCCAAAAGAAGCCAGCTGAGGAGCGCAGGATACCAAAGAGTTGCTTTATTCTGTAATGCGTTTTGAAAGCATGCCTGGTGTCTGATAAAGAAAGCGGAACCTTTTAGAAACCGGTAACATGAATAAAGCTGGTGTGTGGTATCATGCGCTTCTCAGCTGCTTCTTTGGACATTTTTCTGCTAGCTTCAAGGATCTTTCTGGATTACCAGTGGGCAGTGCTGCGGTTACACATATTCCTTCCCTTTGAGGGTTAATGTGCTTCTCAGAGTTGTGCCTGCATTTGCACAACTCTATCCGATCAGCTTCATTACCTATCTGCTGTTCTAGGTCTCTAGTGCATGTGTATTTCACCATGGAGCCCCGTTTTTTCTATTTATTTCCTTCTGAAAAAGTCAGCAGTACTGACTTAAATGAGGATGCTAAGATGGCATGGGGGAAGATTTTCCATCTCCCTTGTGCCAGAAAAGTGATATTTAAAAGTCACTTATTTTAGGGTATAAAGTGGGTTCAGTTATGTAAGGTGCAATTTGGAATTTGTCATCTAGCTAGGGTACTTTGGGGTGCAATAGGGAGTTCACTTACTTTAGCATGCAATAAGGGATTCACATATAGGTGCAAAGTGGAATCACTTTAGGAGTCAATAGGAAGTTCATTTATTTCTGAGTGCAATAAGATGTTCACTTTAGAGTGTAATAACAGGTTCACTTACTTTAGGGTGCATTAGTAGTTCACATACTTTAAGTTACAATAGAGGGTTCACTTATTTTATGTTATAATGGGGATTTAGTTACTTAAGGGTGCAAAGTTTTCTTTGGCCATGTGATTTAACTAGCAAATATACAGTGTATCTGAAACTCACTTCTTAAGGCCTCTTTCAGACTACCGGTTTTTTTTTCAGTTTTTTGCGTTCCGTATACGGTCCGTATACGGAACCATTCATTTCAATGGTTCCGCAAAAAAAACGGAATGTGTTCCGTATGCATTCCGTTTCCGTATTTCCGTTTTTCCGTTCCGTTGAAAGATAGAACATGTCCTATATTTGGCCGCAAATCACGGTCCGTGGCTCCATTCAAGTCAATGGGTCCGCAAAAAAAACGGAACACATACGGAAATGCATCCGTATGTCTTCCGTATCCGTTCCGTTTTTTGCGGAACCATCTATTGAAAATGTTATGCCCAGCCCAATTTTTTCTATGTAATTACTGTATACTGTATATGCCATACGGAAAAACGGAACGGAACAACGGAACGGAAACGGAACCACAACGGAAGCAAAAAACGGAACAACGGATCCGTGAAAAACGGACCGCAAAACACTGAAATGGACATACTGTAGTGTGAAAGAGGCCTAAGGGTGCAAAGTAGGTTCACTTACTTTAGGGTGCATTGAAAGTTCAAATACCTTAGAGTGGGTTTGCCTAGATTGGATTGCAATATGGGGTTCACTTAGTTTGGGTGGTAATAAGGGGTTCACTTACTTTAGGGCGCAATAATGGTTTCACTAACTTTAAAGTGCAATAGGGGGTTTACTTTTCAGTAACAGGTTCACTTACTTTAGGGTGCAATACGGGGTTCACTTAATTTAAAATGCAATAAGGAGTTCATTTACTTAAGGGTGCAATAAGGGGGTCACTTTAGGGTGCAATAGCGGATTCCTTAATTTAGAGTGCAGTAGGGGGTCACTTACTTTAGGGTGCAGTAGGGGTTTCACTCAATTAAAGATGCAAAGTGGGTTATTTACTTCCGAGTTTTTTTTTGGATATGTGTTTTAGCAGCAAATACACAGTGTATAGAAACATAGAAAAATAGAATGTGTCGGCAGATAAGAACCATTTGGCCCATCTAGTCTGCCCAATATATCTGAATCCTATGAATAGTCCCTGGCCCTATCTTATATGAAGGATAGCCTTATGCCTATCCCATGCATGCTTAAACTCCTTCACTGTATTTGCCGCTACCACTTCTGCAGGAAGGCTATTCCATGCATCCACTACTCTCTCAGTAAAGTAATACTTCCTTATATTACTTTTAAACCTTTGCCCCTCTAATTTAAAACTGTGTCCTCTTGTGGTAGTTTTTCTTCTTTTAAATATTCTCTCCTCCTTTACCGAGTTGATTCCCTTTATGTATTTAAAAGTTTCTATCATATCCCCTCTGTCTCTTCTTTCTTCCAAGCTATACATATTAAGGTCTTTTAACCTTTCCTGGTAAGTTTTATCCTGCAATCCATGTACTAGTTTAGTAGCTCTTCTCTGAACTCTCTCTAGAGTATCTATATCCTTCTGGAGATATGGCCTCCAGTACTGCACACAATACTCCAAGTGAGGTCTCACCAGTGATCTGTACAGCGGCATAAGCACTTCACTCTTTCTACTGCTTATACCTCTCCCTATACATCCAAGCATTCTGCTGGCATTTCGTGCTGCTCTATTACATTGTCTTCCCACCTTTAAGTCTTCTGAAATAATTACTCCTAAATCCCTTTCCTCAGATACTGAGGTCAGGACTGTGTCAAATATTCTATATTCTGCCCTTGGGTTTTTACGCCCCAGGTGCATTATCTTGCACTTATCCACATTAAATTTCAGTTGCCAGAGTTCTGACCATTCTTCTAGTTTTCCTAAATCCTTTTCCATTTGGCGTTTCCCTCCAGGAACATCAACCCTGTTACATATCTTTGTGTCATCAGCAAAAAGACAAAACTTACCATCGAGGCCTTTTGCAATATCACTTATGAAGATATTAAACAAAATTGGTCCCAGTACAGATCCCTGTGGAATCCCACTGGTAACATGACCTTGTTTTGAATGTTCTCTATTGACTACAACCCTCTGTTGTCTGTCACTCAGCCACTGCCTAATCCACTCAACAATATGGGAGTCCATGCTCAATGACTGCAGTTTATTGATAAGTCTTCTATGTGGGACAGTGTCAAAAGCCTTACTAAAATCTAGATATGCGATGTCTACTGCACCTCCACTGTCTATTATTTTAGTCACCCAGTCAAAAAAATCTATAAGATTTGTTTGACATGATCTCCCTGAAGTAAACCCATGTTGTTTTTCATCTTGCAATCCATGGAATTTTAGATGTTCCACAATCCTATCCTTTAGTAGGGTTTCCATTAATTTGCCTACTATTGATGTCAGACTCACTGGTCTATAGTTGCTCGATTCCTCCCTACTACCTTTCTTGTGGATGGGCACGACATTTGCCAATTTCCAATCTTCCGGGACGACTCCTGTTACTAATGATTGGTTAAATAAATCTGTTAACGGTTTTGCCAGCTCACCACTAAGCTCTTTTAATAATTTTGGGTGTATCTTATCAGGCCCCTGTGACTTATTTGTCTTCACTTTAGACAGCAAACTTAGAACATCTTCCTCTGTAAAGACACATGCATCAAACGATTTAATAGTCATACTTTCTAGTGGAGGTCCTTCTCCTTCTTTTTCTTTTGTAAAAACTGAACAGAAGCATTCATTAGTTTTAATTTAGTTATTCCTTGTTTTAATTTCCTTTTTTCATTTATATATCTGAAAAATGTCTTATCCCCTTTTTTCATAGACTGAGCTAGTTTTTCTTCTGCCTGAGCTTTAGAAGTTCTTATAACTTGCTTGGCCTCTTTCTGCCTAATCTTGTAGATTTCCTTATCTTCATTGCTCTGGGTTTTTTTATAATTACAAAATGATAGCTTTTTATTTTTAATGATTTGGGCCACTTCTGCTGAGTACCACAGTGGTCTCTTCCTTTTTTTGCTTTTACTGACAGGTCTAATGCAATTTTCTGTTGCCTTCAATAATGCACCTTTTAAGTAGTCCCATTTCTCCTGGACTCCATGGATCTGAAACTTATTTGACTCTGACGAGTGAGGAAAGTCAGACATCAAAGTCGAACATCACTTTAATTTGTCTCCTAGCTAAAGTTTAAAAATATATATATATTTTTTATTTTTCTATTCGGTCTTGAACCCCCCAAAATACTATTTGCAAGCCAGAAGCTTAACCCTTGAGCTATCGGCTCAGCTACAGTTGTGCCTATTCTTGCAAATAAGCAAAATGTAAAAAAAATAGCAGCATTTCGATAAGTAAAATGCCTATTATTGCAACTGCACATACCATTGAGCTATAGGCTCAGCTATAGTCAGATATGGACTTTCTTTGGTTGTGTGGTTTAGCATTCAAATACACAGAATATCTAAAACTCATTCTGACTTGGATATCTCAATCTGAGTTTGACTTTAATATCTGACTTTCTTCACAGGTCAGGGTCAAAGTCAGATGTCAGAGTCAAATGTCAAAGTCAGGTGTCGGAGTCAGATATCAAATCCAGAGTCAGATATCAAAGTCAGGTGTCAGATATCAAAGTCATAGTCAGGTGTCAAAATCAAGTGTCAGAGTCAGATGTGAGAGTCAGGTATCTGGTGAGGGTATTTTGCCTCAAACAGACATTATTCTGATATTTGACTATGATCCTATAATTTTGTATCCAGCAGATGTTTATCACTGTTAAAAGTAAAAATACATTTCACTAGCAACATTTTAGATCCTTTCTGTATAAATGTCCTAGTTGAAAGCATCTAGTTTAAAAAAAACGATGAGCTCAGCTATTGAATACTTTCATGTATTGCATTTTTCCTATGTGTTTTCATCTGTACTCTTTCAAAAATACTGTTCACAGCGTATCTAGCCTACAAAATCGCTAGTATGGTACCTTGACCTCTGAATCCGTTGATTTCTGCAAAACATTATTTGGATAGATAATAATTGTCATTAAATTGCTGAGAGAAAATCACCATTGTGACCCAGGTCTTAGTTGGTGCTGTTCATACTGGTCTGTTTTTCTACTGTATTTTTACAGGAAGTGGTTTTGCTGTTGAGTAATTTAAGAAATACAGTGGAAGCAGAAAAACGGTTACCAAAGTTAAAATTACAGTTAAAATTCATAGAAAGAAAGTATGTAAAGTAAGCAGGGAGAGACACTGTGGTACCATTGTGATTTGCAAACTCTTATTTATTAATCATTTAAATTTTACAGGATTTTCTCTGTTTTTGTATGTAAGACATATTGAGTGCATCATGCAAAAATAAACAACTTTTCAATATATACTTTGTGTTTCATTTTCTCAATATTTTCAAGATCTCTGCCTATGATCAGTGAATGTCATGTTTTGGTTCAGTTGACTTGTCTCTGGCATGAAGGACTAAAGCAAGAAGATATATTAATAGTATAACCACCAGGTAGTTTATAGGTGCACTTTTTATCATACAATGAGTTAAATGAAAGTCTAGAGTGTCTTTACTGAGATTTGCTAAATTATGCAATATTCTGCGCATAACACATGCAGAGAAACTGTTGGATTGCAGTCATTTTTAAACTCCAGCTGTAAGATTTCTGAATGGCCAGCAGGGGAAATGAATGTCTGAATGCAGGCTTCCCTGGCAACAGCTGCTGATCATCAGGGGTTAGTCAGACTCACATTGTTTAGGAGGGTTTCATTTTAGTTAGGTAGTTTAGTAGTTTTTTTTTTTATGAGATAACCCCTTTAAAGTTTTGATGTTATCTACTATCCATAGCATAGGGAATAACTAAGTGATCACTGGGGGTTCGATCATTGGGACCTCCAGCCAATACAGAGAACGGGGATCACGTTCCTCCGATCTGATGGATTGGCAGGTCAGACATTCACCATGCCACTCCATCCATTCTCTATGGGACTGCCAGAGATAGTCAAGTGCATCACTTAACTGTCAGGACATGTATATGCTATATTTTTCTAACCACCCAGTAGTTTCCACACAGTGGTTGTGATGTCAGTTGTTTAGGGTTTTGCATTCATATGGTAATATTGGAGTCATTAATACAATTCACGGAAAGCTAAAGAAGTTGGCAACTATCTGCACATGTGTTGGGAATAGATAGATAGATAGATAGCTAATTGACAGATACATACTGTAGATAGACACAAGGGTTACAATAATAAATAAAAACAAGGGCAACACAGCAAAAAAAGAAACAGTGTGGCTGGGTGTCAGCGGCTGTGGGGTCAATCCACACACCATACTTACATAAAATGATAAATTCCACGGCACATCCAAAAAAAACGTGAGTTTTATTCCCCAAAAATATATTGTTTATATATATTACAGACACTACTCATAAAAAGTTAGGGATAAATTGGCTAGCAGGTGAAATTTCAGTGAACCTACAATGCACTCCAACCTTTACAGGTGACCGTCTCTAAACTTTTGAATGCACATATCCAACTGTTCAATGTTTCAATACTTTTTGCAAAACTTGTTGTTTTCTAACATGTAGCTTAAAGGCAAAATTCATAACAGGTGTTTGATCCATGAATCACCCAATACATTTCCTGGTTCAAATAGAAATGGTATTCATACAGTCCTCCTCATCATGCTGTTCATATTTTGACATCATGATGACCCCTAACAATTCTATGCATCAGCCAATGATATCATTAGATGAGCTCTTGGTGGTAGTGGTGTTAGAGGGGGGTGTAGTCAATACAGAACTGCCCTACACTTTGTGAATGGTACAGTGACATGCCCATACTACTTGAATAACATAATGAATCCAGCCATTGTGTCTCTGCATGAAAAACACAGGCCTAATTTAATCTTCATGGACAACTATGCGCCAGCTCATTGAAGTCCTGAAATGGAGTTTCCTGTACTTTCTCCAGACCTCAATCTTATTGAAAATCTATGGGATCAGCTGAATCGCCGTGTAGAGGCTCCTAACTCTCTACCCCATAACCTTAATGACCTGATGTTCGCCCTTCAAGAAGAGTAGGGCATAACTAGGCCTGATGAAGAGCTACTGTTTAGCCCGAAACGTTGCCATAATCTGTTGTGCAACATGTCCGGCTGAATAAAAGTCACAAATTACTTCATCATATCATTTGGAGTGCTGTCTGATTATACTAAGTCTTAAAGTGTTGTTCCTGAGGTGGAGCCAGGAACTTATCCAGACAAGCACCCACAACAGCCAGATTGTTGTTGAGTGCTGTGATCACCCAAGGTTGTACTACTTTCATGATATAATATCACTGTAGTGTGAACTTTAGTTTTTCCATAAATTACACCGAAAAGCCAAATAACCCCAACTTTTTGTGAGGCGTGTATATTGAGAGAGGTAGAAATGACATAAATTCTGTATACTTTAGCATTGTTGCCACTCAGCTTGTGTAAAGGTCACTCAAAGGACAGAGCTTTAAAAGCATAGTATGAGTAATTTAACAAAACAAAGCTTGGAAAAAGATTGGGCAAATTAATCCATGTATAGTCAATGCATTTACATTGTCAGAAAACAACTGAAAATATAGTTGAATTGGTAGAAAATATAGCAGCTGCCTAAAACAGCATCACACTAAGAAACTTCTCGGTGAAAGTTCATATACAGAGACGAGCAAAGTTTTGAAAAATTCCATTTGGCAGCTTAGCCAAAGATTGACAAGAAATTCAATTTGCTATGAATCAATTTGCAACTAATCACTAAGTTAAAAGCCCTACTTTCATAATATAATATCACTGTAGTGTGAATTTTTTAGGTTTTTCCATAAATTACACCGAAAAGCCAAATATTCCTAACTTTTTGTGAGGCGTGTATGTTGAGAGAGGTAGAAAAGATATAAATTCTGTCTACTTTAGCATTGTAGCCACTCAGCTTGTGTAAAGGTCGCTCAAAGGACAGAGCATAGTATGAGTAATTTAACCAAACAAAGCTTGTAAAAAGATTGGGCAAATTATTCTATGTATAGTCAATGCACTCACATTGTCAAAAATCAACTGAAAATATAGTTGAATTGGTAGAAAATATAGCAGCTGCCTAAAACAGCACCACACCAAGAAACCTCTCGGTGAAAGTTCATATACAGTACCGACCGAAGTTTTGAAAAATTCCATTTGGCAGCTTCACCAAAGTCTGACAAGAAATTAAATTTGCTATGAATTAATTTGATACAAATCTTTAAGTTAAAACCCTGTTTAGCCGATGAATCAATGGGACCATTTTTAACAGCCGCTTAGACAGAAGTGTACCCTTCCTAATGGCTGTTAAAAATGGTAATACGCTAGTGCAATATGGCTAAAAAAGACTTGCCGAAGGACGTGCACTGAGCACGAGCCGCCATGCTCAGGGCAGGTCCTACGGCAGGTCGTTTTCAATCAAGAGCGGAGTGCCTCTATGCGAGCAAGTGGATGAGGTGAGTATATATTTTTTCCGTTCTTTCGAAGACAACTCCAGACGGCATTTTGGGAAAAATAATTAGTTACCACAAAGTGCAAGGAAATCCGGATTTGTTTAGAATGAAATTTTTCCTAAAATTCGGACCAAATTCCACTTCGGATGCTTCGCTTCGCTCAACACTATTCATATACTGTAAAAAATTCTGAAATAACAAATTCTCAGAGTTTCAAATCAATTATGCTTCATCTGCACTCTAGATTAACTTTAACTAGTGTAATTGTAAAAATGTAATTTTAATATTTAAAGGCTATAAACAGAGATGAGCGGATTGATTCTAAATTAATCAAATTCCTTATGAATTCCTCCCAAACTTCCAACTAATAAGAAGTTTTTGGGATTCTTTCTAGATGATGATGCTGCATATCCTGTGAAAACAGCTTTGTGTGTGCTTTCCTCCCTATTTACAACCTGCATGAGCTGCCTTCCTTTGTTACTCTCCACACACATCTTCTATAGAACACCTTCTACTATTACTTATAACACTGAAAGAAGAAAAGGGAAGCAGAGAGAGTCAGAAACACCAGCATGTACACAAAGTCTACAAAATGTTAAGAAATTTCCAATTAATTATATTTAGTTAAACTTTGCATTTAGGGTTAAAGTGTCCATAGCCTTTAAGTTTGAAAGCATAAACATGTTCATTGAGTTTACTCTTCAGTGGAAGTCAGGTTTATAAATATTAATATAATACTAAAATATTAGTAGTTTCTTGATTACTTTGCTTATCAAATTGAGTCAATTGATGATCTATCCCAGAGTGCTTGGCTTGGACAGTACATTTAAACAAGCTTGCCAACAGCATAGCCAGGAGGATTGAACCAGGTTGATGATTGTTAAACAGATGAAACACTTATGTGCTTGTACACTAGCATTGGATAATATCCTAAACCTATTTTTGTTCCAAAAGCACCAGATCCAAATTTCAGAGATACAAAGTGACACTAATTGCAGTGCGTGCATTTACATGCCAGCAACTCCAATGTGATTAAATTCACTGAAAACAGTATGACTGCACCATGTAGCCATTTGGATTACACTTTAAAGAGAGTATATGCTGATAAAAGTTTACTTTGGCTCATATTGTGCTTCACATAAAGATCTTTGTGATCTTCACGAAGTAGCAAAAAAAATAAATTCATTAGTAAGCTGTTAAAACTCATTCAGAGATAATAATGAACTCCATGCTCCAAAAACTCAGATTAATCACAAGGTTGATAAACAAATAAAGTATAATAATGAATTAACAGACAGTAAAACATTGTCTACTGTCTCCAAAATATGCAAATGACATCCCATATAAACATCCCATATAAGGTTGTTAACGTTAAAAAAAAGGTATGGTTATGCTAGCTTAAAAACACCTTTTTATGGTTTAATAATATAAACTGCATAAAAATGTGTATGTTTTTAAAGTTATTGCATTATTTATGTTTCACTGATCCTGAGTTATAGCTTAAATGTTAGTCCAGAACTTTTTTTATATATTATGAGGCAGCACGTGGTGCATGGATTGGACACCACTTCCTACAAACACAAATTATCAGATCAAATTCTGTACGATTGACCAATGTTATTGTACCTATCTTTTCTTGCAATATGTGCCAAAATTTGATGCAGCTCTGATGCATAATGCTGCATCAAGTTCCAGAACTATGTATGAAATAAGTGCACTGAGAAGAATAATCCATTGCACCTGATTTGGCAAGGGCACGTGATTTAGGAGAAATAAAGGCTTGTCTTAAGATTAGAGTTGAGCGAACACCTGGATGTTCGGGTTCGAGAAGTTCGGCCGAACATCCCGGAAATGTTCGGGTTCGGGATCCGAACCCGATCCGAACTTCGTCCCGAACCCGAACCCCATTGAAGTCAATGGGGACCCGAACTTTTCGGCACTAAAACGGCTGTAAAACAGCCCAGGAAAGGGCTAGAGGGCTGCAAAAGGCAGCAACATGTAGGTAAATCCCCTGCAAACAAATGTGGATAGGGAAATTAATTAAAATAAAAATTAAATAAATAAAAATTAACCAAAATCAATTGGAGAGAGGTTCCATAGCAGAGAATCTGGCTTCCCGTCACCCACCACTGGAACAGTCCATTCTCAGATATTTAGGCCCCGGCACCCAGGCAGAGGAGAGAGGTCCCGTAACAGAGAATCTGTCTTCATGTCAGCAGAGAATTAGTCTGCATGTCATAGCAGAGAATGAGGCTTCACGTCAGCCACCACTGCAACAGTCCATTGGCATATATTTAGGCCTAGCACACAGGCAGAGGAGAGAGGTCCCGTAACAGAGAATCTGGCTTCATGTCAGCAGAGAATCAGTCTGCATGTCATAGCAGAGAATGAGGCTTCACGTCAGCCACCACTGCAACAGTCCATTGGCATATATTTAGGCCCAGCACACACACAGGCAGAGGAGAGAGGTCCCGTAACAGAGAATCTGTCTTCATGTCAGCAGAGAATTAGTCTGCATGTCATAGCAGAGAATGAGGCTTCACGTCACCCACCACTGCAACAGTCCATTGGCATATATTTAGGCCTAGCACACAGGCAGAGCAGAGAGGTCCCGTAACAGACAATCTGGCTTCATGACAGCAGAGAATCAGTCTGCATGTCATAGCAGAGAATGAGGCTTCACGTCACCCACCACTGCAACAGTCCATTGGCATATATTTAGGCCTAGCACACAGGCAGAGCAGAGAGGTCCCGTAACAGACAATCTGGCTTCATGTCAGCAGAGAATCAGTCTGCATGTCATAGCAGAGAATGAGGCTTCACGTCACCCACCACTGCAACAGTCCATTGGCATATATTTAGGCCTAGCACACAGGCAGAGCAGAGAGGTCCCGTAACAGACAATCTGGCTTCATGACAGCAGAGAATCAGTCTGCATGTCATAGCAGAGAATGAGGCTTCACGTCACCCACCACTGCAACAGTCCATTGGCATATATTTAGGCCTAGCACACAGGCAGAGCAGAGAGGTCCCGTAACAGACAATCTGGCTTCATGTCAGCAGAGAATCAGTCTGCATGTCATAGCAGAGAATGAGGCTTCACGTCACCCACCACTGCAACAGTCCATTGGCATATATTTAGGCCTAGCACACAGGCAGAGCAGAGAGGTCCCGTAACAGACGATCTGGCTTCATGTCAGCAGAGAATCAGTCTGCATGTCATAGCAGAGAATCAGGCTTCACGTCAGCCACCACTGCAACAGTCCATTGTCATAAATTTAGGCCCAGCACCCAGGCAGAGGAGAGAGGTCCCGTAACAGACAATCTGGCTTCATGTCAGCAGAGAATTAGTCTGCATGTCATAGCAGAGAATCAGGCTTCATGTCAGCCACCACTGCAACAGTCCATTGGCATATATTTAGGCCTAGCACACAGGCAGAGGAGAGGTTCATTCAACTTTGGGTAGCATCGCAATATAATGGTAAAATGAAAATAAAAATAGGATTGAATGAGGAAGTGCCCTGGAGTCCAATAATATATGGTTATGGGGAGGTAGTTAATGTCTAATCTGGACAAGGGACGGACAGGTCCTGTGGGATCCATGCCTGGTTCATTTTTATGAACGTCAGCTTGTCCACATTGGCTGTAGACAGGCGGCTGCGTTTGTCTGTAATGACGCCCCCTGCCGTGCTGAATACACGTTCAGACAAAACGCTGGCTGCCGGGCAGGCCAGCACCTCCAAGGCATAAAAGGCTAGCTCTGGCCACGTGGACAATTTAGAGACCCAGAAGTTGAATGGGGCCGAACCATCAGTCAGTACGTGGAGGGGTGTGCACACGTACTGTTCCACCATGTTAGTGAAATGTTGCCTCCTGCTAACACGTTGCGTATCAGGTGGTGGTGCAGTTAGCTGTGGCGTGTTGACAAAAGTTTTCCACATCTCTGCCATGCTAACCCTGCCCTCAGAGGAGCTGGCCGTGACACAGCTGCCTTGGCGACCTCTTGCTCCTCCTCTGCCTTGGCCTTGGGCTTCCACTTGTTCCCCTGTGACATTTGGGAATGCTCTCAGTAGCGCGTCTACCAACGTGCGCTTGTACTCGCGCATCTTCCTATCACGCTCCAGTGCAGGAAGTAAGGTGGGCACATTGTCTTTGTAGCGTGGATCCAGCAGGGTGGCAACCCAGTAGTCCGCACAGGTTAAAATGTGGGCAACTCTGCTGTCGTTGCGCAGGCACTGCAGCATGTAGTCGCTCATGTGTGCCAGGCTGCCCAGGGGTAAGGACAAGCTGTCCTCTGTGGGAGGCGTATCGTCATCGTCCTGCCTTTCCCCCCAGCCACGCACCAGTGATGGACCCGAGCTGCGTTGGGTGCCACCCCGCTGTGACCATGCTTCATCCTCATCCTCCTCCACCTCCTCCTCATCCTCGTCCTCCTCGTCCTCCAGTAGTGGGCCCTGGCTGGCCACATTTGTACCTGGCCTCTGCTGTTGCAAAAAACCTCCCTCTGAGTCACTTCGAAGAGACTGGCCTGAAAGTGCTAAAAATGACCCCTCTTCCTCATCCTCCTCCTCCTCCTCCTGGGCCACCTCCTGTTCCATCATCGCCCTAAGTGTTTTCTCAAGGAGACATAGAAGTGGTATTGTAACGCTGATAACGGTGTCATCGCCACTGGCCATGTTGGTGGAGTACTCGAAACAGCGCAACAGGGCACACAGGTCTCGCATGGAGGCCCAGTCATTGGTGGTGAAGTGGTGCTGTTCTGTAGTGCGACTGACCCGTGCGTGCTGCAGCTGAAACTCCACTATGGCCTGCTGCTGCTCGCACAGTCTGTCCAGCATGTGCAAGGTGGAGTTCCACCTGGTGGGCACGTCGCATATGAGGCGGTGAGCGGGAAGGCCGAAGTTACGCTGTAGCGCAGACAGGCGAGCAGCGGCAGGATGTGAACGCCGGAAGCGCGAACAGACGGCCCGCACTTTATGCAGCAGCTCTGACATGTCGGGGTAGTTGTGAATGAACTTCTGCACCACCAAATTCAGCACATGCGCCAAGCAAGGGATGTGCGTCAAATTGGCTAGTCCCAGAGCTGCAACGAGATTTCGCCCATTATCACACACCACCAGGCCGGGCTTGAGGCTCACCGGCAGCAACCACTCGTCGGTCTGTTGTTCAATACCCCGCCACAACTCCTGTGCGGTGTGGGGCCTGTCCCCCAAACATATGAGTTTCAGAATGGCCTGCTGACGTTTACCCCGGGCTGTGCTGAAGTTGGTGGTGAAGGTGTGTGGCTGACTGGATGAGCAGGTGGAAGAAGAGGAGGAGGAAGCCGAGAAGGAGGAGGTGGCAACAGGAGGCAAAGAATGTTGCCCTGCGATCCTTGGCGGCGGCAGGACGTGCGCCAAACAGCTCTCCGCCTGGGGCCCAGCTGCCACTACATTTACCCAGTGTGCAGTTAGGGAGATATAGCGTCCCTGGCCGTGCTTACTGGTCCACGTATCTGTGGTTAGGTGGACCTTGCTACAGATGGCGTTGCGCAGTGCACACTTGATTTTATCGGATACTTGGTTGTGCAGGGAAGGCACGGCTCTCTTGGAGAAGTAGTGCCGGCTGGGAACAACATACTGTGGGACAGCAAGCGACATGAGCTGTTTGAAGCTGTCTGTGTCCACCAGCCTAAATGACAGCATTTCATAGGCCAGTAGTTTAGAAATGCTGGCATTCAGGGCCAGGGATCGAGGGTGGCTAGGTGGGAATTTACGCTTTCTATCAAATGTTTGTGAGATGGAGAGCTGAACGCTGGCGTGTGACATGGTTGAGACGCTTGGTGACGGAGGTGGTGGTGGTGGTGTTGGTGGTACATCCCCTGTTTGCTGGGCGGCAGGTGCCAACGTTCCTCCAGAGGCGGAGGAAGAGGCCGAGGCGGCAGCAGCAGAATAGGCCGAGGCGGCAGCAGCAGAAGAGGTAGCAGGGGGAGCCTGAGTGACTTCCTTGGTTTTAAGGTGTTTACTCCACTGCAGTTCATGCTTTGCATGCAGGTGCCTGGTCATGCAGGTTGTGCTCAGGTTCAGAACGTTAATGCCTCGCTTCAGGCTCTGATGGCACAGCGTGCAAACCACTCGGGTCTTGTCGTCAGCACATTGTTTGAAGAAGTGCCATGCCAGGGAACTCCTTGAAGCTGCCTTTGGGGTGCTCGGTCCCAGATGGCGGCGGTCAGTAGCAGGCGGAGTCTCTTGGCGGCGGGTGTTCTGCTTTTGCCCACTGCTCCCTCTTTTGCTACGCTGTTGGCTCGGTCTCACCACTGCCTCTTCCTCCGAACTGTGAAAGTCAGTGGCACGACCTTCATTCCATGTGGGGTCTAGGACCTCATCGTCCCCTGCATCGTCTTCCACCCAGTCTTGATCCCTGACCTCCTGTTCAGTCTGCACACTGCAGAAAGACGCAGCAGTTGGCACCTGTGTTTCGTCATCATCAGAGACATGCTGAGGTGGTATTCCCATGTCCTCATCATCAGGAAACATAAGTGGTTGTGCGTCAGTGCATTCTATGTCTTTCACCGCTGGGGAAGGGCTAGGTGGATGCCCTTGGGAAACCCTGCCAGCGGAGTCTTCAAACAGCATAAGAGACTGCTGCATAACTTGAGGCTGAGACAGTTTCCCTGGTATGCATGGGGGTGATGTGACAGACTGATGGGGTTGGTTTTCAGGCGCCATCTGTGCGCTTTCTGCAGAAGACTGGGTGGGAGATAATGTGAACGTGCTGGATCCACTGTCGGCCACCCAATTGACTAATGCCTGTACCTGCTCAGGCCTTACCATCCTTAGAACGGCATTGGGCCCCACCATATATCGCTGTAAATTCTGGCGGCTACTGGGACCTGAGGTAGTTGGTACACTAGGACGTGTGGATGTGGCAGAACGGCCACGTCCTCTCCCAGCACCAGAGGGTCCACTAACACCACCACGACCATGTCCACGTCCGCGTCCCTTACTAGATGTTTTTCTCATTGTTATGGTTCACCACAACAACAAATATATTATTTGGCCCAATGTATTGTATTCAAATTCAGCGGGATATAAATTTGAGGCCTAGTATTTAGGCGCTGGGTGACCGGTATGGATTTAGTGACAGAATTAGACTTGGAAATGCACAGAAGCGTGTGTGTGAAGTTATTCTGAATGACCCTATGTGCACCTTCAATATTATATACCCTTTTAGGGATAGATTTCAAATAGCTCTGATATAGCAGAAACCACTAAATTATGAAATTGCTAAATTGGGAATTGTACTTCAACCCAGAACAAAAAATGTGCTTTGACGGACACTAAATATCTTGCCCAGCAACAACAGTACAGCGGTGGGTAACGAGAGATTTAGAGGGATTTAAATTTGAGGCCTAGTATTTAGGCGCTGGGTGACAGGTATGGGTTTAGTGACAGAATTAGACTTGGAAATACACAGTAGCGGGTGTGTGTGAAGTTATTCTGAATGACCCAATGTGCACCTTCAATATTATATACCCTTTTAGGGATAGATTTCAAATAGCTCTGATATAGCAGGAACCACTAAATTATGAAATTGCTAAATTGGGAATTGTACTTCAACCCAGAACAAAAAATGTGCTTTGACGGACACTAAATATCTTGCCCAGCAACAACAGTACAGTGGTGGGTAACGAGAGATTTAGAGGGATTTAAATTTGAGGCCTAGTATTTAGGCGCTGGGTCACCGGTATGGATTTAGTGACAGAATTAGACTTGGAAATGCACAGAAGCGTGTGTGTGAAGTTATTCTGAATGACCCTATGTGCACCTTCAATATTATATACCCTTTTAGGGATAGATTTCAAATAGCTCTGATATAGCAGAAACCACTAAATTATGAAATTGCTAAATTGGGAATTGTACTTCAACCCAGAACAAAAAATGTGCTTTGACGGACACTAAATATCTTGCCCAGCAACAACAGTACAGCGGTGGGTAACGAGAGATTTAGAGGGATTTAAATTTGAGGCCTAGTATTTAGGCGCTGGGTCACCGGTATGGATTTAGTGACAGAATTAGACTTGGAAATGCACAGAAGCGTGTGTGTGAAGTTATTCTGAATGACCCAATGTGCACCTTCAATATTATATACCCTTTTTGGGATAGATTTCAAATAGCTCTGATATAGCAGGAACCACTAAATTATGAAATTGCTAAATTGGGAATTGTACTTCAACCCAGAACAAAAAATGTGCTTTGACGGACACTAAATATCTTGCCCAGCAACAACAGTACAGCGGTGGGTAACGAGAGATTTAGAGGGATTTAAATTTGAGGCCTAGTATTTAGGCGCTGGGTCACCGGTATGGATTTAGTGACAGAATTAGACTTGGAAATGCACAGAAGCGTGTGTGTGAAGTTATTCTGAATGACCCTATGTGCACCTTCAATATTATATACCCTTTTAGGGATAGATTTCAAATAGCTCTGATATAGCAGAAACCACTAAATTATGAAATTGCTAAATTGGGAATTGTACTTCAACCCAGAACAAAAAATGTGCTTTGACGGACACTAAATATCTTGCCCAGCAACAACAGTACAGCGGTGGGTAACGAGAGATTTAGAGGGATTTAAATTTGAGGCCTAGTATTTAGGCGCTGGGTGACAGGTATGGGTTTAGTGACAGAATTAGACTTGGAAATACACAGTAGCGGGTGTGTGTGAAGTTATTCTGAATGACCCAATGTGCACCTTCAATATTATATACCCTTTTGGGATAGATTTCAAATAGCTCTGATATAGCAGGAACCACTAAATTATGAAATTGCTAAATTGGGAATTGTACTTCAACCCAGAACAAAAAATGTGCTTTGACGGACACTAAATATCTTGCCCAGCAACAACAGTACAGTGGTGGGTAACGAGAGATTTAGAGGGATTTAAATTTGAGGCCTAGTATTTAGGCGCTGGGTCACCGGTATGGATTTAGTGACAGAATTAGACTTGGAAATGCACAGAAGCGTGTGTGTGAAGTTATTCTGAATGACCCTATGTGCACCTTCAATATTATATACCCTTTTAGGGATAGATTTCAAATAGCTCTGATATAGCAGAAACCACTAAATTATGAAATTGCTAAATTGGGAATTGTACTTCAACCCAGAACAAAAAATGTGCTTTGACGGACACTAAATATCTTGCCCAGCAACAACAGTACAGCGGTGGGTAACGAGAGATTTAGAGGGATTTAAATTTGAGGCCTAGTATTTAGGCGCTGGGTCACCGGTATGGATTTAGTGACAGAATTAGACTTGGAAATGCACAGAAGCGTGTGTGTGAAGTTATTCTGAATGACCCTATGTGCACCTTCAATATTATATACCCTTTTAGGGATAGATTTCAAATAGCTCTGATATAGCAGAAACCACTAAATTATGAAATTGCTAAATTGGGAATTGTACTTCAACCCAGAACAAAAATGTGCTTTGACGGACACTAAATATCTTGCCCAGCAACAACAGTACAGCGGTGGGTAACGAGAGATTTAGAGGGATTTAAATTTGAGGCCTAGTATTTAGGCGCTGGGTGACAGGTATGGGTTTAGTGACAGAATTAGACTTGGAAATACACAGTAGCGGGTGTGTGTGAAGTTATTCTGAATGACCCAATGTGCACCTTCAATATTATATACCCTTTTTGGGATAGATTTCAAATAGCTCTGATATAGCAGGAACCACTAAATTATGAAATTGCTAAATTGGGAATTGTACTTCAACCCAGAACAAAAAATGTGCTTTGACGGACACTAAATATCTTGCCCAGCAACAACAGTACAGCGGTGGGTAACGAGAGATTTAGAGGGATTTAAATTTGAGGCCTAGTATTTAGGCGCTGGGTCACCGGTATGGATTTAGTGACAGAATTAGACTTGGAAATGCACAGAAGCGTGTGTGTGAAGTTATTCTGAATGACCCTATGTGCACCTTCAATATTATATACCCTTTTAGGGATAGATTTCAAATAGCTCTGATATAGCAGAAACCACTAAATTATGAAATTGCTAAATTGGGAATTGTACTTCAACCCAGAACAAAAAATGTGCTTTGACGGACACTAAATATCTTGCCCAGCAACAACAGTACAGTGGTGGGTAACGAGAGATTTAGAGGGATTTAAATTTGAGGCCTAGTATTTAGGCGCTGGGTCACCGGTATGGATTTAGTGACAGAATTAGACTTGGAAATACACAGTAGCGGGTGTGTGTGAAGTTATTCTGAATGACCCAATGTGCACCTTCAATATTATATACCCTTTTTGGGATAGATTTCAAATAGCTCTGATATAGCAGGAACCACTAAATTATGAAATTGCTAAATTGGGAATTGTATTTCAACCCAGAACAAGAAATGTGCTTGAACGGACACTAAATAACTCGCCCAGCTACAGCACTAGGGACAGATTTAGCTGGATATAAATTTGAGGCCTAGTATTTAGGCGCTGGGTGACCGGTATGGATTTAGTGACAGAATTAGACTGGGATATGGCCAAAAAATGAACAGACTATTGCTGGTTAAATGCACTTGGTGTGACAGCTTCACCCTGATGTAGGCTTTAGCCAAAAAACAACCACACCATTGAGGGTTAAATGCACTTGGTGACAGGCGCAGCTTGCCCCTGATTTTGTATATGGCCAAAAAATGAACAGACTATTGCTGGTTAAATGCACTTGGTGTGACAGCTTCACCCTGATGTAGGCTTTAGCCAAAAAACAACCACACCATTGAGGGTTAAATGCACTTGGTGACAGGCGCAGCTTGCCCCTGATTTTGTATATGGCCAAAAAATGAACAGACTATTGCTGGTTAAATGCACTTGGTGTGACAGCTTCACCCTGATGTAGGCTTTAGCCAAAAAACAACCACACCATTGAGGGTTAAATGCACTTGGTGACAGGCGCAGCTTGCCCCTGATTTTGTATATGGCCAAAAAATGAACAGACTATTGCTGGTTAAATGCACTTGGTGTGACAGCTTCACCCTGATGTAGGCTTTAGCCAAAAAACAACCACACCATTGAGGGTTAAATGCACTTGGTCGCAGCTTGTGCTGGCGCACCACAAGACACAAAATGGCCGCCGATCACCCCAGAAAAATGAGACTGACAAACGGTCTGTGCAGCCTAAAAACAGTGAGCAATTGAGGATCAGCAGCTCAATGATCCACAGCTGCAGATCGATCAGTTAATCAAGTCCTTTGGAGGAGTTAATCTGCCTAATCTCGCCCTACTGTCGCAGCCGCAACCTCTCCCTACGCTAATCAGAGCAGAGTGACGGGCGGCGCTATGTGACTCCAGCTTAAATAGAGGCTGGGTCACATGGTGCTCTGGCCAATCACAGCCATGCCAATAGTAGGCATGGCTGTGATGGCCTCTTGGGGCAAGTAGTATGACGCTTGTTGATTGGCTGCTTTGCAGCCTTTCAAAAAGCGCCAAGAAAGCGTCACAAAAGCGCGAAGAAAGCGACGAACACCGAACCCGAACCCGGACTTTTACGAAAATGTCCGGGTTCGGGTCCGTGTCACGGACACCCCAAAATTCGGTACGAACCCGAACTATACAGTTCGAGTTCGCTCATCCCTACTTAAGATGCATCAAATTGCTGTACAATTTTAGCACCAAATTCTGGACTAAATTAAGCCAACCAATAGGTGGTACAAAGTTAGTTAAAAGTGCCTAGCCCTTTGCTAAAGTTGGCACATTTGTAGACTACATTTTAGAAAGCATTAGTACATCTGCCCCATTGAATCCAGTAAAGAATAATGTCAGAATTCAGCTCTGAAGCCTGCAAGAATGTTAATTCAGCTCTGGCTATAAACTATAACTCAGACTGAGTACAAAATAAAGAAAGTCAACAAAGTTATGGAGATGTATTCTACATGTAACTTATAGGTATATATAATGTCTGTAGGTAAACAGCTCATACTTGCTTTTTTTTTTACAATATAATTATATAGCAAAATACAGTTTTGTAATGTGAAAGTCATTAAGTGGTTAATAAACATGAATTATGCTCATAGTCCATAATTAATTATTCTCCATTTTGAAGTCTTTATGTTTAAATGTCTGTCTGCTAACATCTGATTATGAGTCATGAAAAGCATGATTTTACTGTAAGGAAAGATGAACTGAGAAGTCAGCAATATTTTAATATGTGTGTTAAGCAGCATCCATTTTGTCAACTTCTTCAATGTGTTTAATCATAAGTAAATAACCATTTTTTTTTTATCTTTCGCAAATTATCTTTTATAATGAATTTTAATTTTATTGTATTTGCAAGTAGGGAAACTGCTGAGATAGGCAAGACATCATTGCTTTCTCCATACATTTCTGATTGTTAACTTTATTAAATGCTTCTAATTGGTTGTATTGAAATTAGTGTGTGAGGGGGGAAGACCCCACAGGCGATAGTTAATAAAAGAGTTAGACAGGCTATATCCGGGAGAAAAGCCATTACCCAGCACGCTGTCTGCTTCTTTGATTCCTAGGCCGGGCCGACTTCCCTTAGCACAGGGGAAGACCATTAACCAGTTGGAATCCCACAGACAAGCCAGATGTAGTCTCCTAGTTTGGAACCTGTCCTAAATGGTAGCAACAGTAAAATATATTATCCAGTTTTTTGGGGCCTTGCTTTGCAATCCACTGCGCAAACAAAGGAAAACACAAATGTGTCTACAAGTACTTGTCCAAAAGTTTTGTTACTAACTGCAAATTCAATACATTCTTAGGTAGACACATATAGCATTAACAAAGTCTGATAGACTAACATGTTTTTTTCAGAGCAGGTTTCTTCACACCACTCGTAAGATGAATGGTAAGGAGCAACATATGTGTAAATCTGACCGCTAATGATACAGACACCCAGCTTTTTAGGCTAATCTGACAAATAATATTATTTTTGTAATAATCATAGATTATGCTGCCCAGAAACGATGATTGAGGTGTCCGCATGAAAGATTGTTTCACCCGATGAATAGGCGTTTCACTCGTTCATTGTGTGATCTAGGGCACCTTTACATGGGCCAATTATCTGGAACAAGTGTTCATAGGAATGTTTTTTTCTTGATTATCTGCCTGATAATTGGTTAGTGTAAGTCTTTTTCTGATGACACATTTCCTTTAAAGGGAACCTGTCATGTGGATAATTGATTATAATCTAACTAATTATATACAATCATTAACTACTAAAAAGTAGCTTAGATGTATTCACTTACTGGTGTGACAGATGGTTACCTCATAATATACACACATGATGCCGCACACACATGAGGTCATTGAGTCCAGCGTATGTTTAATTCAGAGCTATAGCCACTCCCCTGCCCACCTGCTGCTGATTCATATGGAAAATAACTGTCATTCAGCAGCAGGTAGGCGGGGAGAATCAGGAGCTCATGAATATTCATGACTCATCATTATCAGCTGGAGCTTTTCAATACAAGATGTTGGCAGATTGACTGGGTCAATTAAAGAAAGTGACCCAGCATTTTGCTAAGAGAATCAGTCACTTATTTATGTTGCCCTTAGTTAGGACACCATAAAACTGGTGACAGGTTCCCTTTAAGAATTGAAACAATAGAACACAAAAAAGATTGCAAAGGGGGATCTTACATACAGTATCATATGTTTGATCTGTTTTAAAAATATGTGTGTGTCTGTATGTAGTATATGTTAACTACTTCTTAGCATAGTCCCTCTTTTAATTGAGTGACATGGTAAACTGATGAGCAAAAGGGGAACAATGTTTTGAACTTTTGACTTTCAGGCTCCATATCTCACCATCCACTACAGCTTAGAACATGAGACTGCCATCATTTTATAGACATTTATATCATCTTGGCTATCTCTTACTTAAATTGGACTTGCAGCTATTTAGCATATGATTAGTTATAAAGATTATTGTCATGTAACTGAATTACTACTGTTTTGCTCCTGGTGGTGGAACAATCTTTTTGTTCTTGTATACTACAAATTACAGCCTGTTCTCACATTCCCTAATTGCTCAGTGGGTTATTAGGTTGATTCCCAAGCGAAAGGTCACTGGTTTAAATCCAGGAGCAGCCATGAAGAAGATTTCTCAAAAAAGAGAAACAGCATCAACCAGAAAATAAACAGTGGCACCTTGGCCAAGAAAATTACTAATTACTGCATCATGTGAGTGCCATGACAGTTGGAAGAATACAAAATGAAGCACATCCATTCATTCCAAAGCCAAATGGTGGATTTCCAGGCAAAATATTTGGTGGCCCAAAGAAAAAGCAAAGAAAGCAAAGAAACCAACACTTCAATATAATCATAAGAAGCATCGCTACAGTTTGCAAAAAAGTATGAACAGTGGATAGCTGAAGATTAGAAACGGTTGATTTGGAGCGATGAGATAAAAGTCAATAGACTCGGCTCTGATACGTGCAAATGGATCTGGAAGAAACAAGGGAAAAGGGGGCTAATGTATTGAGTAATTGAAGGAACTCTCAACTTTAGTGGAGGAAGCCTGATGATATGGGGTTGTTTCATAGCCAAAAGCATTGGATACTTGACCAAGATCGATGGTGGTCTCAATGCTGAGCTATATGTGAGTATCCTACAAGATGAGTTACTTTGTACACAATGACCATAAACATATGTCGACATTGGCAAATAAATAGTTTAATGGCAATGAAGTAAAGGTGCCGGATTAACCTCCAAAGTCACCAGACCTCAACCCAATCCAACACCTGTGTGTAGAGTTGAAGAAAAATCTGTATTCATACCCAAGTGAGTCGACCAGTATGCACCAAAATTGGGAACGTGTAGAAGAAAACTGGGAACAGTTTTTGGTCGAGAAATGCTTGAATCTGATCGAGAGCATGCCCAGAAGGATTCAGTCAGTGATGAAAGCCAAAGATAGATTTACAAAATAATAAACAATACATTTTGAATTTTTAGGAGCAAAACAATAACAATGCAGTTACATGACGAGATAAACAACAGCACTCTGTAGGGAACTTCTGTTCTGATTATTTAATTTTACATGGCAACTTCACCAAAGTGTGACGTTTCGGTCGTAAGACCTTTATCAAACACTGTGTGACAATAAAGAAATATTCCATAAGTACAGATACACATGACAACATCAAACAGTTATATGTACATGACACCTAATATCGTCAGATTTTAGAGGTACCTTACATATATAATATAGAATATTATTCAAATATAGGTGCAAAAAAATAGGTACAAAATATTTATATATATCGCTCCTGCTCTATATATGCTTCGTTATCTTCAAAAAATTATCACAAAAAATTACAGCAATCCGACAAGACTCCGTATCTGTTAGATAAACATTCAGGACAAATATTTTGAGCTTATGGAATAGATATTAGATATTAAAGTATATAAGAGTTTATAGTATACATTCTGCGATCCCAGAATCACAGAATGTATGCTATAAACTCCTATATACTTTAATATCTAATATCTATTCCATAAGCTCAAAATATTTGTCCTGAATGTTTATCTAACAGATACGGAGTCTTGTCGGATTGCTGTAATTTTTTGTGATAATTTTTTGAAGATAACGAAGCATATATAGAGCAGGAGCGATATATATAAATATTTTGTACCTATTTTTTTGCACCTATAGTTGAATAATATTCTATATTATGCATGTAAGGTACCTCTAAAATCTGACGATATTAGGTGTCATGTACATATAACTGTTTGATGTTGTCATGTGTATCTGTACTTATGGAATATTTCTTTGTTGTCACACAGTGTTTGATAAACGTCACAATTTGGTGAAGTTGCCATGTAAAATAAAATAATCAGAACAGAAGTTCTCTACAGAGTGCTGTTGTTTATTTCGTCATTGTATGATTCTGGCTGGGAAGCCAGCACAACAAGCACCACCATTACAGTAGACAAGAGTGCCACGTCTTGTCTATAATAATGCAGTTACATGACAATATCGGGCAGGGCCCTCTCTCCTTCTGTACCAGTTTGTAACTCATTTTGTTTATGATTAGTGCAATTGTCTGTATTATGTATGTGCACCCCTTATCCTATGTACAGCGCTATGGAATGAATGGCGCTTTAATAATAAATAATAATAATAATACTCTGCATAGCTAATCATATTCAAAATAGCTGCAAGTCCAATTTATTCTCTATAAAATTATGGTAGTCTCACGTTCAAATCTGTAGTGGATGGTGAGATATGGAGCCTGAAAGTCACAAGTTTAAAACATTGTGACCCTTTTGCGCATTAGTGTATTTACCACAATTAATTTCATTATGCAGAATAATCCATTGTAAATATAGTGGGCGTGGTGGGCTATCTTACTACACCTGAAGATGCTATGCTACGAAGTGTGAAGACACCACATTTATTAAATATAGGTGTATTCTTCCCTCTGGACTATCAGTAAGAGGTCTATTTAAAAAACAAAAACATATTTTCACGATACTCTGTCCAGGAATATCTCTCCTATTTTTGCCTGTGCATGACCGCCCAGTGGTTTTCTTGTGAGTTGAAGCCTGTCAATGGTTTTGTTAGCATGCTCTGATACTGAATTTCTTATATCTGAAATTGCAGTCCTTAAATTCAAGTTGAAGTAAAGGTGGACACAACTATATATTACAAAATACTTCACTCTACATGTCTATAGTACAAGTAGTTTAAATGGAAAACTGTCACAATTTTAGAGCAGTTACATACAGAGCTACATTGTCTGCTTTGCTGCCATACACAGGTTGTGATTTGTATGAGGATATTCTTCCTCTACCGTTGAAGCAATGCTTTTACATATGGCAGGCAATAAAGCATATCAGTTTTTTTTTATTAGTACAGAATCTATTATAAATCCCCTCCATATAAAATGAGAGACCTAGAGGTCCCATTAAACACCGTACTAAAAATAGCCATAATAAATCTGTGCGCATGAGCCCTTTATGAACATTAATGGCTACAACCAATTTGATCAACTAATTTCATTTCTACAGGTTTACTTGTGACTCACTCAGGTTCAAAACCACAAAATGCATATTACACATGACAATCTAAACATAATGATTGAAAAGCACTCACCTAGTCTATGGGAAGCGTGATGATCTTTCTGTAGATCACCCAGTTCAGCCAGCATAAACAACCTGGAAGAGCAAATGATAGAGAATACATAAACATTTCATAATATGCAACACCCAATTATTCAACTGGTCCATTCTAAAAATCACAAATTTAGATGTATTCTTCCTTACTTTTCCTCTTGATTCAACATATACAGTACCAAAATGTATGACATGAGGTTACTAGCTTAAAGGGGTTCTCTTACAAAAAAATGTTCTACAGTTTTCAAAACAGCACCTGTAACTTAATACTTTTATAATTGCATGTAATTAAAAATTTAGTATACTCAGTGATTTATTCAATAAAATATATCTGTACAGCACCACCGGCTGTTTGTTTTTTCTTATTTCTTTGACCTGCTCACTGAGATGGCCGCACATGCTCAGTTTTATCATGCTTCCTGAGCTGTGATAGGGAGAGCATGGACACGCCTCCTGAGCTGTGATAGGGAGAGCATGGACACACTTCCTGAGCTGTGATAGGGAGAGCATGGACATGCCTCCTGAGAGTCCTGAGCTGTGATAGGGAGAGCATGTACCTGCCTCCTGAGTTGTGATAGGGAGAGCTGAGACACACACCCTTTAGCTGCAACAGAAAAGACACTCCCCTCCCCTTGAGGTGTCAGCTTGATATAAATCTAGCAGAGCAATGAATGGGGAGATCTCTGGATTCATGTGAGGTATCGGGCTGGTTCTTTTTTAGAAAGAGGTCATGCCCTACATCAGGAATTCTCAACTTGCGGCCCTCCAGCTGTTGCAAAGCTACAACTACCAGCATGCCTGGACAGCCTACAGCTATTAGGGCATGCTGGGACTTGTAGTTTTACAACAGCTGGAGGGCTGCTGGTTGAGAATCACTGCCCTACAAGAAGTCTGATTTTAATTTTTTACATTAATAGTGTGATAACCCCTTAAATTTTAATTTTGTGGTAAATCTTTTGCTGGGATATGATCTTCAGTATTATGGTATCATGCAAAAGATGTTTATTATTACTACTACATTGCATTGCACTATGTCAAAGCGATATTTTCTGATATTGCCCAAGCCTAGACAACACTACTGAACAACACTAAGCAGGTCGTATTCAATCTCATTATAATTTCATAAGCTTGAAGCAAATGTATTGATCTGTGTCCAGGAATTTATAGACTTAAATGTATAGATCTACAAACACCCCAACTTGCTCACTGAATGAAAATCAATAAACCTAAAAATGAACTATAATTTATAAAAGACCACTGCCTGGGCCTAGAAATAAAGCCGCTGTCAATCACTTGCTAATTGTATGCACTCATGGGTGAGTTCACCGCCACCTGTGGTGACAGGTATCACTGATCCGTTTGATGAATACATTCATTTTTGCTCACTGTATTTTTAAAAGCCGTCTGATGGGGGATGATCGGCTTGGTCCATCAGGTGTTTGCTAAAAATACTATAAGCACAAATGTTATATGTATGCTATGGATCAATGAAACCTATTCCGAAGGCTTCAGCCACGGCGTACACTACCGTGTTGCGCTCCGTGGAATGGGAACCGTTGTACTGCATTGATTATTTCTGGTGCATCACTTCTAAATATTTTAATGGCATTTAGTCGAAGGTTGCAGAACTCTGCGCCTCCTTTCTCCTACCTGTCACTGAGGATGATGAATTTTTATATCTATTTGCATATACTTTTCATTTACAAGTGAGCTGTGATGATTTTTAGTATCTAGTATTTATAATCTATCTTACAAGAGAACGATTCCTGAGACTATGGCCCGCAGCTAGGAAGCCTTTGTGACTAAGCTATAGAGGATGATCAAAGCACTGCATATGGATATGGTGTTGTGTGAAATGGCTTTAGTATGCTTGTCACATGTACAGTGTCTGAAAGCAGGGCTTGGAATACCGGTGAATGCAAATGCAGGCTCACAGGCGTGTTTTATCTCCATATTTAATTTCCACTTTCCATGTATTAAGTTCTATAAAATGTCTGGCTATCCTTAATGTGGAATTGGGAAATGACATATTCATTCTCATGCTCTTAGCACGTTTGATTAGGACGAGCGCCTCCATTGTTAAGATGTATGTCTTCAAGATGTTAGATTAATAAAGCCTATTGCACTATTGCTAAGAAGGATGGTTAGCCTGCAATAACGGCTCTGTTAGCATAATGACCTAATGAAGGAGGTAATTAATGGGATATTTTCTCCCACTATAAAAGGCTGTTTGTCTAAACAGTGGTTGAAGAAGTGCTTTCCCGTGTCAGCCATGATTACAGATCCACTTATAATTCGCTAGCATTTACTATGTGTTACAAAAATGTGCTTCATAGATTAATAGCAGCCTGAAATGACAGCATGTAAAACGTATGTACATGTTTTTTTTCTGCTTATTCGAGGCTTAATGGAAGGCAGAATTTCAATTTTGTAGGACTTTGCAAGATGCAACATATTGTTCTTCTAAGGCTATGTGCAGATGTGCATTAAGCACAGATTTTCCATGCAGATTCCATGCATGGAAAATGCACAATCTCACCTACAAGGTGTAGAAATTTTCTGCGCCAAAATTGACCATGTAGTGTGCATTTTGAAATCCAGAACATGTCAATTGTTTATGTGGCTTTTCAGTGCATATTGTGCACTTTTTCCCTTCGATAGCTTATAGGAGACCTTGATTAGGTGGTACATAAAGGTGTGCTTGCTCCTCCTCCCATCGGTTGCTTGATTAACAAAGAGTTGATTAGAAGCAGCACACCATATATGCGGGGCCTGCTCTCCTGAACATAGATGCATAGGTAGGTTTAGAGTAGGACCTGTCTGACCTGAGACCACCGTGGCTCTGGGTAGGTGGGCACAGATGTGTTTTAATCAAAATATATTGGCTAAAAGTGTCCGATTTTATTATTAGAGTGAGGGCTTAGTCCATATATAATGTTTGAATCTATTGTATTAGTGCATTATTCTCCATGATTTTTCAGGGCATATCTCACCAAAAACCGGAGCAAATCCATATAAAAAATCAAGTAACACATGCAGATTTAGAGGGGAAACCCAGAAAAATGTGCACGAAAATGTTTGTGGAAAATCTGCATAAGCTAAGCTCCGATGTTTATGCACCCTAAATAACTGAATGCCTTCATTTCATTTTTATATTTTCAACCTTTATATCATCATCACATGGTGATGCCATTTTTTCCAAATGTATCAAATTTATGGACGATGTGGGCAATTTTGTTGTATCTATAAATTTGTCTGGAGATGTTCCTTTAGTTTTTACACCACCTACCTACTGTAGTGAGATTGCGTGAAAATTATTTAAAAAGTTGAAAACAGTAATAAATGTGTCTAAGGCTGGGTTCACATCACGTTTTATGCCTCCGTTTGACGCATACATTACAAAAAAAGGATACAAAAACGCAGCGCACCACGTTCTTGTATCTTGCACAGTCTGATTAAAAAAACTATATAAGCTTTTTTTACAATGGTAATAAAATAGTATACGTTTTTTTTGTTTTTTTTTTACAATGGAACTCTATGGTGAATGGCATCAGTCTGAGGCATCCGTTTAAAGTATACATTTTTTCTATACATTAAACAAATGGAAAAAATGTGATGTGAACCCAGCCTAATTCCTGAACCCAGCCTAATTCCTGGTCAAGCAGCAGGCAACATCCTCTTTTACAAACTCATGTGCATAGCACAAATGGCTCTAGCATCTGTCACAAATGACTAATACTGTATATGCAGTACCCCGGACCTGGGAGTACTACAAATGAATATAGTTTGGATTGTATTATGTTGTTGTGTATTTTGTAAATTATGGCCCTTACTAACAGTAAGGAGTGGATCGCAAAGGTTGGCAGGAACAGGGCTGACCTCTTGATAGGAGTTAGCCTATCCTGCTTTCTGCCAGGAGGGGGGAGTTCCTGTGTAAACACAGAGGGGAGAAGAAGCACACTGCAGAGCTCCTGCTCCTAAGAACGAGTTTTCCTCAAGTAAATCCTTGTGAAGACAGACAGCAGAGTGACCAGCTGAGACCAACGTTTAAAGACACTGTTGTGAGATAACGGACTATGGCTAAGACACTTCTCACCCAGACTACTACTAGGCCAATGCAATACAAGTGCTAAATTGCAGCCATCCAACCTGCCTGAAATTATACTTAATTTGCACTTAGTAAAATAGACGGTTTTATGTTTTATGGCCTCATTCTTCAAAACTACATTTCCACTCCACAAATCCCAGGGCAGCAATGGCCTGAGGGAGTACATGATGACAACAATTCGTCAAGCCCGCTACCACTCTTATTCTCTGCACCGCCTCCTTCGGGGCTTGCTGTACATATATGTCCCACTGCAGATGAGAGAATTTTGGAGAAAAATAGACCAGAAAAAAAGGTGCAAATACATAGATAAATGTGCGCCAAAGTATTTACTGCATCTTTCACTCTGAAGTCATGATTCTCATACTTCTGTATTCATACGGAATATAATGAACCATTTTTTTAATTGGCAATATTGCATATTAGCAGGGTGTCATATTCACTGTAATAGGTTTTCTAATTATTTTCTAATATCTTAGTACATATTTATAGTGACAAGATCCTCATTTTCTGAAGAAGAGGGAGAAATAGAGCTAAATCTTAAAATTCTACTTGCGTGCAGTTTTCACCAGGGTGAGCTTAGGATTGTTTTTTAGATACTTGTTATAAATCGGGTTCCATAATAAAACAATATGCAAAAAGCTCATTATCACCCTCCAGTGAGGATTGCAGGCAGCAAGAATAGCATCATTGAACAATATATGTATAAAAGGGATTTAAAGTGACTGTCATGAAGGCCACTAGTTCAGAGTCAAATTGCAGTGTATTGTCCAAGTGACCAAGAGATTACAAACTCAAATCCCCATGCCATAAAGTGTTAGGCAAAGTACCCAAAAAATATGTTTTATTTTTGATGATAGAAAGGAGGATTGGAGAACAGAATTAGCTTACTCCCTATGTCTAATTGCTCAGATGCCATGGTTGCTATTGACCACAGCATCTCAGGGGTTTAATGACTGGGCTCAGAGTTCTCTCTGATCCCGATTGCTGTGAGTATGTGCCAGCTGTACAACACAGCCAACACCCACTATGTTTGGATCATGCTCAGATCCTGAGCCCACTTCATACATACCATCTGCCATTGTGATGTACAGTCAGGTCCATAAATATTGGGACATTGACACAATTCTAAAATTTTTGGCTCTATACACAACCACAATGGATTTGAAATGAAACAAACAATATGACCTTTAACTGCAGACTGTCAGCTTTAATTTGAGGGTATTTACATCCAAATCAGGTGAACAGTGTAGGAATTACAACAGTTGGCATATGTGCCTCCCACTTGTTAAGGGACCAAAAAAAATTAGCTTCTCAGCTGTTCCATGGCCAGGTGTGTGTTATTCCCTCATTATCCCAATTGCAATGAGCAGATAATAGGTCTAGAGTTTATTTCAACTGTGCTATTTGCACCAGAGATAGCAAAAACATTAGGTGTGGCCAAAACAACTGTTTGGAACATTTTTAAAAATAAGGAACGCACCGGTGAGCTCAGCAACACCAAAAGACCTGGAAGACCACGGAAAACAAATGTGGTGGATGACCGAATAATTATTTCCCTGGTGAGGAAAACACCCTTCACAACAGTTGGCCAGATCAAGAACACTCTCCAGGAGGTAGGTGTATGTGTGTCAAAGTCAACAATCAAGAGAAGACTTCATCAGAGTGAATACAGAGGGTTCACCACAAGATGTAAACCATTGGTGAGCCTCAAAAACAGGAAGGTCAGATTAGAGGTTGCCAAATGACATCTAAAAAGCTTTCACAGTACTGGAACAACATTCTATGGACAGATGAGACCAAGATCAACTTGTACCAGAATGATGGGAAGAGAAGAGTATGGAGGAGGAAAGGAACTGCTCATGATCCTAAGCATACCACCTCATCAGTGAAGCATGGTGGTGGTAGTGTCATGGCGTGGACAAGTTTGGTTGCCAATGGAAATGGTTCTCTTGTATTTATTGATGATGTGACTGCTGACAAAAGCAGCAGGATGAATTCTGAAGTGTTTCGGGCAATATTATCTGCTCATATTCAGCCAAATACTTCAGAACTCATTGGACGGTGCTTCACAGTGCAGATGGACAATGACCCAAAGCATACTGCAAAAGCAATTAAAGAGTTTTTTAAGGGAAATAAGTGGAATGTTATGCAATGGCCAAGTCAATCACCTGACCTGAATCCGATTGAGCATGCATTTCACTTGCTGAAGACAAAACTGAAGGGAAAATGCCCCAAGAACAAGCAGGAACTGAAGACAGTTGCAGTAGAGGCCTGGCAGAGCATCATCAGGGATGAAACACAGCATCTGGTGATGTCTATGCATTAGAGACTTCAGGCTGTAATTGACTGCAAAGGATTTACAACCAAGTATTAAAAAGTGAAAGTTTGATTTATAATTATTATTATGTCCCATTACTTCTGGTCCCTTAACAAATGGGAGGGACATATGCAAAGTGTTGTAATTCCTACACCGTTCACCTGATTTGGATGGAAATACCCTCAAATTAAATTTGACAGTCTGCAGTTAAAGCACATCTTTTTTGTTTCATTTCAAATCCATTGTGGTGGTGTATAGAGACAAACATGTTAAAATTGTGTCAAAGTCCCAATATTCATGGAATTGACTGTACTTACACAACAAATTTCTGCTAGAAGTTATTGGCATGGCCTTTCTCTATGATGGGCTAGTGTTTGCCCTCTAACAATTGTAACCTAAAACGCACCCTCCATTACTTTAAACCTTTATTTTTAGATATAATATACATGATTTGTATTTGCTAAGCAGTTACCCAGCAGAATTTGGAATATGAATGTTATGGAAGTAACAATATTAAGAAGATGAGCAAAAAAAGCCTGTAGCATTGCCTCCATCACTTTCTAAAGTAGTAAAGACAGATCTCTAGTTCACTCACAAAGAGCCATCCTGAATGTGCTTCAATGACATACCCAACAGCAAAATCTATTTTTCTAACCTAGTACTTTTTCCCTGAAGAGGTTCATTATTTTCGTCTAAGCTCTGTTATTGCTGAGTGCATACTTTACTTGAATAATCCATGAGAACCTGCTTGACAATTCATTAGAGCTGGCTTGCCTGTACTTTTTTCTTCAAATTAAAGCCCATTTACCGTAGACTTCTTCTAGCAATAAATGATGTAACAGTGTCATGATTTAGGAGTCAGGCTGCTTGTGCTTAAGCCAATGTTACAGCACATGTTATACAATTGCTTCTCACAGCATGTTTAACATTTTAATTTGGACCTAAGGGCACAGCAAAAAAAATAAAAAATAAATGTACCCCATATTGACAATACACAATACAGCCAGGTGTCAATTTTTCTGTACCTTCAGAAAATTGTAATTATGTACACAAAGAATCCACATTGGAATGGACAACTACTTCTCTAAAATTCCTAGGAATTAATATCCCACCAGACCCCAGAAAATGATATAAATTATCTCCCCCTATTCAAATCGATATTGATACTCATGGTCGCCCACCTTCATCTCCTGGCTCGGCTGTAAAAACATGTTTAACACATTAATTGTCCCCAAACTTTCTTATTACAAGTACTACCGATAAAACTACCAAGAAGCTTCTCCGACTCCTTCCGCAAAATATGCTCCACCTATATTTGGGGCTCAACAAAACCTAGAATTGCTAACAGAATCCTCCTGCAGCCTTTTCAAAAAGGAGGAATTGGCTTCCCCTCCATGAAAAGGTACTATAGAGCTGTCCACCTCAGCTGGATAGTTGACTGGCTCAGAAACCCTCCACACAAACAATGGATACTTTGAAGAGTGTTTAGCACACTTCCTTTTAAGAGACTTAGTCTTCTCTGACCCCATGGACACTCCACAGATCTCAAAAGATAGCTCTCTCCTGTCAGCGACTCTCCAAGTTTGGAGGACACCTGATTTGAGGGAGTTATGCTCAAAATACCCCTCCTCCTTAATATCCATAGGAGACTATCTTCTCTCATCAGGGGAAAGCTACTTCTCCTTACCATCTCAACTAAGAAACTCTAGGCTTCCTGCAAAAGGACTAGTAGATAAAGACGGTACATTCTTAGATATTACAACTTTACAGAACAAATTCTAAATAACCGTCCTGAACACTCTACAATATGCCTCAATTCGGTACTCATTGAAGAAAGTGATGTCATACGGCACTATATCTAACACACTTACCTACCAAGAGAGGTTACTATCCTACTTGCAGCCACCCACTAGACTAATCTCAACCATTTGCAGGAATTTATCCAAAGTGGAGTCCCTTTCCTTTCTGTACTTCATCAGAGTGGGAAAGAGACTTAGACATAAAACTCTCTGATCCAGTATATGCAAACCATATTAAGAGCACCAAAACTCACCTTGAGGTGCACCACCATGCAGGAAAACTCATATAAGATCTTGACGAGGTGGTATTTAACCCCTGTCAAGTTAAAAATGATATATAGGTCTAAGACCTCTGCTGGAGATGCCTCACAAATAAGGCACTTTACTTCAGGTATGGTGGTCTTGCCCTCCGTTGATGACCTTTTGGAATAAAATCTTTGATCCCTGAGAAGCATTTTCAACCTTGATAACACAAAACTTCCTCTATGTCACAAAATAGCTCTTCTCTCTCTTCTACCTGACTCACTTACTAGTTCAAAAAAGTAATTACTCAGAAAACTAATAGCAACAGCTAGGCTGATGATCGCCTCAAACTGGAAATCAGAGATGACCCCCTCTATTTCATTCTGGCAGGAGAGGGTGTGCTCTATCTCAAGACTAGAAGAACTTTCCCATTGGGAGCAGAGATCCCATCACAAATACTCAATAATCTGGAAGCCCTGGGAAGAATGGAGTTCATCCAAATAAGAGGAGGATATTTATTTCCTGGTCAGGATTCTCAAATTTACCTGAAAGGTCTTGGAGCTATTCCCTGATAACACCACAACACTTAATTTACATAACCCAACCAGGATCTGAAACCTCACTTACTGGGCCAACTACCCATCCCCCCTCCTCCACTTCTTGTTCTCTCCTCCCTTCCTGATGCAGCAATTTTCAGTTTTGAATTTATGCTCCCTGCCTTCCCGGAGCCATAACTTTTTTTTTACTTTTCCGTTTACATAGCTGAATGATGACATGTTTTTTGTAAAACAAATTGTACCATTTAATATTGCATAGAATGTAGTAGGAAGTTGTAAAAAAAACTTTGGTGAAATAAAAAAATAAATATTTATTCCACCACAGGTGTTCACTATGCAGTAAAACTAACTCATGCTTTTCACCCTTCTAGTCAGGACACTTACAGCAATATGCAGTAAAACTAACTCATGCTTTTCACCCTTCTGGTCAGGACACTTACAGCAATACCACATACAGTGGACATAAAAAGTCTACACACCCCTCTTAAAATGTCCGGTTTCTGTGCTCTGAAAAAATTAGACAAATAAATAATTTCAGAACTTTTTCCACCTTTAATGTGACCTATAAACTGTACCACTTAATTGAAAAACAAACTGAAATCTTTTAGGTGGAAGGAAGTAAACAAAAAAAATAAACTAAAATAATGTAGTTGCACACCCTGTTATAACTGGGGATGTAGCTGTGCTCAGAATTAAGCAATCACATTCAAAATTATGTTTAATAGGAGTCAGCATACACCTGACATCATTTAAAGTGCCTCTGATTAACCCAAAATAAAGTTCAGCTGCTCTAGTTAGTCTTTTCTGAAATTTTCTTCCAAAGCATCAGAGGGATCACATTGTTATAAAGTATCAATCAGGAGAAGGGTACAAAAGAATTTCCAAGGCATTAGATATACCATTGAGCACAGTGAAGACAGTCATCATCAAGTGGAGATTGACAAGAACTAGACATCGCTCCAAAATTGATGAAAAAAAAAAGACAAGACAAAAACTGGTCTGGGAGGCTACCAAGAAGATTACAGCAACATTAAAAGAGCTGCAGGAATATCTGGCAAGTACTGGCTGTGTGGTACATGTGATAACAATCTCCAGTATTCTTCATATGTCTGGGCTATGGGGTAGAGTGGCAAAACAAAAGCCTTTTCTTACAAAGAAAAACATCCAAGCCAGGCTACATTTTTCAAAAACACATCTGAAGTCTCCTAGAAGCATGTGGGAAAAAGCGTTATGGTCTAATGAAATGGGAAACTGAAACTTGTATATCTCATAAAGAAAACAGGTTCTTGGCAAAAACCAAAGACATTTACCTCTCCCAACTAGTTCAGGACACGACTAGAGGGACGCCATACTGAACTTAATATTAACCAATAGGCCTGAGAGAACAACAGACATGCAGGTGGGGGGGCATCCAGGAAATAGTGACCATAAAGTAATAACCTTCCAATTATCATTCAAAAGAGCGTTTCTACGGGGGGAAACAAAAATACCAAACTTCAAAAAAGCATAATTTAGCCAACTAAGAGAGGCCATAGGCCTAACTAACTGGGACAAAGTCCTTAAAAATAAAAAATACAGCCACAAAATGGGATATCTTTAAAAGTATCCTAAAATCTTATTGTGAGAGGTACATACCGTATGGGAATAAAAGGTTAAAGAACAAAAAGAAACCAATGTAGATAAATAGAACTGTAAAGAAAGCAATAAATGACAAAAAAAAAAGCATATAAATCACTAAAACAGGAGGGTGGCACTGAAAAACTATAAGGAAAAAAATAGAACATGTAAAAAACAAATAAAAGCGGCCAAACTAGAAACCGAGAGAATAATTGCCAAAGAGAATAAAACTAACCCTAAAATTTTCTTCAATTATATAAATGTTAAAAAGTATAAATCTGAAGGTATCGGACCTTTAAAGAGTAATGAGGGAGAAGTCGCAGAGAGCGATGAGGAAAAAGCAAAGCTGTTAAATATTTTTTTCTCCAATGTATTCACTGAAGAAAATAAACTGTCAGATGAAATGCAGAATGTAAAAATAAATTCCCCATTAAAAGTGTCCTGTCTGACCCAGGAAGAAGTACAACAGTGACTTAAAAAGATTAAAATAGACAAATCGCCAGGACCGGATGACATACACCCCCGTATCCTAAGGGAATTAAGTAATGTCATAGCCAGACCCTTATTTCTGATATTTGCGGACTCTATACTGACAGTGCTGCCAATATTAAAAAAAATCTGTTGAAAAAGGCTGTCTAGCTGAAACGCGTCCTAGAATATGGGACATATTGTTACTTTGGAATAAATTCCTTATAAGCATTCAAATCACGTCTGCTGGGATTCTTCATTTTTTGCACGTGGAATTGGTCCTATCCCGTGCGGCGTGCATCAAGCAAGTGCTGGCCAACTCATCCTTAATATTCGAAAGGGTCCAAAAACAGAGCCTGGAAACTATAGGCCGGTAAGTTTAACATTTGTTGTGGGTAAACTGTTTGAAGGTTTTCTAAGAGATGCTATCTTAGAGCATATCAATAGAAATAAGCAAATAACTCCATATCAGCATGGCTTCATGAGGGATTGGTCATGCCAAACTAATTTAATCAGTTTCAATGAGGAGGTCAATTTTAGACTTGACAGCGGTGAATCAATGGATGTCGTATATATGGACTTCTCCAAAACATTTGACACTGTACCACATAAAAGGTTAGTATTAGAGTTGAGCGAACACCTGGATGTTCGGGTTCGAGAAGTTCGGCCGAACTTCCCGGAAATGTTCGGGTTCGGGATCCGAACCCGACACGAACTTCGTCCCGAACCCGAACCCCATTGAAGTCAATGGGGACCCAAACTTTTCGGCACTAAAAAGGCTGTAAAACAGCCCAGGAAAGGGCTAGAGGGCTGCAAAAGGCAGCAACATGTAGGTAAATCCCCTGCAAACAAATGTGGATAGGGAAATGAATAAAAATAAAATAAATAAAAATTAACCAATATCAATTGGAGAGAGGTCCCATAGCAGAGAATCAGGCTTCACGTCACCCACCACTGTAACAGTCCATTGTCAGATATTTAGGCCCCGGCACCCAGGCAGAGGAGAGAGGTCCCATAACAGAGAATCTGGCTTCACGTCAGTAGAGAATCAGTCTTCTTGTCATAGCAGAGAATCATGCTTCACGTCACTCAACACTGGAACAGTCCATTGTAAGATATTTAGGCCCAGGCAGAGGAGAGAGGTCACGTAACAGAGAATCTGGCTTCATGTCAGCAGAGAATCAGTCTTCATATCATAGCAGAGAATCATGCTTTACCACACCCAACACTGGAACAGTCCATTGTCAGAAATTTAGGCCCAGGCACCCAGACAGAGGAGAGAGGTCCCGTAACAGAGAATCTGGCTTAATGTCAGCAGAGAATCATGCTTCACGTCACCCAACACTGGAACAGTCGATTGTCATATATTTAGGCCCCGGCACCCAGACAGAGGAGAGGTTCATTCAACTTTGGGTTGCCCCGCAATATAATGGTAAAATGAAAATAAAAATAGGATTGAATGAGGAAGTGCCCTGGAGTACAATAATATATGGTTAAGGGGAGGTAGTTAATGTCTAATCTGCACAAGGGATGGACAGGTCCTGTGGGATCCATGCCTGGTTCATTTTTATGAACGTCAGCTTGTCCACATTGGCTGTAGACAGGCTGCTGCGTTTGTCTGTAATGACGCCCCCTGCCGTGCTGAATACACGTTCAGACAAAACACTGGCCGCCGGGCAGGCCAGCACCTCCAAGGCATAAAAGGCTAGCTCTGGCCATGCGGACAATTTAGAGACCCAGAAGTTGAATGGGGCCGAACCATCAGTCAGTACGTGGAGGGGTGTGCACACGTACTGTTCCACCATGTTAGTGAAATGTTGCCTCCTGCTAACACGTTGCGTATCAGGTGGTGGTGCAGTTAGCTGTGGCGTGTTGACAAAACTTTTCCACATCTCTGCCATGCTAACCCTGCCCTCAGAGGAGCTGGCCGTGACACAGCTGCCTTGGCGACTTTTTGCTCCTCCTCTACCTTGGCCTTGGGCTTCCACTTGTTCCCCTGTGACATTTGGGACTGCTCTCAGTAGCGCGTCTACCAATGTGTGCTTGTACTCGCGCATCTTCCTATCACGCTCCAGTGCAGGAAGTAAGGTGGGCACATTGTCTTTGTACCGTGGATCCAGCAGGGTGGCAACCCAGTAGTCCGCACACGTTAAAATGTGGGCAACTCTGCTGTCGTTGCGCAGGCACTGCAGCATGTAGTCGCTCATGTGTGCCAGGCTGCCCAGGGGTAAGGACAAGCTGTCCTTTGTGGGAGGCGTATCGTCATCGTCCTGCGTTTCCCCCCAGCCACACACCAGTGATGGGCCCGAGCTAATTCTTACACACAGAATTAGACTTGGAATTGCACAGTAGCGTGTGTGTGAAGTTATTGAGAATGACCCTATCTGCACCTTGAATCTTATATACCCTTTTAGGGATAGATTTAAAGTAGGCCTGATACAGCAGAAACCACTAATTTAGAGAATTGCAAAATTGGGAATTGTGTTTCAACCCAGAACAAAAACTGTGCTTTGACGGACACTAAATAACTTGACCAGCCACAGCAATAATGACAGATTTAGATGAATATAAATTTGAGGCCTATTATTTAGGCGCTGGGTGACAGGTATACGTTTACACACAGAATTAGACTTGGAATTGCACAGTAGCGGGTGTGTGAAGTTATTGAGAATGACCCTATCTGCACCTTGAATCTTATATACCCTTTTAGGGATAGATTTAAAGTAGGCCTGATACAGCAGAAACCACTAATTTAGAGAATTGCAAAATTGGGAATTGTATTTCAACCCAGAACAAAAACTGTGTTTTGACGGACACTAAATAACTTGACCAGCCACAGCAATAAAGACCGATTTTTATGAATATAAATTTGAGGCCTCAGGCCTAGTATTTAGGCGCTGGGTGACAGGTATACATTTACACACAGAATTAGACTTGAAATTGCACAGTAGCATGTGTGTGAAGTTATTGAGAATGACCCTATCTGCACCTTGAAACTAATATACCCTTTTTAGGGATAGATTTAAAGTAGGCCTGATACAGCAGAAACCACTAATTTAGAAAATTGCTAAGTTGGGAATTGTATTTCAACCCTGAACAAAAATATATCCTTTGCCAGACAGCAGACAGTATTACAATTGGCTGGCCACAGCTGAAACACCAGATTTAGGGTACTGCTATTTTGGCAATTGTATTTCACCCCTCAATAAAATAGCAAGCACAGCCAAGCCCCTGATGTAGAATATAGCCAAAAAATAACCACACTATTGATGGTTAAATGCACTTGCTGACAGCTTGCCCCTGATGTGGGATATAGCCAAAAAATAACCACACTGTTGATGGTTAAATGTACTTGGTGGCAGCTTGTGCTGGCGCACCACAAGTCACAAAATGGCCGCCGATCACCCCAGAAAAAAGTGAATGAAAAACGCTCTGGGCAACCTAAAAACAGTGAGCAATTGAATAGCAGCAGTTCAATCATCCACAGCTGCAGATCGATCTCTGAATGAAGTCTTTTGGAGGAGTTAATCACTGCCTAATCTCGCCCTAACGTCGCAGCTGCAACCTCTCCCTACACTGATCAGAGCAGAGTGACGTGCGGCGCTACGTGACTCCAGCTTAAATAGAGGCTGGGTCACATGCTACACTGGCCAATCACAGCCATGCCAATAGTAGGCATGGCTGTGACAGCCTCTTGGGGCAAGTAGTATGATGCTTGTTGATTGGCTGCTTTGCAACCTTTCAAAAAGCGCCAAGAAAGCGACGAACATCGAACCCGAACCCGGACTTTTACTAAAATGTTCGGGTTCGGGTCCGTGTCACGGACACCCAAAATTCGGTACGAACCCGAACTATACAGTTCGGGTTCGCTCATCCCTAGTTAGTATATAAGATGAGAATACTTGGACTGGGAGAAAATGTCAGTATGTGGGTAAGCAACTGGCTCAGTGATAGAAAACAGAGGGTGGTTATTAACGGTACATACTCAGATTGGGTCACTGTTAGAGTTGAGCGAACACCTGGATGTTCGGGTTCGAGAAGTTCGGCCGAACATCCCGGAAATGTTCGGGTTCGGGATCCGAACCCGATCCGAACTTCGTCCCGAACCCGAACCCCATTGAAGTCAATGGGGACCCGAACTTTTCGGCACTAAAACGGCTGTAAAACAGCCCAGGAAAGGGCTAGAGGGCTGCAAAAGGCAGCAACATGTAGGTAAATCCCCTGCAAACAAATGTGGATAGGGAAATTAATTAAAATAAAAATTAAATAAATAAAAATTAACCAAAATCAATTGGAGAGAGGTTCCATAGCAGAGAATCTGGCTTCCCGTCACCCACCACTGGAACAGTCCATTCTCAGATATTTAGGCCCCGGCACCCAGGCAGAGGAGAGAGGTCCCGTAACAGAGAATCTGTCTTCATGTCAGCAGAGAATTAGTCTGCATGTCATAGCAGAGAATGAGGCTTCACGTCAGCCACCACTGCAACAGTCCATTGGCATATATTTAGGCCTAGCACACAGGCAGAGGAGAGAGGTCCCGTAACAGAGAATCTGGCTTCATGTCAGCAGAGAATCAGTCTGCATGTCATAGCAGAGAATGAGGCTTCACGTCAGCCACCACTGCAACAGTCCATTGGCATATATTTAGGCCCAGCACACACACAGGCAGAGGAGAGAGGTCCCGTAACAGAGAATCTGTCTTCATGTCAGCAGAGAATTAGTCTGCATGTCATAGCAGAGAATCAGGCTTCATGTCAGCCACCACTGCAACAGTCCATTGGCATATATTTAGGCCTAGCACACAGGCAGAGGAGAGGTTCATTCAACTTTGGGTAGCATCGCAATATAATGGTAAAATGAAAATAAAAATAGGATTGAATGAGGAAGTGCCCTGGAGTCCAATAATATATGGTTATGGGGAGGTAGTTAATGTCTAATCTGGACAAGGGACGGACAGGTCCTGTGGGATCCATGCCTGGTTCATTTTTATGAACGTCAGCTTGTCCACATTGGCTGTAGACAGGCGGCTGCGTTTGTCTGTAATGACGCCCCCTGCCGTGCTGAATACACGTTCAGACAAAACGCTGGCTGCCGGGCAGGCCAGCACCTCCAAGGCATAAAAGGCTAGCTCTGGCCACGTGGACAATTTAGAGACCCAGAAGTTGAATGGGGCCGAACCATCAGTCAGTACGTGGAGGGGTGTGCACACGTACTGTTCCACCATGTTAGTGAAATGTTGCCTCCTGCTAACACGTTGCGTATCAGGTGGTGGTGCAGTTAGCTGTGGCGTGTTGACAAAAGTTTTCCACATCTCTGCCATGCTAACCCTGCCCTCAGAGGAGCTGGCCGTGACACAGCTGCCTTGGCGACCTCTTGCTCCTCCTCTGCCTTGGCCTTGGGCTTCCACTTGTTCCCCTGTGACATTTGGGAATGCTCTCAGTAGCGCGTCTACCAACGTGCGCTTGTACTCGCGCATCTTCCTATCACGCTCCAGTGCAGGAAGTAAGGTGGGCACATTGTCTTTGTAGCGTGGATCCAGCAGGGTGGCAACCCAGTAGTCCGCACAGGTTAAAATGTGGGCAACTCTGCTGTCGTTGCGCAGGCACTGCAGCATGTAGTCGCTCATGTGTGCCAGGCTGCCCAGGGGTAAGGACAAGCTGTCCTCTGTGGGAGGCGTATCGTCATCGTCCTGCCTTTCCCCCCAGCCACGCACCAGTGATGGACCCGAGCTGCGTTGGGTGCCACCCCGCTGTGACCATGCTTCATCCTCATCCTCCTCCACCTCCTCCTCATCCTCGTCCTCCTCGTCCTCCAGTAGTGGGCCCTGGCTGGCCACATTTGTACCTGGCCTCTGCTGTTGCAAAAAACCTCCCTCTGAGTCACTTCGAAGAGACTGGCCTGAAAGTGCTAAAAATGACCCCTCTTCCTCATCCTCCTCCTCCTCCTCCTGGGCCACCTCCTGTTCCATCATCGCCCTAAGTGTTTTCTCAAGGAGACATAGAAGTGGTATTGTAACGCTGATAACGGTGTCATCGCCACTGGCCATGTTGGTGGAGTACTCGAAACAGCGCAACAGGGCACACAGGTCTCGCATGGAGGCCCAGTCATTGGTGGTGAAGTGGTGCTGTTCTGTAGTGCGACTGACCCGTGCGTGCTGCAGCTGAAACTCCACTATGGCCTGCTGCTGCTCGCACAGTCTGTCCAGCATGTGCAAGGTGGAGTTCCACCTGGTGGGCACGTCGCATATGAGGCGGTGAGCGGGAAGGCCGAAGTTACGCTGTAGCGCAGACAGGCGAGCAGCGGCAGGATGTGAACGCCGGAAGCGCGAACAGACGGCCCGCACTTTATGCAGCAGCTCTGACATGTCGGGGTAGTTGTGAATGAACTTCTGCACCACCAAATTCAGCACATGCGCCAAGCAAGGGATGTGCGTCAAATTGGCTAGTCCCAGAGCTGCAACGAGATTTCGCCCATTATCACACACCACCAGGCCGGGCTTGAGGCTCACCGGCAGCAACCACTCGTCGGTCTGTTGTTCAATACCCCGCCACAACTCCTGTGCGGTGTGGGGCCTGTCCCCCAAACATATGAGTTTCAGAATGGCCTGCTGACGTTTACCCCGGGCTGTGCTGAAGTTGGTGGTGAAGGTGTGTGGCTGACTGGATGAGCAGGTGGAAGAAGAGGAGGAGGAAGCCGAGAAGGAGGAGGTGGCAACAGGAGGCAAAGAATGTTGCCCTGCGATCCTTGGCGGCGGCAGGACGTGCGCCAAACAGCTCTCCGCCTGGGGCCCAGCTGCCACTACATTTACCCAGTGTGCAGTTAGGGAGATATAGCGTCCCTGGCCGTGCTTACTGGTCCACGTATCTGTGGTTAGGTGGACCTTGCTACAGATGGCGTTGCGCAGTGCACACTTGATTTTATCGGATACTTGGTTGTGCAGGGAAGGCACGGCTCTCTTGGAGAAGTAGTGCCGGCTGGGAACAACATACTGTGGGACAGCAAGCGACATGAGCTGTTTGAAGCTGTCTGTGTCCACCAGCCTAAATGACAGCATTTCATAGGCCAGTAGTTTAGAAATGCTGGCATTCAGGGCCAGGGATCGAGGGTGGCTAGGTGGGAATTTACGCTTTCTATCAAATGTTTGTGAGATGGAGAGCTGAACGCTGGCGTGTGACATGGTTGAGACGCTTGGTGACGGAGGTGGTGGTGGTGGTGTTGGTGGTACATCCCCTGTTTGCTGGGCGGCAGGTGCCAACGTTCCTCCAGAGGCGGAGGAAGAGGCCGAGGCGGCAGCAGCAGAATAGGCCGAGGCGGCAGCAGCAGAAGAGGTAGCAGGGGGAGCCTGAGTGACTTCCTTGGTTTTAAGGTGTTTACTCCACTGCAGTTCATGCTTTGCATGCAGGTGCCTGGTCATGCAGGTTGTGCTCAGGTTCAGAACGTTAATGCCTCGCTTCAGGCTCTGATGGCACAGCGTGCAAACCACTCGGGTCTTGTCGTCAGCACATTGTTTGAAGAAGTGCCATGCCAGGGAACTCCTTGAAGCTGCCTTTGGGGTGCTCGGTCCCAGATGGCGGCGGTCAGTAGCAGGCGGAGTCTCTTGGCGGCGGGTGTTCTGCTTTTGCCCACTGCTCCCTCTTTTGCTACGCTGTTGGCTCGGTCTCACCACTGCCTCTTCCTCCGAACTGTGAAAGTCAGTGGCACGACCTTCATTCCATGTGGGGTCTAGGACCTCATCGTCCCCTGCATCGTCTTCCACCCAGTCTTGATCCCTGACCTCCTGTTCAGTCTGCACACTGCAGAAAGACGCAGCAGTTGGCACCTGTGTTTCGTCATCATCAGAGACATGCTGAGGTGGTATTCCCATGTCCTCATCATCAGGAAACATAAGTGGTTGTGCGTCAGTGCATTCTATGTCTTTCACCGCTGGGGAAGGGCTAGGTGGATGCCCTTGGGAAACCCTGCCAGCGGAGTCTTCAAACAGCATAAGAGACTGCTGCATAACTTGAGGCTGAGACAGTTTCCCTGGTATGCATGGGGGTGATGTGACAGACTGATGGGGTTGGTTTTCAGGCGCCATCTGTGCGCTTTCTGCAGAAGACTGGGTGGGAGATAATGTGAACGTGCTGGATCCACTGTCGGCCACCCAATTGACTAATGCCTGTACCTGCTCAGGCCTTACCATCCTTAGAACGGCATTGGGCCCCACCATATATCGCTGTAAATTCTGGCGGCTACTGGGACCTGAGGTAGTTGGTACACTAGGACGTGTGGATGTGGCAGAACGGCCACGTCCTCTCCCAGCACCAGAGGGTCCACTAACACCACCACGACCATGTCCACGTCCGCGTCCCTTACTAGATGTTTTTCTCATTGTTATGGTTCACCACAACAACAAATATATTATTTGGCCCAATGTATTGTATTCAAATTCAGCGGGATATAAATTTGAGGCCTAGTATTTAGGCGCTGGGTGACCGGTATGGATTTAGTGACAGAATTAGACTTGGAAATGCACAGAAGCGTGTGTGTGAAGTTATTCTGAATGACCCAATGTGCACCTTGAATATTATATACCCTTTTTGGGATAGATTTCAAATAGCTCTGATATAGCAGGAACCACTAAATTATGAAATTGCTAAATTGGGAATTGTACTTCAACCCAGAACAAAAAATGTGCTTTGACGGGCACTAAATAACTTTCCCAGCTACAACAGTACAGCGGTAACGAGAGATTTAGAGGGATTTAAATTTGAGGCCTAGTATTTAGGCGCTGGGTGACAGGTATGGGTTTAGTGACAGAATTAGACTTGGAAATACACAGTAGCGGGTGTGTGTGAAGTTATTCTGAATGACCCAATGTGCACCTTCAATATTATATACCCTTTTTGGGATAGATTTCAAATAGCTCTGATATAGCAGGAACCACTAAATTATGAAATTGCTAAATTGGGAATTGTACTTCAACCCAGAACAAAAAATGTGCTTTGACGGACACTAAATATCTTGCCCAGCAACAACAGTACAGTGGTGGGTAACGAGAGATTTAGAGGGATTTAAATTTGAGGCCTAGTATTTAGGCGCTGGGTCACCGGTATGGATTTAGTGACAGAATTAGACTTGGAAATGCACAGAAGCGTGTGTGTGAAGTTATTCTGAATGACCCTATGTGCACCTTCAATATTATATACCCTTTTAGGGATAGATTTCAAATAGCTCTGATATAGCAGAAACCACTAAATTATGAAATTGCTAAATTGGGAATTGTACTTCAACCCAGAACAAAAAATGTGCTTTGACGGACACTAAATATCTTGCCCAGCAACAACAGTACAGCGGTGGGTAACGAGAGATTTAGAGGGATTTAAATTTGAGGCCTAGTATTTAGGCGCTGGGTCACCGGTATGGATTTAGTGACAGAATTAGACTTGGAAATGCACAGAAGCGTGTGTGTGAAGTTATTCTGAATGACCCTATGTGCACCTTCAATATTATATACCCTTTTAGGGATAGATTTCAAATAGCTCTGATATAGCAGAAACCACTAAATTATGAAATTGCTAAATTGGGAATTGTACTTCAACCCAGAACAAAAAATGTGCTTTGACGGACACTAAATATCTTGCCCAGCAACAACAGTACAGCGGTGGGTAACGAGAGATTTAGAGGGATTTAAATTTGAGGCCTAGTATTTAGGCGCTGGGTGACAGGTATGGGTTTAGTGACAGAATTAGACTTGGAAATACACAGTAGCGGGTGTGTGTGAAGTTATTCTGAATGACCCAATGTGCACCTTCAATATTATATACCCTTTTTGGGATAGATTTCAAATAGCTCTGATATAGCAGGAACCACTAAATTATGAAATTGCTAAATTGGGAATTGTACTTCAACCCAGAACAAAAAATGTGCTTTGACGGACACTAAATATCTTGCCCAGCAACAACAGTACAGCGGTGGGTAACGAGAGATTTAGAGGGATTTAAATTTGAGGCCTAGTATTTAGGCGCTGGGTCACCGGTATGGATTTAGTGACAGAATTAGACTTGGAAATGCACAGAAGCGTGTGTGTGAAGTTATTCTGAATGACCCTATGTGCACCTTCAATATTATATACCCTTTTAGGGATAGATTTCAAATAGCTCTGATATAGCAGAAACCACTAAATTATGAAATTGCTAAATTGGGAATTGTACTTCAACCCAGAACAAAAAATGTGCTTTGACGGACACTAAATATCTTGCCCAGCAACAACAGTACAGCGGTGGGTAACGAGAGATTTAGAGGGATTTAAATTTGAGGCCTAGTATTTAGGCGCTGGGTCACCGGTATGGATTTAGTGACAGAATTAGACTTGGAAATGCACAGAAGCGTGTGTGTGAAGTTATTCTGAATGACCCTATGTGCACCTTCAATATTATATACCCTTTTAGGGATAGATTTCAAATAGCTCTGATATAGCAGAAACCACTAAATTATGAAATTGCTAAATTGGGAATTGTACTTCAACCCAGAACAAAAAATGTGCTTTGACGGACACTAAATATCTTGCCCAGCAACAACAGTACAGTGGTGGGTAACGAGAGATTTAGAGGGATTTAAATTTGAGGCCTAGTATTTAGGCGCTGGGTCACCGGTATGGATTTAGTGACAGAATTAGACTTGGAAATGCACAGAAGCGTGTGTGTGAAGTTATTCTGAATGACCCTATGTGCACCTTCAATATTATATACCCTTTTAGGGATAGATTTCAAATAGCTCTGATATAGCAGAAACCACTAAATTATGAAATTGCTAAATTGGGAATTGTACTTCAACCCAGAACAAAAAATGTGCTTTGACGGACACTAAATATCTTGCCCAGCAACAACAGTACAGCGGTGGGTAACGAGAGATTTAGAGGGATTTAAATTTGAGGCCTAGTATTTAGGCGCTGGGTGACAGGTATGGGTTTAGTGACAGAATTAGACTTGGAAATACACAGTAGCGGGTGTGTGTGAAGTTATTCTGAATGACCCAATGTGCACCTTCAATATTATATACCCTTTTTGGGATAGATTTCAAATAGCTCTGATATAGCAGGAACCACTAAATTATGAAATTGCTAAATTGGGAATTGTATTTCAACCCAGAACAAGAAATGTGCTTGAACGGACACTAAATAACTCGCCCAGCTACAGCACTAGGGACAGATTTAGCTGGATATAAATTTGAGGCCTAGTATTTAGGCGCTGGGTGACCGGTATGGATTTAGTGACAGAATTAGACTGGGATATGGCCAAAAAATGAACAGACTATTGCTGGTTAAATGCACTTGGTGTGACAGCTTCACCCTGATGTAGGCTTTAGCCAAAAAACAACCACACCATTGAGGGTTAAATGCACTTGGTGACAGGCGCAGCTTGCCCCTGATTTTGTATATGGCCAAAAAATGAACAGACTATTGCTGGTTAAATGCACTTGGTGTGACAGCTTCACCCTGATGTAGGCTTTAGCCAAAAAACAACCACACCATTGAGGGTTAAATGCACTTGGTGACAGGCGCAGCTTGCCCCTGATTTTGTATATGGCCAAAAAATGAACAGACTATTGCTGGTTAAATGCACTTGGTGTGACAGCTTCACCCTGATGTAGGCTTTAGCCAAAAAACAACCACACCATTGAGGGTTAAATGCACTTGGTGACAGGCGCAGCTTGCCCCTGATTTTGTATATGGCCAAAAAATGAACAGACTATTGCTGGTTAAATGCACTTGGTGTGACAGCTTCACCCTGATGTAGGCTTTAGCCAAAAAACAACCACACCATTGAGGGTTAAATGCACTTGGTCGCAGCTTGTGCTGGCGCACCACAAGACACAAAATGGCCGCCGATCACCCCAGAAAAATGAGACTGACAAACGGTCTGTGCAGCCTAAAAACAGTGAGCAATTGAGGATCAGCAGCTCAATGATCCACAGCTGCAGATCGATCAGTTAATCAAGTCCTTTGGAGGAGTTAATCTGCCTAATCTCGCCCTACTGTCGCAGCCGCAACCTCTCCCTACGCTAATCAGAGCAGAGTGACGGGCGGCGCTATGTGACTCCAGCTTAAATAGAGGCTGGGTCACATGGTGCTCTGGCCAATCACAGCCATGCCAATAGTAGGCATGGCTGTGATGGCCTCTTGGGGCAAGTAGTATGACGCTTGTTGATTGGCTGCTTTGCAGCCTTTCAAAAAGCGCCAAGAAAGCGTCACAAAAGCGCGAAGAAAGCGACGAACACCGAACCCGAACCCGGACTTTTACGAAAATGTCCGGGTTCGGGTCCGTGTCACGGACACCCCAAAATTCGGTACGAACCCGAACTATACAGTTCGAGTTCGCTCATCCCTAGTCACTGTCACTAGTGGGGTACCTCAGGGGTCAGTATTGGGCCCTATTCTCTTCAATATATTTATTAATGATCTTGCAGAAGGCTTGCATAGTAAAATATACATTTTTGCAGATGACACTAAACTGTGTAAAGTAATTAACACTGAAGAGGACAATATACTACTACAGAGGGATCTGGATACATTGGAGGCTTGGGCAGATAAGTGGCAGATGAGGTTTAACACTGACAAATGTAAGGTTATGCACATGATAAGGAATAATGCAAGTCACCCGTACATACTAAATGCTAAAACACTCGGTAACACTAACATAAAAAAGGATCTAGGAATTTTAATAAACAGCAAACTAAGCTGTAAAAACCAGTGTCAGGCAGCTGCTGCCAAGGCCAATAAGATAATGGGTTGCATCAAAAGGGGCACTTTACAAATAGCTAGTCAGACCACACATAGAGTACTGTGTACAGTTCTGGGCTCCTGTAAACAAGGCAGACACAGCAGAGCTGGAGAAGGGCCAGAGGAGGGCAACTAAAGTAATAACTGGAATGGGGCAACTACAGTACCCTGAAAGATTATCAAAATTATGGTTATTCACTTTAGAAAAAGACGACTGAGGGTTGATCTAATTACTATGTATAAATATATCAGGGGTCAGTACAGAGATCTATCCCATTATCTATTTATCCCCAGGACTGTGACTGTGACGAGGGGACATCCTCTGCGTCTGGAGGAAAGAAGGTTTGTACACAAACATAGAAGAGGATTCTTTACGGTAAGAGCAGTGAGACTATGGAACTCTCTGCCTGAGGAGGTGGTGATGGTGAGTACAATAAAGGAATTCAGGAGCGGCCTGGATGTATTTCTGGAGCGTAATAATATTACAGGCTATAGCTACTAGAGAGGGGTCGTTGATCCAGGGAGTTATTCTGATTGCCTGATTGGAGTTGGGAAGGAATTTTTTATGCCCCTAAAGTGGGGAAAATTGGCTTCTACCTCACAGTTTTGTTTTTTTGCCTTCCTCTGGATCAACTTGCAGGATGACAGGCCGAACTGGATGGACAAATGTCTAATTTCGGCATTATCTACTATGTTACTATGTTAAGGTTGAACTTTTTGGCCATAATTCCAAAAGATATGTTTGGCGCAAAAACAACACTGCACATCATCAAAAGAACACCATACCCACAGTGAAGCAAGGTGGTGGCAGCATCATGCTTTGGGGCTGTTTTTCTTCAGCTGGAACTGGGGCCTTAGTTAAGCTAGAGGGAATTAGGAACAGTTCCAAATACCAGTCAATATTGGCACAAAACCTTCAAACTTCTGCTAGAAAGCTGAACATGAAGAGGAACTTCATCTTTCAGCATGACAATGACCCAAATCATACATCCAAATCAACAAAGGATTGGCTTCACCAGAAGAATGCTGTAATAAAATCAAAAGGTGCTTCAGCAAAGTATTAGTCTATGGGTATGAAACCATATTTTATTTTTATATTTTTTCTTCCCTCGACCTAAAAGATTTCAGTTTGTTTTTCAATTGAGTTGTACAGTTTATAGGTCACATTAAAGGTGGGAAAAAGTTCTGAAATGATTTATCTTTGTCTCATTTTTCTTTACATCACAGAAACCTGACATTTTAACAGGGTGTGTAGATTTTTTATATCCACTCTATTTGTTTCTTGAGTTTTAATGCTGAAAAAAAAAACTTTGGAATTTGTTTTATTTTTATTGTTATATCTACAGAGATGTGTGAGAGCTAATTTTTTTAGTTTTTGTTACTATCATTTTGGCGCTTTTATGACTTTTTGATACATTTTTGTTCATTTCTTTTAGAAATGAAGTGACAAAAATGTTTTTTTTTTCCCCATTATGTCATTCTCCATATGCGATAAATATCTTTTAGATTTTAATACTATGGGTAATTTTGCACTCAGTGGTGCCCATCATTATTATTTGTACATTTTTAATTTAATTTTAATTGGGTGGCTATGGCACCAGCGGGCACAATATAAAAATACCTGACTTCCACTAAATTTTTGGTAGGTGGTCAGGAAGGAGCTAAAGGTGTATATACACTCACCTAAATAATTATTAGGAACACCTGTTCTATTTCTCATTAATGTGATTATCTAGTCAACCAATTACATGGCAATTGCTTCAATGCATTTAGGGTTGTGGTCCTAGTCAAGACAATGTCCTGAACTCCAAACTGAATGTCAGAATGGGAAGGAAAGGTGATTTAAGCAATTTTGAGCGTGGCATGGTTGTTGGTGCCAGACGGGCCGGTCTGAGTATTTCACAATCTGCTCAGTTACTGGGATTTTCACGCACAACCATTTCTAGGGTTTACAAAGAATGGTGTGAAAAGGGAAAAACATCCAGTATGCGGCAGTCCTGTGGGCAAAAATGCCTTGTTGATGCTAGAGCTCAGAGGAGAATGGGCCGACTGATTCAAGCTGATAGAAGAGCAACGTTGACTGAAATAACCACTCGTTACAACCGAGGTATGCGGCAAAGCATTTGTGAAGCCACAACACGCACAACCTTGAGGCGGATGAGCTACAACAGCAGAAGACCCCACCGGGTACCACTCATCTCCACTACAAATAGGAAAAAGAGGCTACAATTTGCACGAGCTCATCAAAATTGGACTGTTGAAGACTGGAAAAATGTTGCCTGGTCTGATGAGTCTCGATTTTGCCCCAAGTTACGCCAATCTTTTTATGGCAGCATGGGAACAGGATACCATCATCCCAAAACTTGGGCCTGACCTGGTCCTATGGCGGCGCTATATTGACAATATTCTATTATTTTGGGGAGGGTCACATATGGCACTATTACAGTTCATAAATGATATTAATAAAAATGAGCTTAATCTTAGATTCACAGCCAATGTTAACCCACATATGGTAGAATTTTTGGATTTACACATTGAAAAGAAGCAGGAAACTTTTGTCTGTAGCACATTCCAAAAGGATGTGGCTAAAAACAGTTTTATTCTCAATACAAGTTGCCATCTCCCGAGATGGCTTTTGAATGTCCCTTTTGCCCAGTTTAGGCGACTTAAAAGAAACTGTACCGAACAAGCCCAATTTGAGTTGGAGGCACAGCGTATGAAAGCGCAATTTTTAATGAAAGAGTATCCTAATGAGCTATTGGAAGACTCAATAGAAAGGGTGAGGAAATTAGATAGATCCTCCTTCTTTGAACAAGGAAGGGCAAAATAGTACCCAACAAGAAGACATGACAGCGAAAATAATTTTACCATTCAATAAAGACTATACGATGGTAAATAAAATTGTCCAAAAACATTGGCACCTACTAAAGGATGATAAAACTTTGGGTTCTCTACTCCCAATACACCCTCTGATAGACTACACCAGAGCCCCCAATTTGGGACTCCAAGTAGCTCCCACAATAAGAAAAAAACAAGGAAAATCAATGATAACTCCATGGTCTAATTTAAAAGGATTTTTTAGATGCGGGTGCTGCCAAATCTGTAGACAAACACAGTTTGGGAGGAATATAAAGGAGATCACATCGACCTCCAACAACTTCAAGTGGGAAATTAATGAAATCCTGTCATGTAACAGTAAAGCAGTTATCTATGTCATCCAATGTTCATGCCCAAAGCAGTACATAGGGCGCACAAAAAGGGTACTTAAAACTAGAATTGCTGAGCACATTAATAATATTAAAAAACTGTCAGAAATGCATCCTTTATCCAAACATTTTAAATGATATCACAAAGGAGACCCCAGCAAAATGAAATTTCTAGCAATACAATCAATTAAACAAGACTGGAGAGGAGGAGATTTCGTGGCCAAGATGTCCAGACAGGAATCCAAAAAAATCTTTGAGTTTGGATCCCAGATGCCCTTGGGTCTAAACTCGGAGATAGAAATCTTTGGTTTCCTATAGGGGAGATGGGTTGTTATGCTTAGGGAGTCGATGCCGGGCTGTTTATCAGCGCACCGACTCCATCTGCATCCTTCCCCTCTCCTCTACACTCCCTCAAAAGCCAGAAGTTGCAGCAATTTATATATGTATATTTTGGATTTTATATCTGTTACACAATCTGCATATTTTTATGTATTTATATGTATCTGTATATGTATCTGTATTTATATGTATTTTTATATATAATTTGTGTTTTCTTTATATATAATTATAATACATTTGTGTCATTTTTAATGGATGGTTTTAATTTGATATACTATGGCCAAAAATTCTTTATATCTTAAGCAATATAATGGCTAGAGAATGGATCAGGATCGCACAGGTGGAAAAGCAATGTGGAACAATGCGATCCGGAATCCACACCACGTTTTATACTAAACCTAAAATGATATATTAGGACACAACCAACATGTCTACATTCAGCATTTCACAGCTACTGAGGAAGGAACATAGTTCCGAAACGCGTCTAGTGTGAACTAGACCTGGCTATTGATGCGTTTTTTCAATTGCATTTGAAAAAGGACTTCATTAAGAATAACGGGATATACACCTTCAAAAGGAACAAACCTAACAGCGATTTGAGCTAAGCTATCGGTAAATCGGACTGATCTATGCTCATATGTCCAACCAAGGCAACTAACTTTGCGATCAAAACCGGACCACATACTGAAAGAACTCTGCTATACCAGCTTCCACTACGCCATCGATTACAGGCTATCTTCTGGGAGGTCACGTGGGACGCTGTGTGGAGAGAGGCCGGAGCCCATTTCGCAAAGACAGCTGGTGGAGAAACATCAGGTGAAGGCGGTGAGATTAACACCAGCGAGCGACATCTGAATATAGTATTATTCACACCAACAGCCGCTAAAAGGACGTTCCTTGAACCATTTGGTTCCAACAACCGGTAAAATAGTACACAGTACTAAAATTTTTATATATTTGAAGTCTGCAAAAAACGCAAACAATATTAGCCAAAGGTCATATATATTTTGGAGTACTCCAGTCGTATAGGTGTGTGCGTGAGCTCCGCACTATTTATGTCTATACAATTATGCTGATATGTTGACATTGATGTAAGTGTATTTTTAATGAGTAATAAATATATGTGTGCTAAAATACTGTGAGACAGCCTAAATTATTCTAAATGGTCTTTTTTATCAGTTGGTAACTGACAGGCTGGGCTCCAGTAGTTTGCTGGTTAGAGCTTTTCTTATTATATATTATTGAGTCTCGATTTCTGTTGAGACATTCAAATGGTAGAGTCCGAATTTGGCGTAAACAGAATGAGAACATGTATCCATCATGCCTTGTTACCACTGTGCAGGCTGGTGGTGGTGGTGTAATGGTGTGGGGAATGTTTTCTGGGCACACTTTAGGCCCCTTAGTGCCAATTGGCCATCGTTTAAATGCCACGGACTACCTGAGCATTGTTTCTGACCATGTCCATCCATTCATGACCACCATGTACCCATCCTCTGATGGCTACTTCCAGCAGGATAATGCACCATGTCACAAAGCTCGAATCATTTCAAATTGGTTTCTTGAACATGACAATGAGTTCACTGTACTAAAATGGCCCCCACAGTCACCAGATCTCAACCCAATAGAGCATCTTTGGGATGTGGTGGAACGGGAGTTCCGTGCCCTGGATGTGCATCCCTCAAATCTCCATCAACTGCAAGATGCTATCCTATCAATATGGGCCAACATTTCTAAAGAATGTTATCAGCACCTTGTTGAATCAATGCCACGTAGAATTAAGGCAGTTCTGAAGGCAAAGGGGGGTCCAACACCGTATTAGTATGGTGTTTCTAATAATTCTTTAGGTGAGTGTATATATATATATATATATATATATATATTTCTAATACTTGTTCATGGAAATATGCTTCATCCGATAAGATGCAATGGAGCCTGCACACATCCAGGTTTATAGATCATGGTCTCCATCAGTAAAATCATGCTCCTCATGTTCATCTACAGGTCCTTCTAAAAAAATTAGCATATTGTGATAAAGTTCATTATTTTCTGTAATGTACTGATAAACATTAGACTTTCATATATTTTAGATTCATTACACACCAACTGAAGTAGTTCAAGACTTTTATTGTTTTAATATTGATGATTTTGGCATACAGCTCATGAAAACTCAAATTTCCTATCTTAAAAAATTAGCATATTTCATCCGACCAATAAAAGAAAAGTGTTTTTAATACAAAAAAAGTCAACCTTCAAATAATTATGTTCAGTTATGCACTCAATACTTGGTCGGGAATCCTTTTGCAGAAATGACTGCTTCAATGCGGCGTGGCATGGAGGCAATCAGCCTGTGGCACTGCTGAGGTGTTATGGAGGCCCAGGATGCTTCGATAGCGGCCTTAAGCTCATCCAGAGTGTTGGGTCTTGCGTCTCTCAACTTTCTCTTCCCAATATCCCACAGATTCTCTATGGGGTTCAGGTCAGGAGAGTTGGCAGGCCAATTGAGCACAGTAATACCATGGTCAGTAAACCATTTACCAGTGGTTTTGGCACTGTGAGCAGGTGCCAGGTCGTGCTGAAAAATGAAATCTTCATCTCCATAAAGCTTTTCAGCAGATGGAAGCATGAAGTGCTCCAAAATCTCCTGATAGCTAGCTGCATTGACCCTGCCCTTGATAAAACACAGTGGACCAACACCAGCAGCTGACATGGCACCCCAGACCATCACTGACTGTGGGTACTTGACACTGGACTTCAGGCATTTTGGCATTTCCCTTTCCCCAGTCTTCCTCCAGACTCTGGCACCTTGATCAGGCATTTTGGCATTTCCCTCTCCCCAGTCTTCCTCCAGACTCTGGCACCTTGATTTCCGAATGACATGCAACAGTCCAATGCTGCTTCTCTGTAGCCCAGGTCAGGCGCTTCTGCCACTGTTTCTGGTTCAAAAGTGGCTTGCCCTGGGGAATGCGGCACCTGTAGCCCATTTCCTGCACACGCCTTTACACGGTGGCTCTGGATGTTTCTACTCCAGACTCAGTCCACTGCTTCCGCAGGTCCCCCAAGGTCTGGAATCGGTCCTTCTCCACAATCTTCCTCAGGGTCTAGTCACCTCTTCTCGTTGTGCAGCGTTTTCTGCCACACTTTTTACTTCCCACAGACTTCCCACTGAGGTGCCTTGATACAGCACTCTGGGAACAGCCTATTCGTTCAGAAATTTATTTCTGTGTCTTACCCTCTTGCTTGAGGGTGTCAATGATGGCCTTCTGGACAGCAGTCAGGTCGGCAGTCTTACACATGATTGCGGTTTTGAGTAATGAACCAGGCTGGGAGTTTTTAAAAGCCTCAGGAATCTTTTGCAGGTGTTTAGAGTTAATTAGTTGATTCAGATGATTAGGTTAATAGCTCGTTTAGAGAACCTTTTCATGATATGCTAATTTTTTTAGACAGGAATTTTGGGTTTTCATAAGCTGTATGCCAAAATCATCAATATTAAAACAATAAAAGGCTTGAACTACTTCAGTTGGTGTGTAATGTATCTAAAATATATGAAAGTCTAATGTTTATCAGTACATTACAGAAAATAATGAACTTTATCACAATATGCTAATTTTTTTAGAAGGACCTGTATAGTTCCCTTGGAAGAGCTCACAAATAATTTTCTTATTCGGTGCAGTTGGGGGGCATTTTTGAAAGCCCTATCAATTGTAATAGATTCTTATTGCTGCAGAAAGAGCTGTCAAAGCTTTCTAGCTAAGGTTAAATATTTGTAGATAAAGGTTAACAATTATTCATTTAAGGTTTAATGATATGAATAAACTGGTTTCCACTTTTTCTCTTAAATTTTCTACAATATTGAATAATATACATAATAATTAGTTTTGAGCGAAGCAAATTATTCAGTGGAATTAGATTTTCAATTTGCAACAAATTTCCTTGTGTTTCATAGTACGTTACTAATGGCAGCTGCATGTGTTGAAAAGTGAAAGTAGGAAGCCCAGCAATGTGAGATCACCCATAATGCCATGCATTCAGCCAATCCGCAGATAGCTATCCACTGTGATGTGACAGGTCCATAAAACCCTCATACTGTGGGATCTCTGCCATTTTCCTGTGAGATGAGCATAGGAAGAAATGTGGAAAATAGTGTTGAGCGAATCAAGCTTCAGATCATGATCTAGCCTCCATCTTGAATATAGCTTTGACCACACAGAATCTTAAACCACTGAAAAAGGTCTGACAGGACCGAAACATTTGGTTATACAATATCGTCACTGATTTACCTATTTTCTGTAATTGGATCATTAACTTTCTCTGTTTTTAAACTATAAAATAAATGTACCAAAGGGCAAAAGATTGAAGTGGGTGCTACAAAATGTTGTTATAGAACATGAATAAGATATATATATTGTCCCCCACCTAACCAGCCAATCCCCATACTAGCAACAGACCCTGTTTAAAGGTGCTGCGTGTCTACTAACAATGAAGAAGGACTATACAGTACGATCTTCATTATGAAAGGTAGCTGTGGGTTAATTGGCCGCACAGTTTTTCACTTCTGCATGACCACAACTCGCCAGCAGCATGGCCATATCATGTGGCCGTACTTTAAGGCAGAGTGGCCTGGGTATACCTGATTTATAGCCATTTCCGACAAATTAATTTGCAACAAATCAAACTTCTTGGCTAACTTTGGGAAAGATGCCGACTTGAATTTTTCAAAACTTTTTTTCAAAAGCTCATCCCCAATAATAATAATAATAATAATAATACTGCACAGGTTCAACAGAATAATATACAGAAGATACTTCAAGAAACAATTCACTGGGGTGCATTTAAGGCAACCTACACATAAAATACTTACTGAAACTTCAGTAATATAATAGTAGAGGTTTTGTTTCTAATTAAATAGTATGTATAGAATCTATTGCATACAGAGTGCTTCACCAACTTCATTTACACACTATAAATGGGTCTAACAGTCAGGTTATGTTGAATGAGTTCAAGCATTGTGTCAAGACGGTATTACAATCATAGCTCTATGGAAAGATGTATGACAACCTCTGTTTTGAAGAGATAATGTAGGCTGAATTACAAACATTGTTACTAGAGATGAGCGAATCAAAGCTGACAAAGTAGAATTCGATCCGAATTTAAGGAATTATTCGATTCACACCGACTCCGGATTTCCTCACGCTTCGTGGTAACGAATCACATTTTTCCTAAAATGCCTGCTGCACATGTTAGGACGTGGAGCAAAGAACCCTGGGAACAAGGGATCACCCACAATGCCATGCATGCAGCCACCCAGCAGCCAGTCAGCCCTGTGGTGTCACAGCCTCAGCCATCTTGGATTCAGCCATTTTCCAGTGTACTTAGTGCAGGGAGAGATGTCAACAGTGCTAGGAATCCCTTGAAAACATATATTTTGCTCAATAGAAGTTCAGGGAAAAGCATTAGAAATGTAGGGAAATGATAGGGGGCAATTATTGCACAGTATTGAAGCAGAACAGGGTACAATAGGGGTGTTTACAGCCTGGGTAATAGAAACAATCCTATTACACCTTTCTGCACTGACTGTGGATCCAAATTGCCTTTATACTGCTGCTGATTTCAGGTTTGCAATACCTCTGTAATTCCAGCAAACCAGTCTTGTTATTGGGGTCTTATTAGCCTTTGTGTGGTGCAGTTATATATATGTTCTAAGGCCTCTTTTTGTTGTGTATTAGTGGGGGGAAAAAGGGGGCTTATTAGACGTTATGTGTTGAAGTGAGGAAATTACAGCCCTTTTTGGCATGTATTAGTGGCATAAAAAAATATTACTTGCCATTCACGGCCACAGTTTTGTTCCAAATCCTTTTTTTGGCGTTTATTAGTGGTTGGGAAAAGGCTTATTAGCCGTTGTGTAATGAAGTAAGAAAATGAAAGCCCTTTTTGGCGTGTATTAGTGGCAAAAAAAACCTTTATTTGCCTTAAACCACTGCAGTTACCGTATTTTTCGCCCCATAAGACGCACTTTTTCTTCCCCCAAAATGGGGGAGAAATGCCCCTGCGTCTTATGGGGCGAATGCTGGCAGTTTTACATCGCAAGGTGCGATGTAGGAGCGAGCGGGGACTCGGGGTGGGACTGGGAGGAGGATCTGGGGGTCGGCAATAGCAGCGGGGCGGTGCAGTCAGTGTAGTATAGCACCGCCCTGCCGCTCTGGTATACTAATATACGATGTCATATTCAATTAATAATTATCAAACATGCCCCCTCACTCCTATTACTACCTTACATCCTAATCTCTGCTGTTGAATTCATGCAGGTCGGGCGGGCGGCAGCATAACTCTTGTCACGTGCCTGCGCCGCCTACTTTATGAATGAAGCAGGCAGCGCAGGCAAGTGACGTCAGTGAGATGCGCCGGCCGCCCGGCCGGCCTGCCTGAAAACAGCAGCGATTAGGATGTAAGGTAGTAATAGGAGACAGTGAGGGGGCATGTTTGATAATTATTAATTGAATATCACATCTTATATTTGTATGGTGGCGGCGACGGCGGCGATCTGTGGATGGCACAGTTATAGGCTGGGGGGTCTGTGGATGGCACTGTTATGGGCTGGGGGTCTGTGGATGGCACATATACAACAGTGCCAGCCACAGATCCCCCCCCTGTAACAGTGCCAGCCACAGATCCCCCCCCTGTAGCAGTGCCAGCCACAGATCCCCCCCTGTAACAGTGCCAGCCACAGATCCCCCCCCTGTAACAGTGCAAGCCACAGATCCCCCTGTAACAGTGCAAGCCACAGACCCCCCCCCATAACAGTGACCGTCATCCACAGATCCCCCCCATAACAGTGACCGTCAACGACAGATCTCCCCCATAACAGTGTCCGTCATCCACAGATCCCCCCCCATAACAGTGTCCGTCATCCACAGATCCCCCCCACAACAGTGTCCGTCATCCACAGATCCCCCCATAACAGTGTCCGTCATCCACAGATCCCCCCATAACAGTGTCCGTCATCCACAGATCCCCCCATAACAGTGTCCGTCATCCACAGATCCCCCCCATAACAGTGTCCGTCATCCACAGATCTCCCCATAACAGTGTTCGTCATCCACAAATCTCCCCCATAACAGGGTCCGTCATCCACAGATCCCCCCCATAACAGTGTCCGTCATCCACAGATCCCCCCCATAACAGTGTCCGTCATCCACAGATCCCCCACCATAACAGTGTCAGTCATCCATAGATCCCCAGTAATAGTGCCATCCACAGACCACCATTAGTTCCAAACCCACCAAACACACAGCACACCTTGCGTCCTATAGGGTGAAAAATACGGTATATGTTCTAAAGCCCTTTTTGGCGTGAATTAGTCTGGAAAAAGAAAAAGGGCTTATTAGCTGTTGTGTGGTGAAGTGAGAAAATTACAGCCCATTTTGGCGTGTATTAGTGGCAAAAAATATCTATTATTTGCCGTTCAACTGTAAAGTTCCATTGTACTACAGCCATTTAGGGGGTGTATTAATAGGATAGATGCATAAGTCCTATTAGCCATTCTGCGTTGAATTGTGATTGTTATATATATTTTTTTTTTGGGTGTATTAATAGGAAAAAGAATATGTCTTATTAGCTGGTCTGCACTGAACCGACATTGTTATACAGCTATTGTTGGGGTGTATTGTGATACAACCTTTATTTGGAAAATTGGTCAGTGAATGTAGAATTTCTTCTGCATCAAAGAGGGCTGAGCCATGCGCCCTGCATGGCGCATGTGTTCAATCTGGTTGTAAATCGGTTCCACCCATCTGCAAGACATCCTAAAAATGGCCAGAAAACATTGCATGCACTTCAGCCACTTGTACACCCTCCATGAGCTGCAGTGGCAGGAAGGTGTCCCCCAACATAGGCTGATATGCGTCGTTTCCACTGATTGGAATTCCACCCATTGGAATTCCACCCTCCATATGTTGGACTGATTATACAAAGAAAGGCCATAAACAATTTCTTGATGATCCGAGCGAACAGAGGCAATTCCCTGTGTAACTTCGATGTTAGCCAGTGGCAGCACATGCGTGACACCTGCCGTTTGCTCGTGCCCTTTGAGGAGGTCACTTTATTTGTCATTTACCAGGACTACGGGATGAACAACGTGATTCCGCTGATTCATATACTGTAAAAGATGCAGGTAAATCTGGCTGGTCAGGGGACTGGAGATGTGGCACCTAAATCTCACTGCCACATGAGCCCTGTGGGGGCTGAACTGGAGGAGTAGGAGGAGTAGGACATTGGAGTACAAGCAATGTGTAGTGAAATGGGTGGTTTTTCTACACAGGTGACAGGAGTGGAGGAACAGGAGCAGCCAAAGGAGCAAGAGGGGGATGAGGAATACGAGGTAGATGACCCAGGCACGCCGTGGCAGTATGCAGTGGAGATGGAGGCATGTAGTCCCTCCGAGTCATTTGGCCCAGTACATGCTCATTTGCGTGCGAAGTGACAGCTAAATTGTCACCATTCGCCAGAGGGATGACTACTGGCTCTCCACCATGTTATAGCCTTGCTACCGGTCCAAAATGGGGGCCTTTTTTATACCCGCTGAGAGGAAGGACAAACTGAAGTACTATAGTGACATCCTATGTAGTTAGTTGGCTACTGCCTATCTGTGCCATCGTCCATCCACTTGCAGGTCTGACCGAGGGTGAGGGGACCCTTTGGGCTCATGTTCCACTGCCATGGATGCTGTGGGGGAGGGTGGCAGGAGCAGTACCAGCTTCATCAGCAGCAGCCTGAGTCTAGAGTCACTGATGAGCAGCTTTCTTCACCAGTCTAGTGAAGAAACTACTCACCAGCAGCTAGACATAGAGTAGAACCTGAAACAGCAGGTGGGGGCATACTTGGAGTGCACCCTGTCACCCGTCATTGAAGATCCACTGGACTATTGGGCAGCCAAACTGTATTTGTGGCTGCAACTGGCCAAGTTTGCACTGTAAAAGCTGTCCTTCCTGGCCAGTAGTGTGGCATCAGAGCGGGTGTTTACTGGGGCAGGGCCATAGTTACCCCCATGAAGAACTCACCTGTCCACCAAAAATTTGAAGATACTGACCTTTGTCAAGATGAATCAGGCGTGGATTAGCCAGGATTTCCACCCACCAATGCCTGATGCATCAGACTATATCATCCATGGTGCCACACCAACATTTTGACAAAAGAGACCGGTTTCTTCTGGCTACCTGCCTTAGCTACTATTCTGATGCTGCCACACTTCTGATGCCAAGTACTCCTTCTTAGACCTACCATGGTCAGCGGGTACTGTTATTGGCACCTGCCTTCCCACTCTGTCACCAGGTCACTCTGTGAACTCCTCATGCTGCTGCTGCCACCTCCACACTATGTCACCTTGCCACTCTGTAGTCTCCTCATGCTGCTGCCACCTCCACACTAAGTCACCTCTTTGTGGCCTCCTCATGCTGCTGCTGCCACTTCCACACTGTCATTGAGCCACTCTGTGGTCTCCTCATGCTGCTGCTGTAGCTGCTACCTCAACACTATGTCACCTTGCCACTCTGTGGCCTCCTCATGCTGCTGGTGCCACCTCACCACTATGTAATTGGGCCACTATTTGGTCTCCTCATGCTGCTTCCATCTCACTGACCATATCATTGGGCCACTCTGTGGATTTCTCAAGCTGTTCTCCCACCCTCCCCACTCCATGACTGGGCCACTATTTTGCCTTTTTGGCCTGGATAACATCACCATTTATTTGACCCTAATTATGATCTGTCAGAAGAAAGGAAAAATGAGATGCACAACGGATCCTGTCTGTGTAGCAGCTGTAAGACTTGTATGGCCCCATTAGAATTGGCTTATGATTTGGTATCCAAAAGCAGGAGTGGGTACAAAACACAGAAGACATGCAAATATTCCATTCATGTGTCATCTCTGTTTTGGATCCACTCCTGATTTTTGGGGGGATTAGCAATACTGATGGATTACTGACCAAATGCTGACAGGAAGAAGGTGGCTGCTCAACAGACAGGATCCGTTTTTGTGGGTGTTATTGTTCTGACGGATCAGAGGAAGGGCAAAATAATCCATGACATCAACACAAACTTACTGCTGACACCCTCTCCACTCTGTCAGGGGGCTCTACTTGTATAAGCGTTTAATAGAACAGCTTCTGTAGACATCTATGTGGAATCAGCTGACGACAATGTAAAAGGAGTGCACTTCTTCTTGACTCTAACATTGACCTGTAAGGCTAACTTCATACTTGAGTTATTTGGTCAGTTTTTGCCCTGTAACTGCCCAAATAAGTCTGCAGTGATCCTAAGAGCGACACCTGTCATCTGCATGTCATTCTGACTCACAGTATTGTTTCACTACCACAGCAGACTCCCTATGCTTGTTACTACAAGGCACAGTGGTCTACACCACTATACAGGCTCTCTGCAGCCAGCAAATAGCAGTTTTTCTAATGTGATTTGCTGCGAATAAATTCGGATTGAATCGTTTCTGAAAATTCGGCGAACCAGCCAAATAGATTTTTTTTTTAATTTGCTAATGTCTTACGGTTACCATTGCAGCCACCATTCTGCATTCTCCTTTCCTTGACTATATGCTGTTACTTTTGTTTTTTAAAAGTTAATATCCTGCAGCTTGTGCACAAATCTTCATCCCCTCTCTCTTCTACTCCAGCATCTCAGTGCACCAAAAGATTAACAACAGACAGGCTATCAGACATGAAAGTAGATCAAAGATATACAAGGAGCCTCAATGTGGTGAAGGGGACCTGAGGGTCTTCTGGCTTGTGGACCTGGTGGCAACTGCCATCTATGCAACCCCATTAGTCTTTGCTCAATGTCCTAACAAATTGATTTGGGATACCTTTGAATTAAATAAGTTGTCTTTCCAAAATCCATGTTTCTGGATCATAACATGTTTCTGGATTACCTTATGGTTGTTACATGCATAATCAGTTCTTCAGTGACAATGAATTCACATGGCAACATCAGTGAAAACATCTATACACTACTTAAAGCAATTATCACATCAATTGACAAAGTACAATTTCTAGGTACATGAAAACCTTGGGGTTACCAAGGTAACAAACATAACAACCAACTATTGAGAAGTATTTTCATACAGAAAGATTTATGAACAGACAGACATTGCCATTTAGATGTACAAACCAGAAACATTTAGTTTTTCACAAACATCTCTGCAAGTTAAAGCAAATGTACCACCTCTATATAGTTGCATAATTAAAACATAACCAAAAACATGGACATTTTTCTGTTTTTAATTTTGTCTTTTTTTGTTGTTGCAGAATTATAGCGTGTCATGAAGGAATTGTAGGAAAACAAAGACACTATGTCATGGGAGGTGTTTTGCCCAACACCATCAACAATACCAACACCATCAACAATACCACCAACTATAAAGATGGCCAGTCAGTACTTGTTTATATTCACTCCACTAAAGGGGGCAGGGGGTCAACAAGGTATAGCTCAAATCTTGCTTCACACACCTCTCATAACATGGTCTATTGTAGATGTTAATTGCACAATATATCCATTCATATAAGGCAGGACTTCTGATAACTGTAGTTTCTCATGACCCCAGATTCGGAGGCATTCATCCATATTGCCTTTTCCTTCGCATTACAGGAGTGTCTGGATCAAGCTAACTTAGGATTTACTGTGCAAAACTTTTTAGTTTTTCTTCTGATAACTATACCTCCCATGACATAGCGTCTTTTTGTTTCATTCACTTATTTGCAGTCTATGAGTCCTTTTCCCAAGACTGATCCTTTTTAGAGTGCTGCTACCCTTTACTTGCATGAAAGGTTTTGTTAGGTATGTTGTTATGGAATATTGTGTAAATGCATTCTAAAGCATCATTTTGGTAAGGCCTCTGAAACATTTTCCCAACATAATCTAAGGTACATGAGCCCCATTAATGAATCTGGGCATATTGGCATGGTGCACCAGATTTAACATCCCCCTTATTTTTGCTAAATATCGCTTGGTTTTATTAATTACCTAAATACCAATATTTTCCTATATGAATTGAAAGCTGATAACCCGATACTAGCTAGGTAATTGTACAAGCTCGCTCAGTTCGGCTCAAGCATCTCGATGCTCGGCACATGGCAGTGCTTGGTCGAATACTGCATGTGCTCGAGCGCAATGCTTAAGTCTCCTCCCCCCGCTTTTGTTGGCTGCTACGCAATATATATGCAGTATATATTTTTAGCGCAACCTGCGCTAAATTGCTAAAACTTGACATACCCAAAAGTCCTTTTAAGGACTATTGTGTGTGGCAACAATATCTACTTTTAGCGCATCCTACGCTAAATAGCGTACAATAGTTAGGCCGCTGCAGACATCAACATTACCTTGGGGAAAATATCCTGTGTAACGTTTCCACATTCCAAATACCTGTGACATTCCCTGCAATTTTATATTAGCCACTGCTGACTTCAGCGACATTATCTGCGGTATTTTTCCTGTGTAACGTTTCCACATCCCAAATACCTATGACATTCCCAATAATTTTATATTAGCCACTGCTGACATCAACGACATTATATGCGGTATTTTTCCTGTGTAACGTTTCAAATACCTCTGACATTCCCTGTAATTTTATATTAGCCGCTGCTGACATCAGCAACATTATCTGTGTTATTTCTTCTGTGTAACGTTTCCACATTCCAAATACCTGTGACATTCCCTGCAATTTTATATTAGCCGCTGCTGACTTCAGCGACATTATCTGCGGTATTTTTCCTGTGTAACGTTTCCACATCCCAAATTCCTATGACATTCCCAATAATTTTATATTAGCCACTGCTGACATCAACGACATTATATGCGGTATTTTTCCTGTGTAACGTTTCAAATACCTCTGACATTCCCTGTAATTTTATATTAGCCGCTGCTGACATCAGCAACATTATCTGTGTTATTTCTTCTGTGTAACGTTTCCACATTCCAAATACCTGTGACATTATTTGTAATTTTATATTAGCTGCTGCTGACATCAGCGACATTATCTGCGTTTTTTCTCCTGTGCAACGTTTCCACATCCCAAATACCTGTGACATTCCCTGTATTTTTTTATTAGCCGCTAGTGACAGCATTGACATTATCTGTGGTACATCTCTTGTGTGACGTTTCCACATCTCAAATACCTGTGACATTCCTTGTAATTTTATATTAGCCGCTGCTGACATCAGCAACACTATCTGTGTTTTTTCTCCTATGTAACATTTACACATCCCAAATACCTGTAACAGTCCCTGTATTTTTTTATTAGCCGCTGGTGACAGCATTGACATTATCTGTGGTATATCTCCTGTGTGATGTTTTCACATCCCAAATACCTGTGACATTCCCTGTAATTTTTTTATTATCCGCTGGTGACATCAGCGACATTATCTGCGGTATTTCTCCTGTGTAACATTTCCACATCCCAAATACCTGTGACATTCCCTTTTAGAGGGTCAGCTCACCTACAGGCCCTTGTATATAATGTTTTAGAGGGTCAGCTCACAAGCAGGCCCTCACCTACATTCTTTTAGCTTGTCAGTTCACCTGCAGGTCCTTGCATGTAATGTTTTAGAGGGTCAGCTCACCAGTAGGCCCTCACCTACAATCTTTTAGAGGGTCAGCTCACCTGCAGGCCCTGGCATATAATTTTTTTGAGGGTCAGCTCACCAGCAGGCCCTCAACCATAATGTTTTACAGGGTCATCTCACTAGCAGGCTCTCGCCCATACATTTTTAAATGGTTAGCTAAGGAGCAGGCACTCGCCCATAATTTTTTCAATGGTCAGCTCAGCAACAATCACTCGCCCATAATTTTTTCGATGCTCAAATCAGCAGTAGGCACTCGCCTCTAATGTTTTAGAGAGTCAGCTCTGCAGAAGACCCTCACCCCTAATGTTTTAGATGTTCAGCTCAGCAGCAGGCCCTCGCCCGTAATGTTTTAGAGGGTCACCAGCAGGCCATCAATCATAATTTTTCAAGGGTATATGATGCCCTCCTTTATGTGTAATAAATGGTGCATTGGAGTGCCGGTTCATTGTAATTTTTGGAAGCCCTGTGACTTAGTACATAGGCTTTATGAGTGTAGGAGTCCAACTATCTGAACAATTGTGCCACAATGTGACTGAGGCCCTCTATTATGTGATATACAGGTTGTATTGGAGTGCCTCTTCCTTGTAATTTGTGACAGCAATTGCACTTTAAATACAAGTAAATGTGCAGGAAAGAATGTTTCCTAACCATTTTTCTCTAAAATCGATTTTATCTTCTATTTTGTGCGTATTATAGTCAGTCTGTAGAAGTGGCGTACTACTCGGACAACATGGTTCCCAGCAGCGACCTGGGAGTCCAAGATGCCTCTAGACATCCTCTCCATGCTGTTCCCGAACCATTTCAGTGGTGTTTCCATCAATTTCTGACCTTTTCCTATGAACCAGACACCCACCCCTCTTCAGAGCATTGGGTGCCTGGTTTAATGCTTCGGTTCTTCTATTGACTTCCATTGTGCTCGGGTGCTCGGCAGAGCACCCAAGCATCCCGAGGTGTTCGACCCGAGCACCCGAACACCCGATCACTTTGGTGCTTGATCAACACTAGTTCTCATCACAAGTGGCGCATGTATAGCTCTCTCACTTGCACGAATGTGTTAGCTCATGTTACTAATACATAACATCTCAACTGTTCTGTGCTCTGTCAATTATTCTGGTTCTTGTCATGCATAACTCATTTATCCTTCTATACTGGGCACTTCTATTGGCCTTATAATATTAAATAAGCTGTTTGACTTATTCATTTTAATGATACATTTATATATGGAATATAATATTCTTATGCTTTGCAGTAATTGCATTATTTACCCCTCTATTTATTTTGTCTTTTACTCTGTTACATTGTAAGCTATAAATGGAACAGCCATTTCAATGCTTCCTTGTTCTATTTAAGTATCTGTTCAGTCCGTACTGTGTATTCTCCCAAGTTTCTTGTATAACATGTAATTTGCATCCATCACTTTGTCAATAGGAGTTTCTCTCATTGTAAGCTGTACCCAGTAGAAGTCATTAAACTGAAATCAATATGTACCTATCTTTTTTTTTTCCAACCAAAAATACTAGAAAGCCACAAGCAACATTTCACAATTCAATGAAAATTCATGGCCCTGAATGCCATTTTCCCCATGCTGGCAGCAAACACCAGAAGAGCTCATGATGATACTTACGTCCCCTTCTATGCGTCTACTCCTAAGAGTGACAACTTCACAAACCCATTATCTTGCTCCTCAGAGAAAGTGTTTGCTGTTACTTTTCACTGCCTTTTTTATGTGCCTCATGGAAATCACATGTACAAAATGAAAGAGTTGACTATGTAATATGACTTATCTCAGGTGACGCTATAAGGTGCTGCCACTCATTTAGGTTTTGAAGTCAAGACCAGGAGTGGAAACATAAAAGAAAAGTATTATTGTCCTTCATACTTTCTCTTCTTTTATTATCCACCCCTTATTTGGGCTTTAAAAACCTCATCAGTGATGGTGGATGTTGAAGGTCCTCAGTCTGCAGCATTTTTGGTGACACTGCAGGTGGAGGAAGGCAGTTGGAAGAAGGCTGCTGGTGTGGTCAAAACATCCTACTATATCTCTTACCGCATATTATTATTTATTATTAAAGCACCATTCATTCCATAGCGCTGTACATATGAAAAGGGGCATATATACATAATAGAGACAATTGCACTAATCATAAACAAGACAAGCTACAAACTGGTACAGAAGGACAGAGGGCCATGCCCGTGAGGGCTTACAATCTATATGGGCATATGTGAAACTTGCCTTATTTTCAGATTTTATTCCTTAAACTTTCTGCAGTGTGTGGATAATATATATAAAAATCTCATGCACAGTGCTGCTGATGTAAACACTGTGGATATGTTACAGATTTCAATTGCACAGTATGTGAATATATGATGCAGATTTCTAGCAATACGATGCCTCGCTAACCTGCGCCTACTGGAATGTCTCCACCTGACACTGCATGTTTACATTAGTCCCACCTACCAGCTATGTGACCCTGCTGGATTGCTGACACAGTATACATTTTCTTACTGTATAGTTACTACTTTTAATGTATCAGAATAACTGAGAAGGTTAATACTGTAGTATAGGATGTGCACTGACTTTCAATCCCACCATTATACATTAAGCCGGCTGCAACCTGAGGCAAAACTACAAGTGCAGTTTACCAAGAGATAGGAAACGCTATGCATGAAATCATTTTGTACAGCTATTATTATGTATGATTCATGATAAATTAATGTGCATTTTCTCCTACTATGCACCTGTAATGAGAACTGAAGATAACTCACCCACACATTAAGCATCGGTTTTACCTGTAAGTCTCCTGGGATGACCTTACAGAACCCTGGAATCTGTAAACTCAGAACTACATTTTAACATAATTCGAATCATTGGATTGACCAAACCTTGGTTTATTGAAACTTGCATAATCTATAATTCTGTATTTTAAATTCAACACTCATAGAAAACATGTTTTTTTCCCCTAGAATTTGATTATTTTTCATCATTTCTGCAGCATTTACCACTGGGGAAAAAAAATCTAATAGGAAATAGTATCCTTGTTCCTGTAGCAGTAAGCACAGAGAGGTAGATAGGCGACCCATTGTTATTTTATCGCTGCTGTGCGGAAAATATGTGAACTGCTAATATAACAGTAGGGGTAGAATTGGGACAACAGTATGACAGCTCTGTTGTTCTTTTGATAAGCCTAGATAAAGATGACCACAGAAAAGCATTGCACTTATCAGTTTATTGTGTGATGCTCTAATACAGTTACTCATCTCCCTTCTGTGTGAAAGTCAAGCAAGGCTAGAGTGCTAAAAGTCTAAACAGAGGAGGACATTAAAGAACAGGAAATATAGTAAATTGATTTAAAGAAATCCAGAATATCCAGAAAACCATTCACCAGTATATATATATATATATATATATATATATATATAAAACTTACATAGAATACTGTAGGCTGTTAATATGTAAAAAAATAAAAAATGAGATGGCAGTGTCCCTTTAAAGAGTCACTGTTCTATCACAGAATTTCATTTCATTTAATAGAGAAGGGTTTAACTATCAAATTTTTATCACTTCATTTGAAAAAATATGCCTGCATCTAACTGAAAAAAGCTGTAAAGTCATGGCCACTAGGGGTCTCACGTCTACCTACTTGCAATCCACTGCCTGTTGTCAGACAAGATCTGTCCTTACTAGTGTTGGGCGAGCATGCTTGGCCGAACACTTTTTTACTTGAGCATCGCCACGATGCTTGGTACATCGTGGTGTTCGGCCGAACACCGCATGTGATCGAGCACGATGCTTGAGTCTCCTCCCCGTACGTTTGTTTGCTGCTACACAGCCAATAGACGTGCGGGGAAGTACTGGCACTCACTGTAATGCCATAGCCATGTGTTGGTTACAGGCATGCTATAGGTGCTATATAAGACCCGATGACACGTGGTTCGGCTCAGTTTTAGTCATGGAGAGGTGCAGCAGAAGGGACAGATAGCATAGGGACAGGAATTGTTGATTTTTTTAAGGCAGGGTTTACTGGTAAAATGTGTTAGAGACCCAAAAGTCATTTTAAGGACTAATGTTTTATCTGGCTGCAAAATATATTATTAGTGCAACCTGCGCTAAATTGTGTGCAATTGTTTGGCCGCTGCTGATAGTGACACAACCTCTTCCACATCTGTTGTGTTACATTTGCGCTGTGAAATTTAGCGCATTTGTTTGGCCGCTGGTAATAGCGACATTACCTGCGCTACATCTCCTGTATGTAACGTTTGCACATCCTAAATATCAGTGAGATTCAGTAAAAATTTTCCACCTGCTGGTGACAGCGACATTACCTGCCCTACATCTCCTGTATTACGTTTGCACATCCTAAATATCAGCAACATTCAGTTTAATATTTTTTCTGCTGGTGACAGCGAAATTACCTGCGCTACACCACCTGTATAACATTTGCACATCCTAAATATCTGTGACATTCAGTTTAATTTTTTCGCCGCTGGTAACAGCGACATTACATGCTCTACATCTCTTGTATAACGTTTGCACAACCTAAATATCTGTGACATTCAGTTAAAAAATGTTGCGCATACACTTACAAAACCTGCGCTAGTGTACGTGTGACATTCATCCACGATACCTAGCTTTATGTCCCAGTTTGCAGGGCAGTCTTGGGTGCAACCCCAATGAAGGCCAACTGGAGAAGTAACAGGTTACTGGTTGGTGCTTCCGTTTCCTCCTTTGGCGGAGGCCAGAACGCCGACTGGATGATCAATTGCACTGGAGCTCCACTGGACCGTGAAAGTCAAGTGAGCTTGTGGACACAAGGCGCAAAATCACAGCTGTGGCAGGGTATAGGGGACCATACCGAGCTGTGGCTCTTGCCACTCAACCTACAACAAGGCATGGTTGTGTCTGATAATGGCAGTAACTTGGTGGCAGCTTTTGAGCTTGGCACGCTCATACACATATCATGCCTAGCCCATATGTTCAACTTAGTGGTTCAGCAGTTTCTTAAAATCTACCCCAATCTGCCTGAGCTACTGGTAAAGGTGCACAGCGGGTTTGCCCGTTTCTGAAAGTCATCTACAGCTGCCGCTGGTCTGGAAACGCTGCAGCAGCGCTTGCAATTGCCAGCACACCGACTGTTGCGCGATGTGAGCATGTGTTGGAACTCCACGTTCCACATGTTGGCCAGTTTTTGTGAGCAGCAGAGGGCAGTAGTGGAATACCAGCTGCAACATCGTCATCACCTTTCAAGTCAGCTTCCGCTCTTCACAAGCGAGGAGTGGGCATGAATGTCTGACATCTGTGAGATTTTACACAACTTTGAGGAATCAGCACAGATGGTGAGTGGCTGTGCCGCTATTATCAGCATAACCATCCCACTTCTGTGTCTACTGAAACACTCATTGCTCAAAATGAAGGCAGACACTTTGGAAGACAGTACACAGGGTGATAGCCAGACCACCCTCCGTTCGTCTTCTCAGGACAAATTGGATGATGATGATGAGGAGGAGGAGAAGCAGGATACGGTTGCTTCTCCTACAGAGGGTAGTACCTATAGCAGGTTTGTTCCATCTGTTCAGCCTGGATGGGCTAAAGAAAAGGAAGAGGATGAGGAGATTGAGAGTCATCATCCTGATGAGGACTGCAAAATTTTGTCTGTTGGGACTCTAGCACACATGGCTGACTTTATGTTAGGCTGCCTTTCCCGCGACCCTCGCGTTCTACGCATTTTGGCCAACACTGATTACTGGTTGTTAACCCTTCATGACACCCGCTGCAAAGAGAACTTTTCATCTCTCATTCCTGTTGTGGAGAGGAGTAGCAAAATGGTGCAATACCAGAAGGCCCTTGTGGAAAAATTGCTCCAAAAATTTCCAGCTGACAACGCTGGCGGCAAAGTACGTAGTTCCTTGGGAAACTGAGGAGGGGAACACACAGCAGTTCCAACAGAGGCAGGGCAACACTCTCCAAGGCCTGGGACAGTTTCGAGACACCCCTCCAGCACCCTCACCCTGATGCGCAGCCTACTGTCACAAGGAGAAACATTTTGGAAGATGGTGAAGGAGTACATAGCAGACCATGCCAGCGTCCTCAGTGATTCCACTGTGCCTTACAACTATTGGGTGTCCAAGCTGGACATGTGGCACGAAATGGTGCGCTATGCTTTAACCCCATAGGGACACAGCCTTATTTCACCTTAAGGACCAGGCCATTTTTTGCAAATCTGACCACTGTCACTTTAAGTGCTGATAACTTTAAAACGCTTTGACTTATCCAGGCCGTTCTGAGATTGTTTTTTCGTCACATATTGTACTTCATGACAGTGGTAAAATGAAGTCCCAAAAATTATTTTTTTTGCACAAAATAATACCTAATTTACCCCAAAATTGCAAAAATTTGCAAATTTCAAAGTTTCAGTTTCTCTACTTCTGTAATACATAGTAATACCCCCAAAAATAGTGATGACTTTACATTCCCCATATGTCTAATTCATGTTTGTAGCATTTTGGGAATGATATTTTATTTTTTGGGGATGTTACAAGGCTTAGAAGTTTAGAAGCAAATTTTGAAATTTTTCAGAAATCTTCAAAATCCCACTTTTTATGGACCAGTTCAGGTTTGAAGTCATATTGTGAGGCTTAGATGATAGAAACCTCCCAAAAATGACCCCATCTAAGAAACTACACCCCTCAAGGTATTCAAAACTGATTTTACATACGTCGTTAACCCTTTAGGTGTTGCACAAGAGTTATTGGCAAATGGGGAAGAAATTAGAGAATTTCATTTTTTTGTCTAATTTTCTATTTTAACCCATTTTTTACACTAACAAAGCAAGGGTTAAAAGCCAAACAAGACTGTATCTTTATTGCCCTGACTCTGCCGTTTACAGAAACACCCAATATGTGGCCGTAAACTACTGTACGGCCACACAGCGGGGCAGAGAGTGAAAGGTGCGCCGTTTGGTTTTTGGAAGGCTGATTTTTATGGACTGGTTTATTTACACCATGTCCCATTTGAAGCCCCCTGATGCACCCCTGGAGTAGAAACTCCCTAAAAGTGACCCCATCTAAGAAAGTACACCCCTCAAGGTATTCAAAACTGATTTTACATACGTCGTTAACCCTTTAGGTGTTGCGCAAGAGTTATTGACAAATGGGGATGAAATTTGAGAATTAGATTTTTTTGTCTAATTTTCCATTTTAACCCATTTTTTCCACTAACAAAGCAAGGGTTAACAGCCAAACAAGACTGTATCTTTATTGCCCTGACTCTGCCGTTTACAGAAACACCCAATATGTGGCCGTAAACTACTGTACGGCCACACAGCGGGGCGTAGAGTGAAAGGTGCGCCGTTTGGTTTTTGGAGGGCTGATTTTTATGGACCGGTTTATTTACACCGTGTCCTGTTTCAACCCCCCTGATGCACCCCTGGAGTAGAAACTCCCTAAAAGTGACCCCATTTTGGAAACTATGGGATAAGTTGGCATTATTTGGGGGACTATTTTTAGGGTACATATGATTTTTGGTTGCTCTATATTACATTTTTGTGAGGCAAGGTTACCAAAAATTGAGATTCTGAAATTTCATCTCCATTTGCCATTAACTGTTGAGGAACACCTAAAGGGTTAATAAAGTTTGTATAATCAGTTTTGAATACCTTGAGGGGTGTAGTTTCTTAGATGGGGTCACTTTTAGGGAGTTTTTACTCTAGGGGGGCATCAGGGGGGCTTCAAAAGGGACATGGTGTCAATAAAAAAGGCCATCAAAATCGGCCTTCCAGAAACCATGTCGGTCCTTTCCTTTTGCGGCCTCCCTTTTACGGATACAGCAGTTTACGACCACAAATATGGCATTTCTGTAAACTGCAGTATCAGGGTAATAAATATTAACTTTTGTTTGGTTGTTAACCCTTGTTTTGTTACCGGAAAAAACGGATTGAAATGAAAAAGTGCCAAAAATTGAGTTTTTGGCACCGTTTTCATTTTTTTTTTTAACCGTGTTAATCTGGGGGGTTAGGTCATGGGATATTTTTATAGAGGAGATTCTTACGGACGCGGCGATACCTAATAAGTCTACTTTTTTTACATTTATTTGGGTTTTAGACTATATTATCCTTTTTGATACAAAAAATTATAATTTTGTATTCATTTTTTTTCTTATCCGATTATCTTATGTGGGGGCTCATTTTTTGTGGGACGAGCGGACGGTTTTATTGGCACCATTTTGGGGGCTATATGACTTTTTGATCGCTTGCTATTAAACTTTTTGTTATGTAAGGTGACAAAAAAAAACTTTTTTTGCACCTTTTTTTTTTTTTTTTCTTGACCGTGTTAATCTGGGGGGTTAGGTCATGGGGTATTTCTATAGAGGAGATTATTACCGACACGGCAATACCTAATATGTATACTTTTAATAAATTATTTTAGTTTTTTTGGGTGTCTCAAGTCTGAGAACCAGTTTTTTTTTATCCGATGTCAGTCCTAAATTGGGATATAAATTTAGTACTCCATGGAAGTGTGATACTCCCTGAAGCAACCAATAATGCAGAGGCCCGGATGATCGGGGCACGTGTCACATTGAGTTGTGGTGTCCTTCCGTATCCCCCTCCTGTGACACACTCTGCACCTTTTTTGGGTTCGTCCCTTCTTTCCAGTATGGGGGACCACACCTGGAAAGTGTTGGCCAAGGACGATACGGGCGCCTACAGTTCCCGAGGTACTCCGGCCTGCTCTTTCCCGGTACGAAAAGATCAGGGCCTTGAGGACTGCCTCATAGAACTGGAGGAATGTCCCTGTGCTGCCAGCGCTTCGGGATAGTACAAAAGAGTTGTACATGGCAACCTGCACCAAGTAGACCGCAACTTTTTTGTACCATGCCCGGGTTTTGCGCATGGCGTTATATGGCTTGAGGACTTGATCAGAGAGATCAACTCCTCCCATATACCGATTGTAGGCGACGATACAATCAGGCTTGAGGACCGTTGCCGCGGTACCTCGCACAGGGACAGGGGTGATGCCGTTACCATGAATTGTGGACAGCATAAGGACATCCCTCTTGTCCTTATACCTGACCAGCAACAGGTTTCCAGTGGTAAGGGCACGGGTCTCACCCCTGGGGATAGGTACCTGGAGGGGGAGGGCAGGGAGGCCGCGTTGATTTTTCCGCACGGTCCCACAAGCGAACGTGGATCTGGCGGCAAGGGACTGGAACAAGGGGATACTGGTATAAAAGTTATCCACGTACAGGTGGTAACCCTTATCCAGCAGTGGGTACATAAGGTCCCACACAAGTTTCCCGGTAACACCCAGAGTGGGGGGACATTCTGGGGGTTGAATCCGGGAATCTCGCCCCTTGTATATACGAAATTTGTAAGTGTACCCTGAGGTACTCTCACAAATTTTGTATAGCTTCACGCCATACCTCGTCCGCTTGGAGGGCACATACTGGCGGAAAATGAGTCTCCCCTTGAACGCAATGAGAGACTCAACCGCGACCTCTCTTCCAGGTACATAGGCGTCCATGAATTTGGCCCCAAAGTGATCGATGACCGGCCGTATCTTGTACAGACGGTCATGGGCAGGATCACCTCGGGGGGGACATGCTGCATTATCGGAATAATGCAGACATTTCCGGATGGCCTCAAACCGGGAGCGTGTCATGGCCGTACTGTAAAGTGTGGTCTGGTATAGGACGTCCCCGCTCCAGTACAGCCTGACACTGGGTTTCTTGACCAGGCCCATATGCAGCACGAGGCCCCAAAATGTCCTCATTTCGGCTGCACTGACCGGCGTCCAGCCACCGGGCGTACAGATTCGTCTGCTCCACCATCAGATTTACCAGTGGGTCACTGAAAAAATGACGAAAAAAGTCATATTCAGTGTAGCCCACTGTGGAAATCTGGATTCCTGATTGGCCTACAAAATCAGGAATCACGGGCTCGTATCGCTCTGGGCTACACTAGACAAATTCACCGGCAGGGTGCTCCGGTGGATTTAACTGGTGGGCCGGGAAACCAGTACGAGCCCCAGAGCTGCTCGTACTAGGCTGGGCCACAGGGTCCCTAACATGGCGGTCCCCTTGCTCCGCCTAGCGGCGTCTCCGCCGCCTTGGGGGCTCATCATCATCGCTAGATGATGAGGAGGATGCGGATGACAACAGGAATGTGGGGTCATCCTCATCCTCACTGGGACTCTCGGAGTCGGAGGCAAGCTGGGCATATGGAGTGTGTGTCTGCGTGTGTATGTGCGTGTGTGTAACTCTTTATTTTGTGTGCGTGTGTGTGGGGGCACGGGTGTTCACGAACTCACCCTAAAACTAACAAAAAAAAAAATTAAATGACTAAAAAAAAGGCCAAAAAATGTGAAAAAAAAATGCAAAACCGCTGATCAACCGTCCGAAGTTGATCAGCGGTGGGGTGTGCGATGCGCTAACAGTGGCCGGACGCTAAGAGTGCCGGCCACAGTCAGCGTACACAGAAAAAATAAAAATAAAAATCCTGCACCCCAAAAAAGTGGGGGGAGGGGGGGCAGGGGGGGGGGGCAAGTGTCAGCACCCCTGGGGGGTCTAGGGTCACACAGCTGTGCTGTGGACCCCAGACACCCTAACTAGGGTGATGCAATGAAAAGTAAAAAAACTAACTTTCCCTTTTTTTCCCTGCCTAACCCAAACTTTCCCTAGCTGTCCCTATGTACCTGATGGGGGGGTGCTGGTGGCAGAGATCGGGTCCTGGGGGCACAGATCGGGTGCAGGCAGCGGTGCAGCGGTGGCAGCAGACACGTGCAGGCAGCTCCTCCGGCTCCGGAACACAAAAGGAGGAGGAGAGGAGCGTCTGCCTCTTTTGAATCTGCCGCCGGACCGCCCACTGACCAATCAGAAAGCGATCCTGAGTGGTGATGTCACCATCACCATTCAGGATCGCTGGATGGTGATTGGTGGAGTGAAATCACACCACCATCACCATCCTGTTCCGGGTTATCGGGTCTTCAGAGACCCGAATAACCCGGAAACGCAGAAAACCGCAGGTCTGAATTGACCTGCGGTTTTCTGCGATCGCCGACATGGGGGGGTCACAGGACCCCCCGGCGCATTTGCCCCAGGTGCCTGCTCAATGTTTTGAGCAGGCACCGGGTTCCGATCACCGCCCGCCGAGCGGCGGTGATCGGAACCATTCATGACGTACCGGTACGTCATGTGTCCTTAAGTACCAGGACATCATGACGTACCGGTACATCATGTGTTCTTAAGAGGTTAAGGGTGCTGGCCTGCCCTGCTGCCAGCGTTTTATCAGAGCAGGTATTTAGTGCTGCTGGGGGCATAATAACTGATAAGCACATCCGCCTGTCAACTTTAAATGTGGCTTTTATGGTGTACTGAATACACTGTATTCCCATGCACCCCTTCCACCACAAAAAAAGGGTGTATGGTTCAATCTACCTTTTCTTGTCCTCCTCCATCATATCAAGATGCTTATTATGCTGCCCTCACCCCTAATGTTTTAGAGGGTCACCAGCAGGCCCTCACCCATAATGTTTTAGAAGGTCAGATCAGCAGTAGAACCTCACCCCTAATGGTGTAGATGGTCAGATCAGCAACATACCCTCATCCCTAATGTTTTAGAGGGTCCCCTCAGCAGCAGACCCTCACCCCTATTTTTTTAAATGGTCAAATCAGCAGCAGGCCCTCACCCGCAATGTTTTAGAGGGTCACCAGCAGGCCCTTGCTCCTGATGTTTTTGAGGGTTACTAGCTAGCCATCAATCATAATTTTTCAAGGGTGTGTATGATGCCCTCCTTTATGTGTAATAAAGGGTGTATTAGAGTGTTGGTTCCTTGTAATTTTTGGCAGCCCTTTCACCTAGTGCATAGGCTTTGTAGGTAGTGTGAAGGAGTCCCACTACCTGTACAATTGTGCCACAATGTGAATAAGGCCCTCTTTTATGTGATATACAGGTTGTATTGGATTGTCTAATTTTTTGCAGCACTTGCACTTTATATACAAGTAAATATACAGGAAAAATGTTTCCTAACAATGTTTCCTCTAAAATTTTATCTTTGGTTTTGTGCGTATTATTGTGAGTCTGTAAAAGTGGCATACTACTCAGACAACATCGTTCCCAGCAGCAACCTGGGAGTCCAAAATGCATTTAGACATCCCCCTTATGCTGTTCCCAAACCATTTTAGTGTTGTTTCCATCAATTTCTGACCTTTCCCTATGAACCAGACACCCTCCCCTCTTCAGAGCAGGGGAGTGTATGGTTTAATGCTCGGGTTCTCCCATTGACTTTCATTGTGCTCGAGTGCTCTGTAGAGCACCCAAGCATCCCAAAGTGTTCTACCTGAGCACCCTGGTGCTCGATCAACACTAGTCCTTACTAATAGATGCTGAAGATGGCTGAGAGGAAGTGAGGGTGTATTAGAGCTAGCTGAGCCTTATAAAAGAACTGCTTCTACACGGCTTTTGACTATTATTAGAGCCTCCTATGTGCCTGTAAGTGTGATTTATTCCTCCTTATCTATTCTGTGAACCCTGGAGCTGAGAGCAAACATAATGGGAAGTGAGCATGTGTTGGATAAGCCCAAAAAAGACTTACAGTATTCCTTCAAAGTTATGATTGTAAACTCAGGTTTCTTTAAGCAAATACTGTAAAAAAAAAATAAGTTCTGGTTTTCACACTAAGGCCACGTATCTTGTTTCTGTGTCGATTCCATTTTCTTTGCAGATAGTATGCCAACACATACATTTCAATGTGTCCGCAAAAATTTGGTAAGCACACCGTGCGCATCTGTATGTCCGCTCCATAGCCACACATAAAAGATAGAGCATGTCCTATTCTTGTCCGCTTTGCAGACACGGTTAGGAATTGTTAAAATTGATCCGCAAAAAAAAAAATACAGATGTAATATGGATCCCATCCGTATTTTTTGCGGATCAGTTTTTTGTGGACCACAAAACACATATGGTCGAGTGAATGTAACCTAAATATGCAATTTATTATGCATTGGTCCTTTTTTACTGTATGATATTTCCTTCACTTCCTTTGTGCCTATTTGAATTATTATTAGTTATCAAGTCTTCTAATATTGATGGCTTTTTCTTAGGATAGGCTATCAGCATTAGCTTGGTGGTGGTCTGACTCTGAGCACGTCCACTGAGTAGCTGCTTGAAGGGGCTTTGGTGCTTGGATTACTGCTAGTGATGGGCTAAGTATTCAAAGATTGGCTTCTCTGAAACGTACAAAAAAATTTGCTTTGTGACAAATTATTTTGTAAGTACTGGGTGCAATGATGGGGAACAGAGATTGAGCCGACTCCCGTCATTCTACCCCTCAGATGCTGCATTCATAGCTGATCGTGGCATCTGACATTGATATTACAATGTAAAATAAAATAAAATAAATGAAATCATACTTACCTCATCCATTTGATCATAACAAGCTGGCCGCCTCCATCTTCATTGAAGATCTATTGCAAAATCTTACATGGCCTGTGAATGTCATCATGTCAGCCGTCGTGGTGACATCATACGTCACCGCATATGGGATTTCATGTAAGATCTTCAATCAAGATGGTGGAGGCCAGCTCATCGCGATCAAATGGATGAGGTACTATAAGAATGATTTGCGTCCCTCTGCCTTACTCACAGATGCCACAATCTCTGTTAATCATGGCATGTGAGGAGTTAAAAGAAAGGGTTCAGCGCTATCGCCATTCCCTGTCATTGTGGCAGGGTGCCTGCTGCATTATATAGCCGGCACCCGCTCAGTATGGAGCAGGCACAACGCATCAGCGCTCTCCATACAAGCTCTCAGCCACTGTGACATACGGGTACATCACAGTGGCTGAAGGGATTAAAATTTCCTGGATGCTGTGGCTATTGGTGGTAATTCTGTGTTAAAGGGGTTGCCTTGTGTCTAGATGTGAGTGAATTTCTTGAAACTTGTTTCTGATCTTCTTACAAATCAGAATGCAGATTTGGCATACGTACAAATAAATTTAACCCAAATTAAAAGTGCCCAAATTGCCCTGAAAAGTTAAGAGTGACATTCTAATGTAAAGGCACGGCTATGGTACACTGGAATGAAAAAAAAAATATACAGCGCTGAGCATTGCCCATGATGGATGGATGATAGCCGGTGGTATCAAACAAACTGTTTAATGACACAGTGCATCTTTAAATGAAATCATGGCCAGCAAATTATCCCTTTTTGATAGCAGATGCCTTCTTCTCTGTCTTCAGAACTGTAAAGTGGGACCTGCTATATTGGGAGCATCATCCAAATCATAAAAGATTTGGATGTGGCTGGAATTTTTGGGAATTAGTTTAGATTCAATTTGTTCATCTCTACTCATGTCATAAATGTATTTCTCCTTCTCAGGACCATTTTTCGCTGATTAGATATATTTCAAAGTTCAGATATATTATAAAGTTTCTTATATTCACCTGTTTGAGCAAAGTCGTGTGAAAGTACAGTGACAAATTAGGAATATCAGCTAGCCATTTCCCAAAAGGCAGTGCTATACATAGAAACTAATAGAAACATTGCCTTCATACAATTTTACAAATAAAATAGAATGGATGGAGCATTGCCATTACTAAGTATATTTCCCATGATAGCACTTGTGTGGCATGTTCAAGATCCATATGGTTGGACAACTTCATAAACAGATGAGCCTTTAGGAGCCGTGTATAAGGCAGCATATTTTGTATTTAAACTGTCCTATCCGTTTTGCTGCTTGATTTGCCTGAGAAGAAAAGGTGAGGCGCCGCCAGGGAACACTTTGAAAAAAATGCACTTGAGAAGCTGCTGGAAAGAAAAGATTCTCTGTTTGCGATACGCATGAGGCATAAACACAGTACATAACAGCATGCCTTATAGTGTAATGAAAGCTGATACATGCTTTAATGAAGGATGTTTTATGTTGTGTGTTCCTAGTCGTGTGCTGAATGAATACACCTATCCTCTGCAAACGTCACATTATGCAAACAGTACTGGTATATAGGGCTGTATAGTAACATCATTGTGCATGATAGATCACCTGTAACTTGACTGACAGATAGCCGGTTAGCTGTAGGCAAATGCCTCTAACACGGCAAGGTGAATGACTATGTCTGAATACTATCAGGAGAAATTGAATTTTAGAACTAACAAATGTATCCTAATGGGTGAATAGAAGTCTTTTTAAAGCAATAGCCCACAGCAGAAATGACTAAAGTTCTAGAGTGTTAATGAGCACTTAAATTGCACAGCCCCTGGACTCGAGGGAAATAAAGTAAAGACAGAGGGAGAAATAGAGTGACCTCTTTCTTCATAGAAAGACATAGAGAACCCACTGGGTACCAGTGCCTAAGTGGTGACGTTAATAAATGACTGATGTATTGCAAGAGGACAATCAATCACTACATGCAGGCTTGTTTCTCAATCTCACTCTGATGTCTGAATGCTCTTCCCTTATGCCTTTACTTGGTTTTATATATCTATATCATCATTTACAGTAAGTCAATACTTTCACGTTGAAAAAGTCATTAGAATAATGTTGTAACTCGTGCATGAAAAGCATTACTTCGCATGCCGATACAGCACACACGCTCAATAAGACAACAAAGTCTGAGGACCTTCACCGTGAAAATGGCAAATCCTGCTATCTGTAAAATCACAAAAGAGAAAAGTGCTATACGTATTTGTTTTTCTTATTAAAAAACTAGGAATACAAGTTACAAAATAAAATGAAAAGTCCTGTACTATAGAGACAAAGACTAATCCAGTTCATATTACAGACATGATAAAGTAATGCCAGATTTCAGTCCATTGCTATGTGAAAATAGTAACGTGTATTTCTAGCCCTGTTTAATGAATGGGTTACAAAATGTAGACCATCTGTCACAAATCATGTAATCATGCACCATGTGTAGCATCTTGTTTCAGTTTTGCAGTATACCTCAAAGCGCAAAAGGTTAATGTTGTGCTTTTGCTGCTATGTGCAATACCTACATATGTACAAGGCAATAACAGACCATATCCACAGCCACCACTAGATGGGCTGGTGTCATCTTTTATATAAATAGAGGAGTTACAACATTTTAGTCAGTCTAAACAAGTCAGTCAGGATGCAAAGATGTAGAGCTGACAGCTTAGCTTGTTCTGGACTCAGTACCACCCCGGTCCAGGGGCATAGCTATAGGGGGTGCAGAGGTAGCAGTCGCTACCGGGCCCAGGAGCCTGAGGGGCCCAAAGATCCTTGTGCCACATTAGACACTGTCATTATAGAAAGTGCATGCTGTTCAATTTACACCTCTGGCTGGAGGGAAGGGGTTAGATCAAGAATTTGGCATGAGGGGGTGCCCTTTCAATGTTTGCCTCAAGCAGCAGGAAGGCTACATGCTCCCCTGCCCCTTTCCAACAAGCACTGAGGGAAGGGGGGCCCAAGCTGAACTCTTTCACTAGGGCCCATGAGCTTTTAGCTATGCCCCTGCCCAGGGCACGACTGGAACAACTACAGAAGCAGACCAGATTTTAAAGAAGTGGTGGGAAAGACCAGTAGAGTTAACTTGTCTGTCAAGGAAGTATGGCATCTATTTTCAGATGTGGCCTCTGGGGCCTGGGCATACCAAACCACATGCCAAGGTTGATTTTAGGGAAATGTACTGTAAGAACAGCAACCTATTCTAAGTGAACAGAAGAGTTTGCCTGCTGACAATGAGAGCGGCCCTTCTTGTGGCATTGCATATACAATGACCTTGACCTTTTTTTCCTATTTTGGTGCCTCACAACCCGGAATTAACATGAATTGTTTGAGGATTTTCATCATTTAATTTACAGAACATGCCCACAACTTTGAAGATTTTTTCATTTTTTTTAAATTGTGCAGCCAACAACAAATAGGACAAAATTACTGAAAAAAGTCAATGTGTATAACTATTCACTAGAGTTGAGCGAACACCTGGATGTTCGGGTTCGAGAAGTTCGGCCGAACATCCCGGAAATGTTCGGGTTCGGGATCCGAACCCGATCCGAACTTCGTCCCGAACCCGAACCCCATTGAAGTCAATGGGGACCCGAACTTTTCGGCACTAAAAAGGCTGTAAAACAGCCCAGGAAAGAGCTAGAGGGCTGCAAAAGGCAGCAACATGTAGGTAAATCCCCTGCAAACAAATGTGGATAGGGAAATGAATTAAAATAAAAATTAAATAAATAAAAATTAACCAAAATCAATTGGAGAGAGGTTCCATAGCAGAGAATCTGGCTTCCCGTCACCCACCACTGGAACAGTCCATTCTCAGATATTTAGGCCCCGGCACCCAGGCAGAGGAGAGAGGTCCCGTAACAGAGAATCTGTCTTCATGTCAGCAGAGAATTAGTCTGCATGTCATAGCAGAGAATGAGGCTTCACGTCAGCCACCACTGCAACAGTCCATTGGCATATATTTAGGCCCAGCACACACAGGCAGAGGAGAGAGGTCCCGTAACAGACAATCTGGCTTCATGTCAGCAGAGAATCAGTCTGCATGTCATAGCAGAGAATCAGGCTTCACGTCAGCCACCACTGCAACAGTCCATTGGCATATATTTAGGCCCAGCACACACACAGGCAGAGGAGAGAGGTCCCGTAACAGAGAATCTGGCTTCATGTCAGCAGAGAATCAGTCTGCATGTCATAGCAGAGAATGAGGCTTCACGTCACCCACCACTGCAACAGTCCATTGGCATATATTTAGGCCTAGCACACAGGCAGAGCAGAGAGGTCCCGTAACAGACAATCTGGCTTCATGTCAGCAGAGAATCAGTCTGCATGTCATAGCAGAGAATGAGGCTTCACGTCAGCCACCACTGCAACAGTCCATTGGCATATATTTAGGCCTAGCACACAGGCAGAGCAGAGAGGTCCCGTAACAGACAATCTGGCTTCATGTCAGCAGAGAATCAGTCTGCATGTCATAGCAGAGAATCAGGCTTCACGTCAGCCACCACTGCAACAGTCCATTGTCATAAATTTAGGCCCAGCACCCAGGCAGAGGAGAGAGGTCCCGTAACAGACAATCTGGCTTCATGTCAGCAGAGAATTAGTCTGCATGTCATAGCAGAGAATCAGGCTTCATGTCAGCCACCACTGCAACAGTCCATTGGCATATATTTAGGCCCAGCACCCAGGCAGAGGAGGGAGGTCCCGTAACAGAGAATCTGTCTTCATGTCAGCAGAGAATCAGTCTGCATGTCATAGCAGAGAATGAGGCTTCACGTCACCCACCACTGCAACAGTCCATTGGCATATATTTAGGCCTAGCACACAGGCAGAGCAGAGAGGTCCCGTAACAGACAATCTGGCTTCATGTCAGCAGAGAATCAGTCTGCATGTCATAGCAGAGAATCAGGCTTCACGTCAGCCACCACTGCAACAGTCCATTGGCATATATTTAGGCCTAGCACACAGGCAGAGCAGAGAGGTCCCGTAACAGACAATCTGGCTTCATGTCAGCAGAGAATCAGTCTGCATGTCATAGCAGAGAATGAGGCTTCACGTCAGCCACCACTGCAACAGTCCATTGGCATATATTTAGGCCTAGCACACAGGCAGAGCAGAGAGGTCCCGTAACAGACAATCTGGCTTCATGTCAGCAGAGAATCAGTCTGCATGTAATAGCAGAGAATCAGGCTTCACGTCAGCCACCACTGCAACAGTCCATTGTCATAAATTTAGGCCCAGCACCCAGGCAGAGGAGAGAGGTCCCGTAACAGACAATCTGGCTTCATGTCAGCAGAGAATTAGTCTGCATGTCATAGCAGAGAATCAGGCTTCATGTCAGCCACCACTGCAACAGTCCATTGGCATATATTTAGGCCCAGCACCCAGGCAGAGGAGGGAGGTCCCGTAACAGAGAATCTGTCTTCATGTCAGCAGAGAATCAGTCTGCATGTCATAGCAGAGAATGAGGCTTCACGTCAGCCACCACTGCAACAGTCCATTGGCATATATTTAGGCCTAGCACACAGGCAGAGGAGAGGTTCATTCAACTTTGGGTAGCCTCGCAATATAATGGTAAAATGAAAATAAAAATAGGATTGAATGAGGAAGTGCCCTGGAGTCCAATAATATATGGTTATGGGGAGGTAGTTAATGTCTAATCTGGACAAGGGACGGACAGGTCCTGTGGGATCCATGCCTGGTTCATTTTTATGAACGTCAGCTTGTCCACATTGGCTGTAGACAGGCGGCTGCGTTTGTCTGTAATGACGCCCCCTGCCGTGCTGAATACACGTTCAGACAAAACGCTGGCTGCCGGGCAGGCCAGCACCTCCAAGGCATAAAAGGCTAGCTCTGGCCACGTGGACAATTTAGAGACCCAGAAGTTGAATGGGGCCGAACCATCAGTCAGTACGTGGAGGGGTGTGCACACGTACTGTTCCACCATGTTAGTGAAATGTTGCCTCCTGCTAACACGTTGCGTATCAGGTGGTGGTGCAGTTAGCTGTGGCGTGTTGACAAAAGTTTTCCACATCTCTGCCATGCTAACCCTGCCCTCAGAGGAGCTGGCCGTGACACAGCTGCCTTGGCGACCTCTTGCTCCTCCTCTGCCTTGGCCTTGGGCTTCCACTTGTTCCCCTGTGACATTTGGGAATGCTCTCAGTAGCGCGTCTACCAACGTGCGCTTGTACTCGCGCATCTTCCTATCACGCTCCAGTGCAGGAAGTAAGGTGGGCACATTGTCTTTGTAGCGTGGATCCAGCAGGGTGGCAACCCAGTAGTCCGCACAGGTTAAAATGTGGGCAACTCTGCTGTCGTTGCGCAGGCACTGCAGCATGTAGTCGCTCATGTGTGCCAGGCTGCCCAGGGGTAAGGACAAGCTGTCCTCTGTGGGAGGCGTATCGTCATCGTCCTGCCTTTCCCCCCAGCCACGCACCAGTGATGGACCCGAGCTGCGTTGGGTGCCACCCCGCTGTGACCATGCTTCATCCTCATCCTCCTCCACCTCCTCCTCATCCTCGTCCTCCTCGTCCTCCAGTAGTGGGCCCTGGCTGGCCACATTTGTACCTGGCCTCTGCTGTTGCCAAAAACCTCCCTCTGAGTCACTTCGAAGAGACTGGCCTGAAAGTGCTAAAAATGACCCCTCTTCCTCCTCCTCCTCCTCCTCCTGGGCCACCTCCTCTTCCATCATCGCCCTAAGTGTTTTCTCAAGGAGACATAGAAGTGGTATTGTAACGCTGATAACGGTGTCATCGCCACTGGCCATGTTGGTGGAGTACTCGAAACAGCGCAACAGGGCACACAGGTCTCGCATGGAGGCCCAGTCATTGGTGGTGAAGTGGTGCTGTTCTGTAGTGCGACTGACCCGTGCGTGCTGCAGCTGAAACTCCACTATGGCCTGCTGCTGCTCGCACAGTCTGTCCAGCATGTGCAAGGTGGAGTTCCACCTGGTGGGCACGTCGCATATGAGGCGGTGAGCGGGAAGGCCGAAGTTACGCTGTAGCGCAGACAGGCGAGCAGCAGCAGGATGTGAACGCCGGAAGCGCGAACAGACGGCCCGCACTTTATGCAGCAGCTCTGACATGTCGGGGTAGTTGTGAATGAACTTCTGCACCACCAAATTCAGCACATGCGCCAAGCAAGGGATGTGCGTCAAATTGGCTAGTCCCAGAGCTGCAACGAGATTTCGCCCATTATCACACACCACCAGGCCGGGCTTGAGGCTCACCGGCAGCAACCACTCGTCGGTCTGTTGTTCTATACCCCGCCACAACTCCTGTGCGGTGTGGGGCCTGTCCCCCAAACATATGAGTTTCAGAATGGCCTGCTGACGTTTACCCCGGGCTGTGCTGAAGTTGGTGGTGAAGGTGTGTGGCTGACTGGATGAGCAGGTGGAAGAAGAGGAGGAGGAAGCCGAGAAGGAGGAGGTGGCAACAGGAGGCAAAGAATGTTGCCCTGCGATCCTTGGCGGCGGAAGGACGTGCGCCAAACAGCTCTCCGCCTGGGGCCCAGCTGCCACTACATTTACCCAGTGTGCAGTTAGGGAGATATAGCGTCCCTGGCCGTGCTTACTGGTCCACGTATCTGTGGTTAGGTGGACCTTGCCACAGATGGCGTTGCGCAGTGCACACTTGATTTTATCGGATACTTGGTTGTGCAGGGAAGGCACGGCTCTCTTGGAGAAGTAGTGCCGGCTGGGAACAACATACTGTGGGACAGCAAGCGACATGAGCTGTTTGAAGCTGTCTGTGTCCACCAGCCTAAATGACAGCATTTCATAGGCCAGTAGTTTAGAAATGCTGGCATTCAGGGCCAGGGATCGAGGGTGGCTAGGTGGGAATTTACGCTTTCTATCAAATGTTTGTGAGATGGAGAGCTGAACGCTGGCGTGTGACATGGTTGAGACGCTTGGTGACGGAGGTGGTGGTGGTGGTGTTGGTGGTACATCCCCTGTTTGCTGGGCGGCAGGTGCCAACGTTCCTCCAGAGGCGGAGGAAGAGGCCGAGGCGGCAGCAGCAGAATAGGCCGAGGCGGCAGCAGCAGAAGAGGTAGCAGGGGGAGCCTGAGTGACTTCCTTGGTTTTAAGGTGTTTACTCCACTGCAGTTCATGCTTTGCATGCAGGTGCCTGGTCATGCAGGTTGTGCTCAGGTTCAGAACGTTAATGCCTCGCTTCAGGCTCTGATGGCACAGCGTGCAAACCACTCGGGTCTTGTCGTCAGCACATTGTTTGAAGAAGTGCCATGCCAGGGAACTCCTTGAAGCTGCCTTTGGGGTGCTCGGTCCCAGATGGCGGCGGTCAGTAGCAGGCGGAGTCTCTTGGCGGCGGGTGTTCTGCTTTTGCCCACTGCTCCCTCTTTTGCTACGCTGTTGGCTCGGTCTCACCACTGCCTCTTCCTCCGAACTGTGAAAGTCAGTGGCACGACCTTCATTCCATGTGGGGTCTAGGACCTCATCGTCCCCTGCATCGTCTTCCACCCAGTCTTGATCCCTGACCTCCTGTTCAGTCTGCACACTGCAGAAAGACGCAGCAGTTGGCACCTGTGTTTCGTCATCATCAGAGACATGCTGAGGTGGTATTCCCATGTCCTCATCATCAGGAAACATAAGTGGTTGTGCGTCAGTGCATTCTATGTCTTTCACCGCTGGGGAAGGGCTAGGTGGATGCCCTTGGGAAACCCTGCCAGCGGAGTCTTCAAACAGCATAAGAGACTGCTGCATAACTTGAGGCTGAGACAGTTTCCCTGGTATGCATGGGGGTGATGTGACAGACTGATGGGGTTGGTTTTCAGGCGCCATCTGTGCGCTTTCTGCAGAAGACTGGGTGGGAGATAATGTGAACGTGCTGGATCCACTGTCGGCCACCCAATTGACTAATGCCTGTACCTGCTCAGGCCTTACCATCCTTAGAACGGCATTGGGCCCCACCATATATCGCTGTAAATTCTGGCGGCTACTGGGACCTGAGGTAGTTGGTACACTAGGACGTGTGGATGTGGCAGAACGGCCACGTCCTCTCCCAGCACCAGAGGGTCCACTAACACCACCACGACCATGTCCACGTCCGCGTCCCTTACTAGATGTTTTTCTCATTGTTATGGTTCACCACAACAACAAATATATTATTTGGCCCAATGTATTGTATTCAAATTCAGCGGGATATAAATTTGAGGCCTAGTATTTAGGCGCTGGGTGACAGGTATGGGTTTAGTGACAGAATTAGATTTGGAAATGCACAGTAGCGGGTGTGTGAAGTTATTCTGAATGACCCTATGTGCACCTTGAATATTATATACCCTTTTAGGGATAGATTTCAAATAGCTCTGATATAGCAGAAACCACTAAATTATGAAATTGCTAAATTGGGAATTGTATTTCAACCCAGAACAAGAAATGTGCTTGAACGGACACTAAATAACTCGCCCAGCTACAGCACTAGGGACAGATTTAGCGGGATATAAATTTGAGGCCTAGTATTTAGGCGCTGGGTGACAGGTATGGGTTTAGTGCCAGAATTAGACTTGGAAATACACAGTAGCGGGTGTGTGTGAAGTTATTCTGAATGACCCAATGTGCACCTTGAATATTATATACCCTTTTAGGGATAGATTTCAAATAGCTCTGATATAGCAGAAACCACTAAATTATGAAATTGCTAAATTGGGAATTGTATTTCAACCCAGAACAAGAAATGTGCTTGAACGGACACTAAATAACTCGCCCAGCTACAGCACTAAGGACAGATTTAGCGGGATATAAATTTGAGGCCTAGTATTTAGGCGCTGGGTGACAGGTATGGGTTTAGTGCCAGAATTAGACTTGGAAATACACAGTAGCGGGTGTGTGTGAAGTTATTCTGAATGACCCAATGTGCACCTTGAATATTATATACCCTTTTAGGGATAGATTTCAAATAGCTCTGATATAGCAGAAACCACTAAATTATGAAATTGCTAAATTGGGAATTGTATTTCAACCCAGAACAAGAAATGTGCTTGAACGGACACTAAATAACTCGCCCAGCTACAGCACTAGGGACAGATTTAGCTGGATATAAATTTGAGGCCTAGTATTTAGGCGCTGGGTGACAGGTATGGGTTTAGTGCCAGAATTAGACTTGGAAATACACAGTAGCGGGTGTGTGTGAAGTTATTCTGAATGACCCAATGTGCACCTTGAATATTATATACCCTTTTAGGGATAGATTTCAAATAGCTCTGATATAGCAGAAACCACTAAATTATGAAATTGCTAAATTGGGAATTGTATTTCAACCCAGAACAAGAAATGTGCTTGAACGGACACTAAATAACTCGCCCAGCTACAGCACTAGGGACAGATTTAGCGGGATATAAATTTGAGGCCTAGTATTTAGGCGCTGGGTGACAGGTATGGGTTTAGTGCCAGAATTAGACTTGGAAATACACAGTAGCGGGTGTGTGTGAAGTTATTCTGAATGACCCAATGTGCACCTTGAATATTATATACCCTTTTAGGGATAGATTTCAAATAGCTCTGATATAGCAGAAACCACTAAATTATGAAATTGCTAAATTGGGAATTGTATTTCAACCCAGAACAAGAAATGTGCTTGAACGGACACTAAATAACTCGCCCAGCTACAGCACTAGGGACAGATTTAGCTGGATATAAATTTGAGGCCTAGTATTTAGGCGCTGGGTGACAGGTATGGGTTTAGTGCCAGAATTAGACTTGGAAATACACAGTAGCGGGTGTGTGTGAAGTTATTCTGAATGACCCAATGTGCACCTTGAATATTATATACCCTTTTAGGGATAGATTTCAAATAGCTCTGATATAGCAGAAACCACTAAATTATGAAATTGCTAAATTGGGAATTGTATTTCAACCCAGAACAAGAAATGTGCTTGAACGGACACTAAATAACTCGCCCAGCTACAGCACTAGGGACAGATTTAGCGGGATATAAATTTGAGGCCTAGTATTTAGGCGCTGGGTGACAGGTATGGGTTTAGTGCCAGAATTAGACTTGGAAATACACAGTAGCGGGTGTGTGTGAAGTTATTCTGAATGACCCAATGTGCACCTTGAATATTATATACCCTTTTAGGGATAGATTTCAAATAGCTCTGATATAGCAGAAACCACTAAATTATGAAATTGCTAAATTGGGAATTGTATTTCAACCCAGAACAAGAAATGTGCTTGAACGGACACTAAATAACTCGCCCAGCTACAGCACTAAGGACAGATTTAGCGGGATATAAATTTGAGGCCTAGTATTTAGGCGCTGGGTGACAGGTATGGGTTTAGTGCCAGAATTAGACTTGGAAATACACAGTAGCGGGTGTGTGTGAAGTTATTCTGAATGACCCAATGTGCACCTTGAATATTATATACCCTTTTAGGGATAGATTTCAAATAGCTCTGATATAGCAGAAACCACTAAATTATGAAATTGCTAAATTGGGAATTGTATTTCAACCCAGAACAAGAAATGTGCTTGAACGGACACTAAATAACTCGCCCAGCTACAGCACTAGGGACAGATTTAGCGGGATATAAATTTGAGGCCTAGTATTTAGGCGCTGGGTGACAGGTATGGGTTTAGTGCCAGAATTAGACTTGGAAATACACAGTAGCGGGTGTGTGTGAAGTTATTCTGAATGACCCAATGTGCACCTTGAATATTATATACCCTTTTAGGGATAGATTTCAAATAGCTCTGATATAGCAGAAACCACTAAATTATGAAATTGCTAAATTGGGAATTGTATTTCAACCCAGAACAAGAAATGTGCTTGAACGGACACTAAATAACTCGCCCAGCTACAGCACTAGGGACAGATTTAGCGGGATATAAATTTGAGGCCTAGTATTTAGGCGCTGGGTGACAGGTATGGGTTTAGTGCCAGAATTAGACTTGGAAATACACAGTAGCGGGTGTGTGTGAAGTTATTCTGAATGACCCAATGTGCACCTTGAATATTATATACCCTTTTAGGGATAGATTTCAAATAGCTCTGATATAGCAGAAACCACTAAATTATGAAATTGCTAAATTGGGAATTGTATTTCAACCCAGAACAAGAAATGTGCTTGAACGGACACTAAATAACTCGCCCAGCTACAGCACTAAGGACAGATTTAGCGGGATATAAATTTGAGGCCTAGTATTTAGGCGCTGGGTGACAGGTATGGGTTTAGTGCCAGAATTAGACTTGGAAATACACAGTAGCGGGTGTGTGTGAAGTTATTCTGAATGACCCAATGTGCACCTTGAATATTATATACCCTTTTAGGGATAGATTTCAAATAGCTCTGATATAGCAGAAACCACTAAATTATGAAATTGCTAAATTGGGAATTGTATTTCAACCCAGAACAAGAAATGTGCTTGAACGGACACTAAATAACTCGCCCAGCTACAGCACTAGGGACAGATTTAGCGGGATATAAATTTGAGGCCTAGTATTTAGGCGCTGGGTGACAGGTATGGGTTTAGTGCCAGAATTAGACTTGGAAATACACAGTAGCGGGTGTGTGTGAAGTTATTCTGAATGACCCAATGTGCACCTTGAATATTATATACCCTTTTAGGGATAGATTTCAAATAGCTCTGATATAGCAGAAACCACTAAATTATGAAATTGCTAAATTGGGAATTGTATTTCAACCCAGAACAAGAAATGTGCTTGAACGGACACTAAATAACTCGCCCAGCTACAGCACTAGGGACAGATTTAGCGGGATATAAATTTGAGGCCTAGTATTTAGGCGCTGGGTGACAGGTATGGGTTTAGTGCCAGAATTAGACTTGGAAATACACAGTAGCGGGTGTGTGTGAAGTTATTCTGAATGACCCAATGTGCACCTTGAATATTATATACCCTTTTAGGGATAGATTTCAAATAGCTCTGATATAGCAGAAACCACTAAATTATGAAATTGCTAAATTGGGAATTGTATTTCAACCCAGAACAAGAAATGTGCTTGAACGGACACTAAATAACTCGCCCAGCTACAGCACTAAGGACAGATTTAGCGGGATATAAATTTGAGGCCTAGTATTTAGGCGCTGGGTGACAGGTATGGGTTTAGTGCCAGAATTAGACTTGGAAATACACAGTAGCGGGTGTGTGTGAAGTTATTCTGAATGACCCAATGTGCACCTTGAATATTATATACCCTTTTAGGGATAGATTTCAAATAGCTCTGATATAGCAGAAACCACTAAATTATGAAATTGCTAAATTGGGAATTGTATTTCAACCCAGAACAAGAAATGTGCTTGAACGGACACTAAATAACTCGCCCAGCTACAGCACTAGGGACAGATTTAGCTGGATATAAATTTGAGGCCTAGTATTTAGGCGCTGGGTGACAGGTATGGGTTTAGTGCCAGAATTAGACTTGGAAATACACAGTAGCGGGTGTGTGTGAAGTTATTCTGAATGACCCAATGTGCACCTTGAATATTATATACCCTTTTAGGGATAGATTTCAAATAGCTCTGATATAGCAGAAACCACTAAATTATGAAATTGCTAAATTGGGAATTGTATTTCAACCCAGAACAAGAAATGTGCTTGAACGGACACTAAATAACTCGCCCAGCTACAGCACTAAGGACAGATTTAGCGGGATATAAATTTGAGGCCTAGTATTTAGGCGCTGGGTGACCGGTATGGATTTAGTGACAGAATTAGACTGGGATATGGCCAAAAAATAAACAGACTATTGCTGGTTAAATGCACTTGGTGTGACAGCTTCACCCTGATGTAGGCTTTAGCCAAAAAACAACCACACCATTGAGGGTTAAATGCACTTGGTGACAGGCGCAGCTTGCCCCTGATTTAGTATATGGCCAAAAAATGAACAGACTATTGCTGGTTAAATGCACTTGGTGTGACAGCTTCACCCTGATGTAGGCTTTAGCCAAAAAACAACCACACCATTGAGGGTTAAATGCACTTGGTGACAGGCGCAGCTTGCCCCTGATTTTGTATATGGCCAAAAAATGAACAGACTATTGCTGGTTAAATGCACTTGGTGTGACAGCTTCACCCTGATGTAGGCTTTAGCCAAAAAACAACCACACCATTGAGGGTTAAATGCACTTGGTCGCAGCTTGTGCTGGCGCACCACAAGACACAAAATGGCCGCCGATCACCCCAGAAAAATGTGACTGACAAACGGTCTGGGCAGCCTAAAAACAGTGAGCAATTGAGGATCAGCAGCTCAATGATCCACAGCTGCAGATCGATCAGTTAATCAAGTCCTTTGGAGGAGTTAATCTGCCTAATCTCGCCCTACTGTCGCAGCCGCAACCTCTCCCTACGCTAATCAGAGCAGAGTGACGGGCGGCGCTATGTGACTCCAGCTTAAATAGAGGCTGGGTCACATGGTGCTCTGGCCAATCACAGCCATGCCAATAGTAGGCATGGCTGTGATGGCCTCTTGGGGCAAGTAGTATGACGCTTGTTGATTGGCTGCTTTGCAGCCTTTCAAAAAGCGCCAAGAAAGCGTCACAAAAGCGCGAAGAAAGCGACGAACACCGAACCCGAACCCGGACTTTTACGAAAATGTCCGGGTTCGGGTCCGTGTCACGGACACCCCAAAATTCGGTACGAACCCGAACTATACAGTTCGAGTTCGCTCATCCCTACTATTCACCCCTTAAAGTCAATACTTTCAAGAGCCATCTTTTTCGGCAATCACAGCTCCAAGTCACTTTGGATAAGTCTCTTTGAGCTTGCCACATCTTACCACTGGGATTTTTGCCCATTCCTCCTTGCAAAACTACTTCAGCTCAGTCAAACTGGATGGTTTGCACTTGTGAACAGCAATCTTTAAGTCTGACCACAGATTTTCGATTGGATTGAGATCTCGTCTTTGACTAGGCCATTCCAACACATTTACATGTTTCCCCTTAAATCACTCAAGTGTTGCTTTAGCAGTGTGTTAGGGGTCATTGTCCTGCTTGAAGGTGAACCTCCGTCCTAGCCTCAAATCACGCACAGAGTGGTACAGGTTTTGCTTAAGAAGATCCCTGTCCATTTTTTCCTAAACTCTGACCAGTTTCCCAGTCCCGGCTGCTGAAAAACATCCCCACAGCATAATGATGCCACCACCATGTTTCACTGTGGGGATAGTGTTCTTTGGGTGATGTAATATGTTGGGTTTGCGCCAGACATAGCGTTTTATTTGATGGCTGAAAAGTTTAATTTTAGTCTCATTAGACCAGAGCACCTTCCTCCATACATTTTGAGAATCTCCCACATGCCTTTTCGCAAACTCACAACATGCCTTTTTGCTGGAAGTAATGGCTTTCTTCTGGCCACTCTGCCATAAAGCCCAACTCTATGGAGTGCACGGCTTATTGTCGTCCTATGTACAGATACTCCAGTCTCTTCTGTGGAACTCTGCAGCTCCTCCAGGGTTACCTTAGGTCTCTGTGCTTTCTCTCTGATTAATGCCCTCCTTGCCCGGTACATTAGTTTTTGTGGGCAGCCGTCTCTTGGCAGGTTTGCTGTTGTGCCATGTTCTTTCCATTTGGTTATGATAAATTTGATAGTGCTCCTGGGCATCATCAAAGATTTGGAAAAAAAATATTATAACCTAACCCTGACTTGTACTTCTCAACAACATTGTCCCTTACTTGTTTGGAGAGTTCCTTTGTCTTCATGGCAGTGTTTGGTTAGTGGTGCCCCTTGCTTTAGGTTTTGCAGCCTTTGGGGCCTTTCAAAAAAGGTTTGTATATGTAATGACAGATCATGTGACACTTAGATTGCACACAGGTGGACATCATTTCAAAATTATGTGACCTCTGAAGATAATTGGTTGCACCAGAGCTTTTTATGGACTTCCTAACAAAGGTGGTGAATACATATGAACATGCCAATTTTGCCAGTTTTCTATTTCTAAACAATAGTTTTATTTATATATTTTTCTCATTTCACTTCCCCAACTTAGACTATTGTGTTCTGATCCATCACATAAAATTAAGATTACAAAATATTGAATTTAAGGCTGTAATGTAACCAAATACGAAAAAAGTCAAGGGGGGGGGGGTGAATACTTTTGCAAGGCACTGTATCTAAAATATGTACCCCATGTTTGGATGTTTATTACTGTTGATCAAGCACCAAAGTGCTCGGATGCTCAGGTGCTCTGGCACCCGAGTATAATGGAAGTCAATGGGAGAACCCGAGCATTAAACCAGGCACTCCCTGCTCTGAAGAGGGGAGGGTGCCTGGTTCATAGTCAGAAATAGATGGAAACACCACCAAAATGGGGAGGATGTCTGAATGCATCTTGGACTCCCACGTCGCTGCTGGTAGTCCGCGTAGTACGCCACTTTTACAGACTGACAATAATACGCACAAAACCAAAGATAAAATCAATTTCAGAGGAAAAATTGTTAGGAAACATTCTTTCCTATATATCTACTTGTATATAAAGTGCAAGTGCTGCCAAAAATTACAAGCAATAAGAACTCCTATACAACCTATCATATAAAGGAGGGCTTCATTCACATTGTGGTACAATTGTTCATGTAATTGTACGCCTACACTTATAAAGCCTATGCACTAAATTAAAGGTCTGCCAAAAATTACAAGGAACCGGCATTACAATACACTCTTTGTTACACATAAAGGACGGCATTATACACAGCCTTGAAAAATTATGATTGATGGGCAGCTGGTGACCCTCAAAAATTTTGGAGCAAGGGCCTGCTGATCTGACCATCTAAAACATTATGAGCGAAGGCCTGCTGCCACTTTTTGTGACTTTAGATAACCTGGGGTCTATCGGATATATTTGGAAGTCTGCCCTATCAACTTTCGATGTTATTTTCTGTGCCTACAATGGTGACCACGGGTAACGGGGAATCACGGGTTCCATTCCAGAGAGGGAGCCTAAGAAACGGCTATGGCTGCCACATACAAGCAAGGCAGCATGCGCGCAAATTACCTATTAGGTTTAATTAGGTGAGGGCCTGCAGGTGAGCTGACCCTCTAAGAGATTGTAGGTGAGTACCTACAGGTAAGCTGATTAGCTAAAACATTATATGCGAGGGCCTGCAGGTGAGCTGATCCTGTAAAAGATTGTAGGTGAGGACTTGCTGGTGAGCTGACCCTCTAAAAAATTATATGCAAGGGCCTGCTGGTGAGCTGACCCTGTAAAACATTATATACGAGGGCCTGAAGGTGAGCTGACCCTGTAAAACATTATATGAGAGGGCCTGCAGTTGAGATGACCATGTAAAAGATTGTAGGTGAGGGCCTGCAGGTGAGCTGACCCTGTAAAAGATTGTAGGTGAGGGCCTGTCGGTGAGCTGACCCTGTAAAAGATTGTAAGTGATGGCCTGCTGGTGAGCTGACCCTGTAAAACATTATATGCTAGTGCCTACAGGTGAGCTGACCCTCTAAATAATTATATGCGAGGTCCTAAATTTGAGCTGACCCTGTAAAACATTATATGTGAGTGCCTGCAGGTGAGCTGACCCTATAAAAAATTATATGCATGGGCCTGCAGGTGAGCTAACCCTGTTAAACATTATATGCGTGGGCCTGCAGGTGAGCTAACCCTGTAAAAGATTGTAGGTGAGGGCCTGCATGTAAACTGACCCTCTAAAAATGTATATGCGATGGCCTACAGGTAAACTGACGCTATAAAACATTATATGCGAGGGCCTGCAGGTGAGCTGACCCTATAAAAAATTATATGCGAGGGCCTGTAGGTGAGCTGACCCTCAAAAAAATTATATGCGAGCACCTGCCGGTGAGCTGACCCTGTAAAACATTATATGCGAGGGCTTTATATGCGACAAATAAACATGTTGATATGATGGAAGAGGAGGAGGATGAGAAAAGGAAGATTCTACCATATACCCTTTCTTTTGGTGGAAGGGGTACATGGGAATACAGTGTATTCAGTACATTATAAACAACACATTTAAAGTGCCTTTATGTTCAGCCGCTTTCCTCTGGTGGAGTCGAGAAATCAGGGGCAATCCAGGCCTTGTTCATTTGTATAAAAGTCATCCAGTAAGCATTTGAGTCAACCGGTCAGAAATCCAGGCCTTGTTCATTTTTATAAGAGTCAACCGGTCAGCACTGTAACTTAAGCAGGGAGGAATCATGACTTCAGATGGAAAAAAAATACGAATATTCAAAAAAAAAATAATATATTCGATATAGGGCTATATATTTGTTTTTAGAATATTCATAATTTTCTAAAACGAGAATATATAGCAATATAGCAAATATTCTAAAAAAAAAAAATGTAGAACCATTTAGCTAATATAGTGCAATAAAGTTTTTTTATAATAGTTGTAATTTTTTTCCCATCTGAACTTCAGATGAGAAAAAAATTATAACTATTAGACAAAGAAGATTATATTAGCAAAATTGCCCTATATTCGTTTTTTTAGAATATTCCCTATATTGCTATATATTCTTGTTTTTGAATATATTCATTTTCTAGAATATTCTTTTTTTTTTTTTTAATCTGTACAGTTGTTCCACTATGGCATACTCCTCCCCGACAAGCGTCCCTGTCACCATGGGAACGCCTGGGGGTTAGAATATAGCATTGGATCTGAGTTTTTTTACAACCTCATTGATTCTCATTACGAAAATTCTCATTGCGAAAATTTGCATTACGAAAATTCGCAATCGACACTACTGCTAACGAATATTCGAATTTGCGAATATTCTAAAATTATTCTACAAAATATTTGCAAAATATCGCAAATTCAAATATAACACCTGTCGCTCATCACTATAGCTCAGGCAAATTGCGGTAGGTTTTGAGAAACCGCTGATCCACTAAGTTAAAGACGTGGGCTAGGCATGGGATGTGTCTCAGCTTCCCGAGCTCCAAAACCGCCACCAAGTTACGGTCATTATCAGACACAACCATTCCTGGTTCTAGGTTGAGTGGTGAGAGTCACACATCAGTCTGGTCTCTTATCCCCTGCCACAGCTCTGCGGCAGTATGCTGTTTGTTCCCTAAGCATATCGGGCTCAGCACGGCCTGTTGACGATTCCCCACTGCAGTGTTACATTGCTTTCATATACCGACTGTGAGGATTGAAGCCACTAGTGCAGGTGGTGGTGGAAACCCTGATGGAATTAGGGCTGCAATCCTTGGCGTTGGTAGCACCTGTGCCATCCCAGGGTACAAACTCACTCCCGGCCTCCACAACATTTACTCAGTGGGCCGTCAGGGTAATGTAGTGTCCCTGGCCAAATGCACTTGTCCATGGTTAAGTGGACTTTGCCAGTAACTGCATTGATCAAGGCATGTGTGATGTTACGGGACACATGTTGGTGTAAGGCGGGCACGGCATACCTTTAAAAATAGTGGTAAATGGAGACTGGGTAACGAGGGACGGCCACTAACAAAAGACTGCGGAAGGCCTCAGTGTCCACAAGCCTAAATGCCAACATTTTCAGGTCCAGTAATTTGGAAAGCTGCGCATTTAGTGCTATGGTCTGTGGGTGGGTGGATGGGTATTTGTGCTTGCGTTCAAATGCCTGAAGAAAGGACATTTGGACGCTGCGCTGGGACACAGAAGTGGATGTGGTTGCTGATGGTGCTTGCAAAGGTCTAGGTGGAGGGCGGTAGGCACCTGGGTCTGCGCCTTTGACAGGGGATTGTCCAACAGGTGACACAGGAGATGAGGAGGCAGTGGTGTGACCCGCAGACACAGATTGTTGACCCAGGCATTCGGCCCACTTATTATGGTGATTGGATGCCATGTGGCGCATCATGCTGGTGGTGGTAAGGTTGCTAGTGTTCACGCCCTGACTCATTTTGGTATGGCACAGGTTGCAAACTACTATTCTTTTGTCGTCCGCACTTTCCTCCAAAAAATGCCAGACTGCGGAACAACTACCCCTTGGCAAGGGAGATTTCTGCAAGGGGGTACTCAATGGAACAGTTTGGTGTGGCCCGCCTTCTCCCTTTTGCCACCCCACTGCCTCTTCCAGCCTGTTACGGTGCAGCAGATCCCTCCCCCTCTGTACTGCTGTCCTTGCTCGACTTGCAACCTTCCCAAGTTGAGTCAGTGATTTCATCGTCCACCACCTACTCTTCCACTTCCTCACTATGCTCATCCTCCTGACTTGTTGACCTAACCACTACATCAATGATTGACAACTTTTTCTCATCCTTATTATGAACCTCTTGAGACACTAATTGCGGTTGACATATTGGCAACTGTGTCTCATCATCATCATCCACCTCGTGACACACTAATTGCCGTTCCCCACCGTCATCTTTTTCTAATTGTGGATGCTCAACAGTTTGGGAATCAGGGCACAAGATCTGTACCTTTTCAAGCTTGCTTTGCGAGAGGGCCAAATCAAGGAATGGCGCTGAAAAGATCTCCTTGGAATATCCGTGTGTGGGATCACTTGTTTGCCCAGACTCTCCATGGTGGGAGGAAGGAGGATCAGGGTGAGGATTGGGTTGGGCAGACTCCTAGCTACTGAGACTGGATTTGGTGCTTAACCGACTGGAAGCATTATCGGCTACAATCCAACCGACCACCTGGTCGCACTGGTCTGACTCAAGAGTGGTGTCCTGCACTACCCTGCCAACTGGGACATGAAGCTAGGTATCGTGGTTGACTGTTTTTCTTGCGCTCTGGCAACAGGCACAGTTTCACCACCACGGCCTTTGTAGGCACTATCAGCATCACGGCCACTGCCGTGTCCCTTACTGCTCGCCTTCTTCATATTAAATGTTATATTTGATTGAAAGTCTGTCACACATACAGTAGCGTAGGATTTGGAAGTGTATGTGCAAACAAATGTAAAAAGGTATTTGGGATGTGGAAACGTCACACAGGAGATAGCCCACAGGTAATGTCAATGCTGTCACCAGTGGCTAATGAAAAATTACAGAGAATGTTACAGGAATTTGGGATGAGGAAATGTTATACAGGAGAGGTACCACCGGTAATGTCACTGTCCACAGCGTCTACGCAAAACATTACACTATATGTCACAGATACTTTTTTCAAGTGCACACGTTACACTGCAGATGTGGCCCTGGTAATGTCACTGTCAGAAGCGGACACCGTCCATTGACAAAGTACACTGTATGTCACAAATATTTTTGGGATGCGCACACCGTCTATGGAAAAAAAGACACTATATGTGAAAGATACATTTTTTCAGCGCACACGTCACACTGCAGATGTGGCACTGGTTATATCACTGAAAAAGTACACTATGTGTCACATATATTTTTTGGGATGTGCACATTTTAGACTGGAGATGTAACATAGTAACATAGTACATAAGGCCGAAAAAAGACATTTGTCCATCCAGTTCGGCCTGTTATCCTTCAAGTTGATCCATAGGAAGGGAAAAAAAAACTGTGGGGGGGTCCCGTGGGGGAAGCGGGGTCCCTTTTCAGGGATGGAGGATGGGGCCCCCCGCTCCCAACGCAGCTCTAGCACAGCTAATCTCACTGTCCACAGCGGATACCGACGGACGTAAAAAGGACACTGTATGGCACAGATAAATTTTTTCAGCGCACACGTTAAACTGCAGATGTGGCACTGGTTATGTCACTGTCAGAAGCGGACACCGTCTATTGAAAAAGTACATTGTATGTCACAGAGGATGCGCACACTTTACACAGGACATGTGGCACAGCTAATGTCACTGTCCGCAGCAGACACTGTCTATGGAAAAAGTACACTGGATGTCACAGATATTTTTGGGATGCGCACACTTTACACAGGAGATGTGGCGCAGCTAATGTCACTGTCCGCAGCAGACACTGTCTACGGAAAAAGTACACTGGATGTCACAGATATTTTTGGGATGTGCACACTTTACACTGGAGATGTGGCGCAGCTAATGTCACTGTCTGCAGCGGACACCGTCTACGGAAAAAATACACTGGATGTCACAGAGACTTTTGTGGATTTCTTAAATCACTCCCTACACTGTCTGTCCCTGTCTGCTCGATCATCACTAATGTTTATGTCAGAGTCAGCTAGTGATGCATAGAGTGAATACATTGTTTTAAAGAGACACCTTTTGGCCTGTTACTACTTGTGCTGCTGTGAAAACCTTAACACCTGTGAAAAATTTATTTTGCTTATCAACTGCCTGTCTATACCATGATAAGAACTGCTCTGATCTGTTTGCTTTTGAATTCTTCAGTAAAGAACTGTTCTGCTTCACTACTGTCTCATCATTGCTTCCAGTACTACTACTGCACTGCAAAGTGTTTATGTCATGACAATCAGGACCCTGCCTTGCTCAGAACCATCAAAATCAAGGGCTCCCCAACCATTGTCAGGCAGGAGAACCCAGAACAGCAGTGTGCTCCAAAGGGAAGAAAAAGAGAACCCTTCCCATCTCTGCGCACCAGCCCAGGGAGCTACAGAACAATGAGCACAACTACTACTACACCCATACGGTCTCTTACGCACACATATGTCCCTATGCCTTGTCACTGCACATCGCACATTGTGTGTGTGTAACTTATGGTAACATGGCACAGAAGGTAACATAAAATACCTCAGTGTCTTCAGAGCTGGAGACTTCAAGATAGTGTATGTGGCATAATTTTCCTCAATATCCACAATTGACACTCAGCTTTTTTTTATTTATTTTTTTGCCAGGATATTAACACTGTTCACTGTTTACATGTGAGAAAGAAACAATCAGCTTTGACTTGTAACATTTTTAATTTTGTGTTGAGTTAAGGACAGGGAATCAGGTGGGATGGGACACTGGTAGAAGAGTATAATACCATATTACTTTGTGTTTTAATTCTTCTATGCTCGCTGTTAGTTTTAATGGAATGAAAACATTCTTCTCTATACCCAGAAGCAGATAACCTGTTCCAAACATGCTCAACTCAATGCAGAAGAGTTGCAAGAGTCAGTTCCCAAGCACTGAAGGGGTATTCGGGGTATTCATGTGCAATGGTTTTGCAGTATCTCTGCTGCATGTTATCGAATGGGGGAAAAAAATCATGTAATTGTTAACAAATGGCCAGAAAAAATGAAAGTTGGAAGAGGAACCCTTTCTACATTTTTATCATAAAGTTCCATATGAGGCAGGGATAGTGACTGACCTACTAATAAAACAATAGAGTTAAAAAGCGAGAACCTTTGACCGTACAATGCCTATTCAGCTTCAAAAAGCCCTGGCTTGTCTTAATGACATCACAAAATTGCAATCCATTAGCCAATATAATGTCATTTGCAAATGGGAGTTTCATTATTTCACATTTACCATCACGGCTCGTCTGTTAAGTGTAGTACAATGCCAGCAAAACCATGCAGTTGTATGAATCCAGCCCTGGGCTTTGTTATACCGGCATTATGGAAGATAGATGTGCCATTCTGATTGGTTGTTATACAATTTGCTTTTGTACATAAATCTCTCACACTTAGTATCCCCAGAAAATCCATTGGCAATTGCCTCATTAGTGGTGCACCCCTGGAAAAAACATCATAGAAATGCCCACTTTGGGCCACATTTGTGTAAGTTCTGCCACGTTTATGGTCCATTTTGCAAGACAATTCATGAAAATTGGATGGTAATGGGATGTGTATGAGGGGAAGAAATAGATACTGTATAACTGTGAAATTGCCAAATTTCATAGCATGTTGAGAGATGACATCTCACAGATCTCTATTCACAGGCACACCATCTTTAGGTCCTATGCCAATACCTCTGTGTACATACAAAGGTAAAATCTGTGGCAGATGGACTCCAGAAATTCTATGGGAACCATATGACCATATGTATATAACACAGATCTGTAATTTGGATGAGCCCTAATCACAACAGTATGGCAACCCTTCATATGATATCTTCCTATATTGACCCAATGTATTAGACCCAGATATAATGGAATAGTTACACTGTGCAGTGGTACATATCTTTGTATTCTACATTGCTGGGTTTGCCACATTCTATATATAATCCACACAACGTTTTATAGTACAGCAGCTTATCTTCAGCCTCTGTATATTGCTGTTGAAGTAGTAGTAGATATACCCACAGAACTGCCACAGGCAGTTTTTAATATGTAATATAAAAGTACAAATTTGGAATCATAAAAAATTCCTTTTTAGTTTGCATGATTCTCTTTCTTGTAAAATATGTGTCTATTTTATACCCATGCTCCAACAAGTAAAAGGTTTTTGGCCATTTAGGTGCTATCACAATAACACAAGAAGCATTTTTAATATCATATTTGCATACTTATCTTTTCTTGCTTCTTAGTAAATATGTAAGCCGGACATTAAAATAAGCAATGCAAATGGCACCAGTGCAAAGCGGACTTGATTTGCATGCAAATTCAATTTTTAGTATATAAATCTCATAACATTAAAGTCTTTGGCTGTAAGCAAACTGTATAACGAAGTCCTAATCTACATGTGAAATATTTGTTTTGCATTACAGTTTTGTACAGCACATTCATCCAAACATACAGAAAAAGCCTATCTTTATATTCCTGTTGGTCTTATGATAAATTCCAAGCTTTTATAAAAATGTGTCAAGGTGAGAAATGACCATGCAATTTGTGCTACTTCTACTATGTATTTGGAAGCTCCAAAATGAAAAAATAAATAAAACAAAACATAAAATTAAACAATTAAACAAGTTTTTCCTTTCATCCAGGCTGTTTTCTGCTTATTATTGCAGTGTAACTTTTTAAACCACCAGTATAGTGTGTTTGAGCCTTAATTTGCAGAAAGGCTGCCTTAGGAGGCTGTAGGGATATAGGCTTTATTTTGCTTCATTTTTGTTTTTCATTAACTGCCTTACAAGAGCCATATTTTTGGGGGGTTTCCGTTCACTTAGCCATATAAGGGCTTGTTCGTTGTGGGACAAGTGGTATTAAAAAAAAAAATAAAAAAAAATAATAGCAATTCTGTGAAGGTTTTTTGGGGTTTTGCTTTACTCCATTGACTGTTCGCTAAAAATGACATGATGACCTTATTCTGTTGGTCGATACTAGGGATGAGCAAATCGACTTCGGAAGAAGCATCCAAAGTCGATTTGCATAAAACTTTGTTTCAATACTGTAGGGAGTGAGCGCTCCATATAGTATTAGAATGTATTGGCTCTGATAAGCCGAAGTTATTACTTCACGAAGTCTCACGAGACTTCGCATAATAACTTCAGAAATTTATTTATACTGTTAAAAAAAACTTTTTCCAAACTCGGGTTTGGTTCAAAGGTACCACTTGGAACCAAACCCGAGTTTAGGAAATGTTTTTTTACAGTATAAATCTATTAAAGAGATCCTACTAGGAGGAAGAATTAACCCCCCCCCCCTTCCTTCCCCAACCAAACAGCTAGCAACTTATTATCTAGGATAATAACAGGTTCACGATAATGCTCTACTCTATTTCATGATTGATGCAGAATACCAATCGGAAAAAAAATAACTAAATTTCAGTCAGAAAGCTCTATATTCAAATAATCTAGAAGAGACATAGAGGTGGAGTCATTCCTATAAACAGTCATGCTGGTCAGTCAATCTTCTGACTTGATTGACATCCCAAAGAATGATTCATCTGCAAAGGCAACTCCCATGGCTCCCTACAGGTCATTTGTATATATAGCATGTGCTGTTTTCAAAGTCATTTTTCTATGTTAAGCTTCACCCAGAATTTAAAAGTCTTAATTGTCAACATGAATCATTCCTTTATATAATTGTTTCATCAATGGAATCAAGTTAGAACGGTTCTCTGCTACAATACTTTATTTTATTTGCATTGTGTAAATATAAACAAAAATTTACCACCTGTTCAGTATTGCTACCTCTCGTGATTTGTTCAGGGCCATGGGCATAAAGTGCAAAGATTGTACAGTCGTGGCCAAAAGTATTGAGAATTACATAAATATTGAAAATTGGAAAAGTTGCTGCTTAAGTTTTTATAATAGCAATTTGCATATACTCCAGAATGTTATGAGAAGTGATGAGTTGCATAGTCCTACTGGGGAAAAGTCATATTCTCTGATGAAGCCTCTTTCCAATTGATTGGGGTATCAGGAAAAAGGCTTGTCAGGAGAAGAAAAGGTGAGCGCTACCATCAGTCCTGTGTCATGCCAACAGTAAAGCATCCTGAGACCATTCATGTGTGGGGTTGCTTCTCATCCAAGGGAGTGAGCTCACTCACAATTTTGCCCAAAAACACAGCCATGAATAAAGAATGGTACCAAAACACCCTCCAACAGCAACTTCTTCCAACAATCCAACAACAGTTTGGTGAAGAACAATGCATTTTCCAGCACGATGGAGCACCGTGCCATAAGGCAAAAGTGATAACTAAGTGGCTCGGGGACCAAAACATTGACATTTTGGGTCCATGGCCTGGAAACTCCCCAGATCTTAATCCCATTAAGAACTTGTGGTCAATCCTCAAGAGGCGGGTGGACAAACAAAAACCCACTAATTCTGAAAAACTCCAAGAAGTGATTATGATAGAATGGGTTGCTATCAGTCAGGAATTGGCACAGAAGTTGATTGAGAGCATGCCCAGTCGAATTGCAGAGGTCCTGAAAAAAAAAGGGCCAACACTGCAAATACTGACTCTGCATAAATGTCATGTAATTGTCGATAAAAGCCTTTGAAACGTATGAAGTGCGTGTAATTATATTTCACTACATCACAGAAACAACTGAAACAAAGATCTAAAAGCAGTTTAGCAGCATACTTTGTGAAAACTTATTTTTGTGTCATTCTCAAAAATTTTGCCACGACTCTAGTCCTATGTAACACCACAGATAATACAGTGATAACTAGTAATGAGCGGGAGGTGCCATATTCGATTTCGCGATATTTCACGAATATTCGATTGAATATTCGTGCTATATTCGTCGAAATCGAATATTCGTAATTATTCTAATTATCGCAAATAATATGCGATTTAATTAATCACGTATTGCGATTTTTTTCTTTTAATAGTATAAGGCAACGTTCCTATGACTAATTGACTATGGCTAGGCTAATATGTGTATTTTACGAAATTTCGTAATATTGCTCTAACTTCGTCTTTTAGAATATTAAGAATATTCTAAAAGACGAAGTTAGAGCAATATTACGAAATTTCGTAAAATACACATATAGATTGTAATTTAGCTAATATAGTTCTATAATCCTTTTTTTTTCTCTAATTTTTTTTGCCTCTTCTGAACTTAAGTTTTGTAAAATATGTACACTATTAAAAAATTACTATAGCAGTATATTAGCTAAATTACAATCTATGTGTGTATTTTACGAATATTCTTAATATGGCTCTAACTTCGTCTTTTAGAATATTCGTAATATTGCTCTAACTTCGTCTTTTAGAATATTACGAATATTCTAAAAGACGAAGTTAGAGCAATATTAAGAATATATACGTAAAAAGTTGAAATCGCAATTCGATTATTATAACTTGAATTAATCGGATTGCAATTTTAACTTAGCTAAGTTAGCACTGCTATATTCCATATTAGGCTAGAATTAACGAATATGGAATATAGCAGTGTTAAGTTGAAATCGCAATGCAATTATTATAACTTGAATTAATCGGATTGCGATTTCAACTGAGCACTGCTATATTCCATATTAGGCTAGAATTAACGAATATGGAATATAGCAGTGTTAAGTTAAAATCGCAATTCGATTATTATAACTTGAATTAATAGGATTGCGATTTCAACGTAGTTCTCAAATCCGACAGTACATTCTAGTATATGGAGACGTTCCCATGGTGATGGGGACGCTCCATGAGCACGGAAGTCGGCAGAACCGGCAACGGGCACTGACTGGAGCAGCCAGGAAGCCAGGAATCCAAAGGACAGGTAAGAACAACTTTAGGGAAGTGGGAAAGAAAAAAATATAACAATTCGCAATTCGAATATTCACGCTCAACACTAGTGATAACTCTTTGAGTACAGATAATGTAGTAGCTGTTACCTATAGTCCTATATAACATCATAGATAACACAGTGGTAACTCTCTGAGTATAGATAATGTAGTAGATGTCACCTATAGTCCTATATAACAGCACAGATAACACAGTGATAACTCTCTGAGTACAGATAATGTAGTAGATGTTACCTATAGTCCTATATAACATCACAGATAACACAGTGATAACTCTCTGAGTACAGATAATGTAGTAGATGTTACCTATAGTCCTATATAACATTACAGATAACACAGTGATAACTCTCTGAGTACATATAATGTAGTAGATGTTTCCTATAGTCCTATGTAACATCACAGATAACAGTGATAACTCTCTGAGTACAGATAATGTAGTAGCTGTTACCTATAGTCCTATATAACATCACAGATAACACAGTGATACCTCTCTGAGTACAGATAATGTAGTAGATGTTACCTATAGTCCTATATACATCACAGATAGCACAGTGATAACTCTCTGAGTACAGATAATGTAGTAGATGTCACCTATAGTCCTATATAACATCCCAGATAACACAGTGATAACTCTCTGAGTACAGATAATGTAGTAGATGTCACCTATAGTCCTATGTAACACCACAGATAATACAGTGATAACTAGTAATGAGCGGGAGGTGCCATATTCGATTTCGCGATATTTCACGAATATTCGATTGAATATTCGTGCTATATTCGTCGAAATCGAATATTCGTAATTATTCTAATTATCGCGAATAATATGCGATTTAATTAATCACGTATTGCGATTTTTTCTTTTAATAGTATAAGGCAACGTTCCTATGACTAATTGACTATGGCTAGGCTAATATGTGTATTTTACGAAATTTCGTAATATTGCTCTAACTTCGTCTTTTAGAATATTAAGAATATTCTAAAAGACGAAGTTAGAGCAATATTACGAAATTTCGTAAAATACACATATAGATTGTAATTTAGCTAATATAGTTCTATAATCCTTTTTTTTTCTCTAATTTTTTTTGCCTCTTCTGAACTTAAGTTTTGTAAAATATGTACACTATAAAAAATTACTATAGCAGTATATTAGCTAAATTACAATCTATGTGTGTATTTTACGAATATTCTTAATATGGCTCTAACTTCGTCTTTTAGAATATTCGTAATATTGCTCTAACTTCGTCTTTTAGAATATTACGAATATTCTAAAAGACGAAGTTAGACCAAATATTAAGAATATATACGTAAAAAGTTGAAATCGCAATTCGATTATTATAACTTGAATTAATCGGATTGCAATTTTAACTTAGCTAAGTTAGCACTGCTATATTCCATATTAGGCTAGAATTAACGAATATGGAATATAGCAGTGTTAAGTTAAAATCGCAATTCGATTATTATAACTTGAATTAATAGGATTGCGATTTCAACGTAGTTCTCAAATCCGACAGTACATTCTAGTATATGGAGACGTTCCCATGGTGATGGGGACGCTCCATGAGCACGGAAGTCGGCAGAACCGGCAACGGGCACTGACTGGAGCAGCCAGGAAGCCAGGAATCCAAAGGACAGGTAAGAACAACTTTAGGGAAGTGGGAAAGAAAAAAATATAACAATTCGCAATTCGAATATTCACGCTCAACACTAGTGATAACTCTTTAAGTACAGATAATGTAGTAGCTGTTACCTATAGTCCTATATAACATCATAGATAACACAGTGGTAACTCTCTGAGTATAGATAATGTAGTAGATGTCACCTATAGTCCTATATAACAGCACAGATAACACAGTGATAACTCTCTGAGTACAGATAATGTAGTAGATGTTACCTATAGTCCTATATAACATCACAGATAACACAGTGATAACTCTCTGAGTACAGATAATGTAGTAGATGTTACCTATAGTCCTATATAACATTACAGATAACACAGTGATAACTCTCTGAGTACATATAATGTAGTAGATGTTTCCTATAGTCCTATGTAACATCACAGATAACAGTGATAACTCTCTGAGTACAGATAATGTAGTAGCTGTTACCTATAGTCCTATATAACATCACAGATAACACAGTGATACCTCTCTGAGTACAGATAATGTAGTAGATGTTACCTATAGTCCTATATACATCACAGATAGCACAGTGATAACTCTCTGAGTACAGATAATGTAGTAGATGTCACCTATAGTCCTATATAACATCCCAGATAACACAGTGATAATTCTCTGAGTACAGATAATGTAGTAGATGTTACCTATAGTCCTATGTAACATCACAGATAACAGTGATAACTCTCTGAGTACAGATAATGTAGAAGATGTTACCTATAGTCCTATGTAACATCACAGATAACACAGTGATAACTCTCTGAGTACAGATAATGTAGTAGATGTTTCCTATAGTCCTATATAACATCACAGATAACAAAGTGATAACTCTCTGAGTACAGATAATGTAGTAGATGCTTCCTATAGTCCTATATAACATCACAGATAACACAGTGATATATGTCTGCGTACAGATAATGTAGTAGATGTTACCTATAGTCCTATATAACATCACAGATAACACAGTGATATCTCTCTGAGTACAGGTAATGTAGTAGATGTCACCTATAGTCCTATATAACATCACAGATAACACAGTGATATCTCTCTGAGTACAGATAATGTAGTAGATGTCACCTATAGTCCTATATAACATCACAGATAACACAGTGATAACTCTCTGAGTACAGATAATGTAGTAGATGTCACCTATAGTCCTATATAACATCACAGATAACACAGTGATCACTCTCTGAGTACAGATAATGTAGTAGATGCTTCCTATAGTCCTATATAACATTACTGATAACACAATGATAACTCTCTGAGTACAGATAATGTAGTAGATGCTTCCTATAGTCCTATATAACATCACAGATAACATTGATAACTCTCTGAGTACAGATAATGTAGTAGATGTCACCTATAGTCCTATATAACATCACAGATAACACAGTGATATCTCTGAGTACAGATAATGTAGTAAATGTTTCCTATAGTCCTATATAACATCACAGATAACACAGTGATAACTCTCTGAGTACAGATAATGTAGTAGATGTTACCTATAGTCCTATATAACATCACAGATAACACAGTGATAACTCTCTGAGTACAGATAATGTAGTATATGTTACCTATAGTCATATATAACATCACAGATAACACAGTGATAACTCTCTGAGTACAGATAATGTAGTAGATGCTTCCTATAGTCCTATATAACATTACAGATAACACAGTGATCACTCTCTGAGTACAGATAATGTAGTAGATGCTTCCTATAGTCCTATATAACATCACAGATAACACAGTGATAACTCTCTGAGTACAGATAATGTAGTAGATGTTACCTATAGTCCTATATAACATCACAGATAACTCAGTGATAACTCTCTGAGTACAGATAATGTAGTAGATGTTTCCTATAGTCCTATATAACATCACAGATAACATTGATAACTCTCTGAGTACAGATAATGTAGTAGATGTTTCCTATAGTCCTATATAACATCACAGATAACACAGTGATAACTCTCTTAGTACAGATATTGTAGTAGATGCTTCCTATAGTCCTATATAACATCACAGATAACACAGTGATAACTCTCTGAGTACAGATAATGTAGTAGCTGTTACCTATAGTCCTATATAACATCACAGATAACACAGTGATAACTCTCTGAGTACAGATAATGTAGTAGATGTTACCTATAGTCCTATATACATCACAGATAGCACAGTGATAACCCTCTGAGTACAGATAATGTAGTAGATGTCACCTATAGTCCTATATAACATCACAGATAACACAGTGATAACTCTCTGAGTACAGATAATGTAGTAGATGTTACCTATAGTCCTATATAACATCACAGATAACACAGTGATAATTCTCTGAGTACATATAATGTAGTAGATGTCACCTATAGTCCTATATAACATCAGAGATAACACAGTGATAATTATCTGAGTACAGATAATGTAGTAGATGTTACCTATAGTCCTATATAACATCAGAGATAACACAGTGATCACTCTCTGAGTACAGATAATGTAGTAGATGCTTCCTATAGTCCTATATAACATAACAGATAACACAATGATAACTCTCTAAGTACAGATAATGTAGTAGTTGCTTCCTATAGTCCTATATAACATCACAGATAACATTGATAACTCTCTGAGTACAGATAATGTAGTAGATGTTTCCTATAGTCCTATATAACATCACAGATAACACAGTGATAACTCTCTGAGTACAGCTAATGTAGTAGATGTTACCTATAGTCCTATATAACATCACAGATAACACAGTGATCACTCTCTGAGTACAGATAATGTAGTAGATGCTTCCTATAGTCCTATATAACATTACAGATAACACAATGATAACTCTCTGAGTACAGATAATGTAGTAGATGCTTCCTATAGTCCTATATAACATCACAGATAACATTGATAACTCTCTGAGTACAGATAATGTAGTAGATGTTTCCTATAGTCCTATATACATCACAGATAGCACAGTGATAACTCTCTGAGTACAGATAATGTAGTAGATGTCACCAATAGTCCTATATAACATCCCAGATAACACAGTGATCATTCTCTGAGTACAGATAATGTAGTAGATGTTACCTATAGTCCTATGTAACATCACAGATAACAGTGATAACTCTCTGAGTACAGATAATGTAGAAGATGTTACCTATTGTCCTATGTAACATCACAGATAACACAGTGATAACTCTCTGAGTACAGCTAATGTAGTAGATGTTTCCTATAGTCCTATATAACATCACAGATAACACAGTGATAACTCTCTGAGTACATATAATGTAGTAGATGTCACCTATAGTCCTATATAACATCACAGATAACACAGTGATAACTCTCTGAGTACAGATAATGTAGTAGATATTACCTATAGTCCTATATAACATCACAGATAACACAGTGATAACTCTCTGAGTACAGATATTGTAGTAGATGCTTCCTATAGTCCTATATAACATCACAGATAACACAGTGATAACTCTCTGAGTACAGATAATGTAGTAGATGTCACCTATAGTCCTATATAACATCACAGATAACACAGTGATAACTCTCTGAGTACAGATAATGTAGTAGATGTTACCTATAGTCCTATGTAACATCACAGATAACACAGTGATACCTATCTGAGTACAGATAATGTAGTAGATGTTTCCTATAGTCCTATGTAACATCACAGATAACACAGTGATAATTCTCTGAGTACAGATAATGTAGTAGATGTTTCCTATAGTCCTATATAACATCACAGATAACACAGTGATAACTCTCTGAGTACAGATAATGTAGTAGATGTTACCTATAGTCCTATATAACATCACAGATAACACAGTGATAACTCTCTGAGTACAGATAATGTAGTAGATGTAACCTATAGTCTTATATAACATCACAGATAACATTGTGATAACTCTCTGAGTACAGATAATGTAGTAGATGTTACCTATAGTCCTATATAACATCACAGATAACATTGTGATAACTCTGAGTACAGATAATGTAATAGATGTTACCTATAGTCCTATATAACATCACAGATAGCACAGTGATAACTCTCTGAGTACAGATAATGTAGTAGATGTTACCTATAGTCCTATATAACATCACAGATAACACAGTGATAACTCTCTGAGTACAGATAATGTAGTAGATGTAACCTATAGTCTTATATAACATCACAGATAACATTGTGATAACTCTCTGAGTACAGATAATGTAGTAGATGTTACCTATAGTCCTATGTAACATCACAGATAACACAGTGATAACTCTCTGAGTACAGATAATGTAGTAGATGTCACCTATAGTCCTATATAACATCACAGATAACACAGTGATAACTCTCTGAGTACAGATAATGTAGTAGATGTCACCTATAGTCCTATATAACATCACAGATAACACAGTGATAACTCTCTGAGTACAGATAATGTAGTAGATGTCACCTATAGTCCTATATAACATCACAGATAACACAGTGATAACTCTCTGAGTACAGATAATGTAGTAGATGCTTCCTATAGTCCTATATAACATCACAGATAACACAGTGATAACTCTCTGAGTACAGATAATGTAGTAGATGTTACCTATAGTCCTATATAACATCACAGATAACATTGTGATAACTCTGAGTACAGATAATGTAATAGATGTTACCTATAGTCCTATATAACATCACAGATAGCACAGTGATAACTCTCTGAGTACTGATAATGTAGAAGATTTCTCCTGCAGTCCTGTGTAACACCACAAATATCAAAGTGATACTGTAGCTCTCGGAGTGCAGATAATGTAGTAAATGTCACCTACAGTCCTATGTGACACCATAGATAACACTGTGAGATCTCTCCGAGTTTAGACAATGTAATACATGTTGCTCTCAGTCCTGTGTAACACCACAGATAGCACAGAGATAACTCTCTGAATGAAAAATTTTGTGTTTCTTTTTTGCAAAAAATCTTCCTGCCAATTTTAAAAACTTAGAAGACTCTAGGTATGGTATATTTTGCAAACATTTCCTGACATTTTTCATAAAAAAATAAAAAAATATGTGTTAAAAAAGATACACTGAATATGGAGTAAAGTGACTTTATAAACAATTTTGCTGTTTTTACCCATTGTCCAGTGCAAAACTTTTGAGGTCTATCTTCAATATCTACTACAAAGCAGAAAGCCTCCACTGCTCCATCCGTGAAGATATATTTGTGCTTTGTATTTTAATGTTTTAGAGAAAAGAAAGAAAATCCTTAGACTTTCATGAAGTGGAGAAAGCATGTAACAGTATAAAATTGGCCACACAGGGATGAAGTGAAATGTGAAGAGGGTCTTACATCTAAAAGAAGCTTCATACAGGGAGATAACAGTCCATAAGTCTACCAGTCAAAGCCAACTTCTTAACGCTTCATTTATGAGCTGGACTGCTTTTTATTGCCTTTTTATGGTTTCACATTTTGAAAAGACTTTGTATAGAGTTTGCTTAAGTACGAGTTTTTGTGTGCAATGAGATCATGTACTTCAATAGAAAAAAAGAAAGTAGTTTAGATTTGACTCAAGTAAATTGTAATTTTTTTTTTTTTTGCCATTTTATCTGGAAACTACATTTTTACTTATTTAGCAAAACCTTTGCTGTCTACACAAATGACACCATAACTTAGACTGTGAAAATGCAATTGAATTGTTCTACAAAGAAGTAATAACTGGGCTTTTGCAGTCTCATCTCCTTTCAGCGATCTGAGGGATTAGCAGAGGGTAATGTAAGAGAGCAAGCAATTTAATATTCCTTACTGATTTTAATGGTGTATTTGCATTCTGCGGGCTGTGTGTAACTGGCTGCAAATTTCAAAGTTACTTATTTGATTGAAAAATTTCACTGAATTAAAAAAAGAAAAGAATTAAATTATAGCTTGTCTTGTGTGGAACTTTGTAACGCTGACTTCTTGCGAAAGATAGATAATATACTTTGCTATGCAATCATTCACATACAGTGAATGCACAAACTTTACCAAGTGCATTTATGCTGCATGATTTATGGGCTCTTAAACAAGAAGTATCATCCATTAGACCCAGGAGATTGACAACCACCCTTTTTAATGTTTTGACTGACCTAGGATAGAGTTAAGAATAGCATATAACTGAGCTCTATCTATCTTTCTATTTGTTGTCTTCACTGCAAAAAATGCACCAAAATGATACGCAACTGACAAAACTAGCCAACCCCTCAGGCCGATGCTAAAAGCTGAGAACTTTGCCAATATCTTCCCGTTTAGGCCAGTGAGTTTTTGTCCGTATGTGTATGGAATGTTCCACTTTATTTTGTTGCTAACATTCTTTTGCACCTGGTAGCTTCTGTGTCACATGGTCTGTTGTGGGTGTGGCTCACAGCTTTATTTTACCTTACAATGCATTGGTGATACCACTATGGAGGCATGTGAGAGCCTGTCTGTGAGTTAATTGCACTGTTCAGACCCTGTTCCCACACCACGGGCAGGTTAGTGGTAGGACCCCACGCGTGCTGAGACACCGTGACGTGGTACATGAGGGGCTCCGATATGTTCCTGACCGGAAGATATTGGCAAAGTTCTCAGCTTTTAACATCGGCCTGAGGAGTTGGCTAGTGTTGTCAGTTGCGTATCATTTTGGTGCATTTTCTGCAGTGAATTGTGTATGTATATTTTTTAATACACAATGTATAGTTTTGTGTAAGATGTTCTTGTGGTGCATTCACACATTTCCAACATCAGTGAATTTATCTAACATCGAACACATAGCCCTTAAAACATTGACAAACGACCCTAATATTATAATTAAACCCGCCGATAAAGGTGGGGCCATAGTCGTTATGGATACCAAATATTATATCCACGAAATCCGAACTCAATTATCTGACACAGAGACATATGAGATAATTTAATCTAATCCTACTTATAAAATTCAAAAAGAAATTAATTTGTGTCTAGATTCCGCCTTACAACAGGGTATAATTGATAAAACTACGTTTAATTACCTACATAACGACCATCCAATGATGCCAGTGTTATATACACTTCCTAAAATACATAAAAATTTAGAAAAACCACCAGGACGGCCGATTGTAGCCTCTACGAATTCATTGCTCTCACCTTTGTCAATTTATTTAGAAAAAATCTTGACTCCATTAATTAAAAAAACTGATTCATTCCTTTTAGACACTAGTCATTTCCTTAATATTATCTCTGAGATTGGTCCGCTGCACCGTGATGCTTTTTTGGTGACACTTGATGTGTGCAGCCTGTACACCTCCATACCTCACGATGGGGGTGTACAGGCTGTTGCTAATATTCTTCAGACTTCATCACTATCTAGCGAACAGCAGAATTTCTGCACTGATCTACTACAACTAGTACTAAGACGCAATTATTTTATGTTCGGTGACGAATATTATATACAACGGAAGGGTACAGCAATGGGGGCTAATGTAGCCCCCCCTTATGCAAATGCATATATGGTAAATTTTGAGATAACACATGTGTACCCTTATCCCTCTTTTCAACACCATTGTAAAATATGGCGTCGTTATATTGACGACATCTTCCTGGTGTGGGAGGGCACTCGCGATTCGTTCGACCAATTTTTTCATTTCCTTAACAACATTTTACCTGATTTACAATTTACAGTTACTATTAGTGAACACTCTGTTCACTTTCTAGATACTCTAATAGTGAAAAGAGATGGTAAATTAACGGTAGATCTTTACAAAAAACCGACCGATAGAAATACCCTTCTTCTCTTTTCTAGCAATCATCCTCATAATACCAAAATATCTTTACCAAAATCTCAATTTTTGCGAGTTGGACGAATCGTGACTGAGCCCCACACCAGGGAGATACGTCTTCAAGAAATGTCCCAAAGATTTCGTGCACGAGGTTATCCCCAAACACTTTTAGACGCTGAATTTAAAAAAATAGCTTCATATACCACATCAGTTAATAAACCAATTCCTGTTCCACGCATACCATTCGTTACCACTTACCATCCACTTGTACCAAAGATACACCAAATTATTCGGAAACACTGGTCATTACTTAAAAAATTCCATCCTGAGATTCCAGAGTTCACATCCCCAATGCGAATGTGCTACAAGCGCCCACATAACATTAGAGACTCTTTGGTTCGTGCTGATATTGGTCCTCTAAAACCTAAATTTATTCAGCCCACTCTGGCTCCTTCGAAATTTGGCACTTTTCCCTGCTTAAATTGTGCTCAATGCACTAATGTGAAAAAAGGCAATACTTTTTCTCATCCTCATTCTGGCAAAACTTACAATATTAAAGGTTATTATACTTGCGCAACATCCTATGTAGTTTACATGATCAAGTGTCCGTGTGGTCAGACATATATTGGCGAAACCTCACAATCCATTCGTGACAGGATCAGCAAACACAAATCGGACATCAGGTGCAAAAAGGCCGAACTCCCTATTCCTCACTATTTTCTGCAGTCACAACATACAGTTAGTCAGCTACAATTTCAGATTATAGACCACGTACCAATGCCAAGGCGTGGAGGCAACCGTAAACTTTTATTACGGAAGAGAGAGTCCTTTTGGATTTATGAACTTAAGACCATTACACCATATGGGTTAAACCGTGAATTTGACTTATTGATTTGATGTCTGTGTATAATTAATATAATTCTTATATTGATCTTTTATACTCGGCCCTCGATTGCAGTTGTCTTTAATAACCAAATGTCTTTCTTATTTCTTTCTTATCTAGACGCGCTGATACATAGGTCTAGGTAGGCCCTTATATATATCTTATATATACTTTGTTCCTAATATATATTAATTCTTGTTAGACTAATCCTATAACTAACTGATGTTACTTATTACTATATAATAATAATTAGGGAACAATATGAATGCCATCCGAATAGAATTTTCATGATTGTTATTAAGATATTTTGATAATATTGATGTGTACTACTATATACTACTTTGAGATACTCATTATTTCACATTAATATACTAATTTGTGTCATATCTAACCTTGTGACTAATCCAGACACCTTATGAGATCAATGAGGACTAAGACTGGTTACCTTGTTCATCGATGTCAAAATTCAAGATGCAAGCATTGGGATGATCTATATTATCCAAATCAACAATTTGTGATGATTAATACTTTTAAATTCAACCATATGCTGTTCTTGATTGTCCATTCCATTAACCTCTATGTCTATCTGTTTGTACTTGTATATTAATTTACCTGATGCCCTGGAAACGTGCGCTCTGGAGTACGATTCTAATGAATAATTTATGCGCATGCGCAAATTGTAATTCGGCTACTGCGCGTTCCACCTTACAACGTGACGCTCAGCTGTGACGCCTTATCTGAGCGCCTTCACGCTTTGCTCATACACTAGATGCCGACTTACATTATATTTCTCTTATGTCTGTAAACATGAGAACTCCGTCTGACGATATCATAGAATATTTTATGCGCATGCTCTAATTAGATCTTTGTCACTGTGCGTTTCATTCTATAACCAGACGCTCAGCTATGACGCCCTAACTGTGTGCCTTGTGCTACACACACACACTAGACGCCGATCAATGACGTCAGACGCCATTCTCCACGAGCTGGTTCACTACAAATAGACCGCACAGTCTCAGTTTCTCCTATACCACCAACGAGCAGATACTGTTTCCTCAGCATACAGGTAATGAATATGATCATCTTTTTTAAATCTTTTGTTGACCTGCATCTTGGGCTCTAGTTAAAACGTTATTTTCCTTTGTAACTTTGCATATAGTCCTCTTCCCCCCCCTTTTTTGTTGCATATTACTGCTTCTTATATATTATTAGTAGACCATTTGCTCTTTAGTACATCCATTGTCTGTTTTAATACACCATTGTTGATAATTTGTCTCACAAGGTTGACAGCTAGTCATCCATACCTTATTTAAAACTAAACTTATATAGAATTAAATCTTGTGGCTAACAACCTTTATCTAAAATATTGCTGTTTAGAATACTGCTGGCTGATATGGTTTTGACTTACTCTCACCTTGTGAGTTCATTTTCTCACTCTTGGGTAGACTAATTCCTATTAGCGATGATTTATGAACTCTAGTTTTATGTGGATTATTCTTTGTCTCATTCTATATCTCATATTTGATTATTGTGACCCAACAACTGACTGATGTTATATGTATATATTTCTGTATTGACTATAGGCCGTGATCAAGGTCAGATTGGACCGAAACGTTGGCCCTGTTCTTTATTTATACTACATTCAAGTTGGTGTTGTATATTACAATTAAATATTTCTTTATTACTAAAAAATATAAGAGAGTGCCGTAGATTTATATATTACTTGTGGTGCATACGGCATCCTCCATTGTACGCATTTTTTGCTGGGGATTGCCGTTGTCTGCGGACCGCATGCAGAGGAATTGCTAACCCGGTTATAGGCACGCTACAGTGTCTGGGTTTGGAGCATTTCCACCCGTTTAGGCCAAAGCTGCAAAGGTATACCATAGGTACGGCTTAGCTTCCTAATATCCAAGCTATTTTGTTTACTTCTAAAAGCATTTCTGAAACAAAAATATTTAACTTTTTTTTTTTAAACCAGCACCTGGATCTGAATATATTTTTAAATTAAATGTAATTAATCATTTAGTATAGCCACTGAGTTATTTAGTAAAATATATCTGTATAGCCCCACCTGCTGCTTGTTCTTTCCCATATGTCTCTGGCCACTTCCACACTGGAAGTTGGCTATATGTGATCAGTTCCATCCTGCATCTGCCACCAGCTCGTTAGAAGCTTGACAGTTACAGGGAGAGATGCGACACTAAGGACATGACCCCTGAGAAATGCCACACTCCTTGAAAATGGAGCCATGAGCTGCCTGAGGAAAATCTAGCAGAACAATTGGATCATTGAATGGTGTAGACTCTAGATCTATTTGAGTTACAGAGTTGGTTCTAGCTTTGTCATGTACTATATGATCTCTGATTTTGGAAATTAGCTCTTAACAAGCTCTGCCTCTAATGTCTGGTGGCATCAGAGGCAGAGCTTAAGACCTCATTTGCTTCCCTTTCCTTCCAGAATTCTAGAGGCGCATGTATGGTCTATAAGTCTCCTCATGCCGATTGAGGCTCTCTTGCCCCAAGAAGAGATAGCACCCCCTCAAATCCTGATTTTCAATGTTTGCATTAATCAGGGGTCCCCCCTTTAAAGAGAATGTGTCATCAGAAAAAAAAAAAAAAAACTATTGCAAAATCACATTTTTGTGTTAAATATACTTTTTATAATGTTTGGTAAAGATTCTTTTATTTTTTCCCATTTAACTATCTGTATTTAAAAAAAATAATATATATATATATATATATATATATATATATATACACAATCCTGAAATTTCCACATTGGCCGTTAGGCCTAATAATAGGTCATGATTTTGTCTTCTGCACAAGTAACTTTTCATTAGCTATTATTATTATCACCACAGGCAGAATTAAAATGATAAGTAACACATCTGTATAAATAGCACAGGATCAACCATTTATAACAACTGAAATCACAGGTCAAACAGCATGCATAGAAAACCATACTAGAGAAGTCAAAGGATAAGCTCCTGTCTATTGTGTCTATGCTCCATGTAGCTAATAAAAAAAAATGTTTATTTATATTTATCTTTACATAATTTATAATGTATGCCTAGTGGCCATTGTGAAAACTGCAGATTGCTTATTTTAAATATAGATAGTGAAATGCAACATTTGAAAAAAAATCTAATAAAAAATTCTTAAATCACATTTTTGTGTTAAAATGTAATAAACATAAAAAAGTGATTTAAAAACAGGTCATTTTCTGATTACACAATTCCTTTAAAGGAATTGTTCTAGTGAATGCTGCAGTTTCCATTATTTGGACTCACAGCTATTATATATGTATCATTATCTACAGTAGGTAGATGCTTAACACCATCTGAACCAAATAAGTTTATCTTGGTCTCATCAGACCACAGGACTTGGTTCCAGTAATCCATGTCCTTAGTCTGCTTGTCTAAAGCAAACTGTTTGCCTGCTTTCTTGTGCATCATCTTTAGAAGAAGCTTCCTTCTGGGACGACAGCAAAGCAGACCAATTTGATGCAGCGTGCGGCGTATGGTCTGAGCATTGACAGGCTGACCCACCACCCCTTTAACCTCTGCAGCAATGCTGGATGCACTCATATGTCTATTTCGAAAATACACACTCTGGATATGACACTGAGCACGTTCACTCAACTTCTTTGGTTGACTATGGCAAGGCCTGTTATAAGTGGAACCTGTCTTGTTACACCGCTGTATGGTATTGGCCATCGTGCTGCAGCTCATTTTCAGGGTGTTGACAATCTTCTTATAACCTAGGTCATCTTTATGTAGAGCAACAACTCTTTTTTTCAGATCCTCAGAGAGTTGAACTTCCAGTCACCAGTATGAGAGTGTGAGAGTGATAACACCAAATTAACACACCTGCTTCCCATTCAAACCTGAGACCTTGTAACACTAATTAGTCACATGAGACCATGGAGAAAAAATGGCTAATAGGGCACAATTTAGCCATTTTCACTTAGGGGTGAACTCACTTTTGTTGCCAGCGGTTTAGACATTAATGGCTATGTGTTGAGTTATTTTGAGGGCACACCAATAGTCAATAGTGAACATATATTTTAAAGATTTCCATTTTTAGACCAATAGTTCTTCATGCTCAAACAAAAATCACTGTGCACCCAGGTAGCTTTTAAATAAATGTGTAAATGTTTACTCCATGTGATGTGATGATCTAACTGACCACCACTGGCAGGGAAGTGCAGGATCAGCAGGGGATTTGAAAGGTAAGTTTCACTATGAAGCGCTGTTTAATACTTTGGCCTATCATCATGAAGCTTATTATTGGTATTATTATGTTTTTTCATGTTACAGGGTAGGAAAGATGGTATACTACAATAGATTAGAATATACTGGTAGCAAACTAACCTCAGGACAGGTAGTGAACCTACTATGGTGATGCTGTATTTGGCGAAAAGTGAAAGAGAGGGATGAAGTCTAAGACAGTTTGTCTTTCACTTAATAACACCTCTCATATAGGTAGAAACTTTGTGCAGGGAATCTCCAAAGCCCATGTGTCTCCAACAGATATTGCTGCCAGCTTGCAGATGGCATTCCCATGCAAGGTATACAATCATACAGCAGAAATTTGGTCAATCAGACCCTAGGGGAGTGGAATCACAGTTCAATCAGTATGAGTACACGTACACAGTTTAGGGCCTGCAGTGATTAGTAAATATAGCAAACAATGATCCCAATTTCTCATTAAGGATGCCTTCACATGTGACAGAATTTGTTGGAGGAATTTCCTTTAAGTAAAATGTTATTCTCTTCAGCTGAATGGGGTTGTTTTGGTGGAAAGCACATAGATTTTTGTAAGCCCCATTCAGTTAAATGGAACAGATTTTCAGCTGCAGAAAATTTCTGCAACAAAATCTGCCCGGTCTGATGGCACCTCAACAGGAACCATGAAACCTTATTGCACAGACAAGGGTAAGGTTGGCATAAATAGTAACTAGGGGGCCATTGGCTGAGCATTGGCCCTATTTAGCGCTCGATAGTCCCTAGGAGAGAGTTGTGGGCAGAATTACATCCACTGTGATGGCCATAGGGATCAGAGTGGGACATGATGATGGATGACAGATTTTCGTATTACTATATGCATGGCTCACTTTCCAGTTTTCTGAATAATACTCATTATAATTGAATTGAAGGGTCAAAGGATTATATAATATTTGCCATGTGCCTGGAATATTATTGTTTTCTACATGCTGGGACACAATTTTTCTAAAATCATACCTGATAATATATTTTTATAGGGATCTTATGCTTGCCTAATATAATATTCTCATCTACAGTGCCATTATGGCATAGGCATGATAATATATCATGATGATATATTACCTTTAGAAAAGTCATGCCATTGCTTCATATTCTACTTTGTGTTTTATATTGCTTCAGTGCCCTTTTTGTGTAGATGTAGATTGGAAATTCTCATACAATTTGAAGGTTACATCGAAATGTAATAGAAAAAAAAAATCAGCTGATCCCTATTTAGACATGACTGGTGAAGTGACATGCTGATTCATACTCATACATCGTTTGATTTGCTTTGAAATCTTGTCCCATTACATTAATTGTCAAATAGGGCCAAATAGACCCCTTTATAGGATCTTTATGGGAAATTACACAACTTTGTAGTGATACCACTGCTTGATTTAATGACTCCCTTCTGAACACATAAAGCCAGATGACAACTTGGTGTTGAATTGTGATGTAGCAGAAGAAAATGATGCCTTTCATCTCTTTAGCCTGCCTGGAGAAGTCCCATCTGTTCTAGGTCACTTTGCTTCCTTGCTTTAGAAATTAACATATTCCTTGCCTTAAAAAATTGCTGTATAACAGCCATCTGCTGTAGCTAAAATCGTATGTCACAAGGATTTACTATTTTCATTTTACTGTTGTTACCTGTCTGAAATTGCATCGAAACACATGCTGGCATTTAACATCTTTTCGATCTGTCGTTCCTAAACTATTTATTCATTCTTCCAATGTGGTGACCTCAGTTACTCTATCCCCAAAGCGCTTTTTGTTTTGTATGGGTTTACGGTTTGTGGCTTCTGCGGGTAAATGTTAGATACTGATTAGATATACTATTTACCTTTCTCAGAAGACACAATGTCTTCCCGGAGAAGAATATTCTTGATCACTTGGAGTTAATAGAAAAGGCATGTAATCATTGTCATCTTCATTTGCGTAACGTATAAGAACCAGAGCTCATGAAAATGTATGATGTCTGCTGCTCGTCTGCAATGACCTACGGGTTATTTTTACACAGGAACAGCTCAAGGGAACTGTTTCAATGTAGTCCTCCTTGAAGTGTACAGGTGGTTGGTTAGATATATAAGTGAATATAAAGGATAACTAGGAGATTCAAGGAGAATGCTTTCCTCTTGTAGACTTAGAAGATATCATCATATTGCACAGTAGGGGTCCATCTGTTTAAAACAGTCTAGTACTGCTTACGTGTGCTTGTCTTTGACAAACTGCCATGTGTTTACTGTTGACCATGAAAAAAATATGAAGTGAATATTTTAAGTTTACATAAAAACCATGAAACTATTTAAGACCACCAGATCTTTTGGAGTCGGGGAAATAGTATATGATTTTCATTAAGAAGGTCCTCTGGCCCTGTTTGCTGCTACTTGAACAGGGGGCTATACAGAAACACCCTTTTGTCTAAAAGTTACTGTAAATGCCCACTTTTTTGCCTAGTCAGCATACAGGACTCCAAAGCTATCGGTGCTTTTAATAGAAGAGTGGCGCAATCTGCGGGTAAAGTAATATGTGCAGTAGGAATATGGGAACACCAGGAATCAGGGTAAATAATAAAGAGACATTGAAGGAAAGCAGCCAGGATATTCCAGGAAACCAAGAGATTGCAGCTGTCATGAATGAGTGCCTATACAAATGTATTGGTTGCCAGGAGGCAATGTCACCCAGAATGTATGTCACTGTAGAAAAATAACTCCTGACACATACAGTCATGTAGAAATATGGCAGAGAAACAACTTTGGATCAGGAGATTTTCTTATTGCCTTTTAAAACTAGAATAAACCAAATAAAATCTAGGAATATGAAGGTAGCTTTTAGTAGCATTGCTTGTGGTGTGTTAAGAGGTCCAGGTTTTAATATTGATGACTTATTCTTATGATAGACCATCGAGAGTCTGACACTCTGCACCTCAGATGTTTCAGAGTAGCTCTTATGTCACAACTCGGTGCAAAAAAGCTTACCAGAAAATACAAGATTTTGAAGGCAAGTATGGGGAGTAGTGTGTAGTGACAATCAACAAAAGAAGCCCTAAGGCTAATTACCCAAACTTTACCCAGATAATCTCCCCCTATAAAACGTAACCTTTACTGATTAAGGGCTCTTTAACACTTGCGTTGTCCGGATCCGGCGTGTACTCCACTTGCCGGAATTACACGCCGGATCCGGAAAAACGCAAGAGAACTGAAAGCATTTGAAGACGGATCCGTCTTCAAAATGCTTTCAGTGTTACTATGGCACCCAGGACGCTATTAAAGTCCTGGTTGCCATAGTCGGAGCGGGGAGCGGGGGAGTGGTATACTTACAGTCCGCGCGGCTCCCGAGGCGCTCCATAATGACGTCAGAGCGCCCCATGCGCATGGATGACGTGCCATGCGATCACGTGATCCATGCGCTTGGGGCGCCCTGACATCACTCTGGAACGCCCCGGGAGCCGCACGGACGGTAAGTATGCTGCTCCCCCGCTCCCCACTACACTTTACCATGGCTGCCAGGACTTTAGCGTCCCGGCAGCCATGGTAACCATTGAGAAAAAGCTAAACGTCGGATACGGCAATGCGCCAAAACGACGTTTAGCTTAAGGCCGGATCCAGATCAATGCCTTTCAATGGGCATTCATTCCGGATCCGGCCTTGCGGCAAGTCTTCAGGATTTTTGGCCGGAGCAAAAAGCGCAGCATGCTGCGGTATTTTATCCGGCCAAAAAACATTCCGTTCCGGAACTGAAGACATCCTGATGCATCCTGAACGGATTTCACTCCATTCAGAATGCATTAGGATAATCCTGATCAGGATTCTTCCGGCATAGAGCCCCGACAACGGAACTCTATGCCGGAAGAAAAGAACGCAGGTGTGAAAGAGCCCTTAGATTAAAATCAGTATGTGAGCGGAAAATGGGGGTTAAAAATCAGCTGTATCCAGTCCGTGTGCTATTTACATTCGTGTAGTGCTTGAGTAGTAGCTTGCAACATAATTAGCCTTATGGCTTCCTTTGTTGATTGTATGTATATACCCATACCCTGATACGGTTCATTAAGGATTTTGTAATACTTAGTGTGTAGTGAGGCTCAGCTCTCCCTTTTACCCTAACCCAACTTTAAAAAAATGAAAATAAATGTGCACGTTTTTTCAAAAATTTTCAATCAAAATATAAAAATCACAATTTCAAACTAAAGTCACATGCAAGTAATAACAGGGGGTTTCAAACATCCTTCTATCATCAGGTATGTTTCTAATTGTTGAATCAAATCCTTCCCCTTAATACAGATGTAGCAAACATCAACTTGACACTTAATGGGGTTATTTCAGAACTTTGATATTAATGACCTATCCCGCCATGTGCATTCCTTGCTGAGCAGCTGGATGAGAATCTGTGGTGTGCCCGAACACTGGTTGGGTAATGTACTGTCAGCTGAGTTCCGCCACACAATGTACGGAGCTGTTTCTGATTCTAGTGTGCAATCAGCTGACCGGCAGGAGTGCCAGAAGTCAAAACCCCGCCAATCTGATATTGATGACTTATCCAAAGGATAAGTCATCAATATTACCTCCTTAGAAAATGCCTTCAACACATTAAATGGACCGTTGTAGCATACTTTAAATTGACTTCTATGTCTTGTTGGGTTGTGTCAATGTACAAATTGCTGCTACAGATGATATAACTCGATAAGTATACTACATTTGTTTGTGTCCTTCTGCTTCTCCACTAGCTGCACAGCTTTCCCTAGGTCATATAATAGCAGCTATTGTATGAGCTACCATCATGACCTTAGAACAGTACAATTACCTCCTACCATCTGGGGATAGGGCCCATATTTTTATATTAGGAAAAGTAATAAATGATTTATGGTTGACGTTGTTGTTTTTTTTTGTTTTGTTTTTCTAACCTTGTCCACCAATTTCAAGGAGTGAATAGTCAGTGAATAGTCTCTGAATGAGACTGGAAATGAAATGCAGTTAAAAACAAGCAGAAATATCATCACAGACAGAATCTAGCACAAGCGGAAGGTCCCCAGGTTATCAGTTTTCGGCATGATTGTAAACCCCGGTTTTATTACTATGACATTTGTTGATTTGTTATAATATTCCTTTTCACCTGCGGGGAAAGATTGGTGCTTTCAGTCACATTATTAATGTTTTGTTGTGACTATTCAAAGTAAAGGCAGCAATAATACTGTCAAATTCTCAAGGGAGGGAAGTTTAGCAAAAAAAAAAGACTGTAAATCAAAGTCAAACTCACGCTGGCTACCTAGACTAACTGCAGGCTTCTTACATTTCTACCTTTAAAATATCGCCCTTACAGTACAAGAACCCTTCTCTGTTGACTTCACATAAGCTACCTGAGCAAAAGCCATCAAAATCTATCTTCATTTTATGGCATCATAACTTAGAATTTTTCTGTAAAACCTTTCGCTGTGCTATTCTTCTGAATTTATAATGCCCCTATTTATGCTGTGATAAATCCGTCCATTGTCCCAGTGTTACTGAATGTGATCAAGTTGACATGGTGCCGTCTGGAGACATTTTTGATGTATTATTTTTATCTAAGGGCTCATGCACATGGCTCTGTTTTGTATAGAGCTGTAATTGACCTGCCATCTCCTGTATTTCCATACACCTCCTGCTTCCCATGGAGGCATACAGAAGTATTTTTCACTAGAATAACTCCATAATTATATAATCTAATGAAGCCTGTAAGGTAGTGCATGGAGGCTGTATGGCTCGTACTAAGGAGTTGTATAGGCTCTATGCACAACCGTATAGGTTATGTGCACAGGGCTTTTCTGCATACATAAGCTCTTAAAGGGGTTATCCAGGGATTGATAAGGATGACCTATTCTGAGGATAGGTCAACATTATCACATTGGCGGTCCAAGTCCTAGCACCCTCGCGGATCTGCTGTTTCAGGGACCAGACACGCTCACCAGAGCTCTTGTGAGTGCAGCATGCTCCCGGCATCTTATGAAGCACTGTCCCACACATTGTTGAGCAGGAGCTGAGCTGCAACCAGGTGGTACCGAGGTGAACAGGAGCTCCTTAGCACATCACTTCTCTACCTACGCTCAGTTCTTCTTGACATAACCATGTATGCCAGGCTTTAGCGGAGCAGCACAGGTACAGGCAGGAGCAGAGATTCTCTGGGCTGTGCAGTTCTCAGTGTTGCCACAAGGGAATCTGCACTCCCATACATAGTGCTGTACAGATTCTAGAGCACAATCTGGCGTCTATTTTGCTATGAAAAGTAAAAAAAAATAAAAAAAAATATAGTATATTAGAAAAAAAATATTTTATCACGTTTACAATATGCTTTAATACATTTTTGTTATAATTTTAGGTTCACTTTAATTTAGAATTTGGACTGTGGGGGGACCAAAAGCGAGTACCGAAAGTGAATAGAATGTATTGTCACTATGTGATATGATCAAAATCCGTTTGTAATGTATTTGTTGCTAGGAGACCATAACTGACTTTGGTTTGAAGCTTTATGAATTTTAAACTCTGTATTGGGGTAAATAATAACATAAACACCAAGCAATAGACAGTTAACATGCAAAATTAGCTTTTTGTGGGAATGTGAGATATTTTTTATTTATTTTTAAGCTGGAAAAGATCTGCTTCATTGCTATTATATGAGCAGAGTGGAAGCCACACCAATTGTATTACTCCACAATGCCGTCGCCGAGAACAAATCCTAATATCAATTATAACTGATGAAAAGAGAAAGTGCACCGAGCCTGCCATCTACAAATGCACAGCAGAACACAGCATTGCTCTCCTCAGGTCAAAAACATGTAGAAATACAAAAACCTAAAGAAAAAAAAAATGTCAACATGTGAAGATGTCTTTGACATTCTAATTAGGCAGTCTAAGTTTAGAAAGCTTATCGCCGTGAACTCTGCTGCCTCTATGAAGCAACCTTGCATAGGAAATAATAGAAGCTATACAACAAAGTCTTGCCTTCACATGAAACCTGCAGCTGTCTAAAATGTGATAAAGCAACAATGGAATAGATACATGGCAAGTGGTCCAAGAAAGCAGATAATGAAATCCAGCGCACAATGCAAAAAAATAAAAATAAAATTCAGAAAAACAACTGATTTTTCACAGGATAATAGCATCAGGAGCATATATTTATGCTGAATAGTTCTGATACATCCGGCCTACCAATTATGCTTGGCAGTTTCATTAGGTTTGTGCTACACCCTGAAAAAGAGCGCTACAATGTGGATGTTATTAGTATATATTTTCTCTTCCGGACGTTAGATTAAGGAAGGAATCACACACTGTAATGAAATGGAGACACTTGATAAAGAACAGGACTAGTTGGGATGCATTTCACCCATCGGCATATATATAAGCATACTGCAATGAAACCGTAATGAAAACTAAGCAAGAAGATCGCTGCGGACAAATGTATTGTAAATAGAAATTCCAAATGAAACAAATTCCTTGTTTTATGTAAAGCTGCTGAAATAAATTCTAAGCAATGATTCAGCGCCACGACGAAACAACAATGTCAGGTTCTCATATACTCATGACATTTTTATGATTACTACCAAATTTGTTTTGATGGATGGAAGTGCAGGAAGCATCTTTTGCAAATCAGTTCTTGGTGGAGTCACAGGAACTGATTTGTAAAGGCCTATTTTCTGTAACTAAACAAAATAGAACTTAAAATGTATGGCTGTATAACATATTACCAACAGAAGCCTTAATATGCTATCGTGTGTCATACTCCCATGTGCTAGGACGAAGGGAACTCATATTTATTATCTGAGATGTTCTGGCAGTTCATACACTAGTATTTTGTTATTCATGGAATTCTTAGAAGAAAATTCTGGTCGAAGAAGTAAAATTAGAGGGGGAGAGGTATCACGAGGGGACTCTTCAAAGTCAATTTTTCACGAAACTGCGTTGCCGTAATTTGCTTTATGGAATGTCGCATGCTGTTTGATAAATGTGGCTCATCTTTTAACCCCTTAAGTACCGGGCCCCATTTTTAGTTTTGCGTTTTCATTTTTTCCTCCCCACATTCCAATAGCCATAACTTTTTTAATTTTCTGTTCATATAACTATATGAGGGCTCATTGGCTCATTGACTCATTGGGGGGGAGGGGGGAGAATTCTTTGTGGGGTAAAATTGAAGGAAAAAAAAACTGCTCAGCAGGAAGTTTACCATGGCATACATGGAAAGCTTCAGAAGCGTCCAGGCTGCCATGGTAGCCAGTCGGAGCCCTGCTTTTTCACAGATGCTGTGATGGCTGTTAATCACGGCATATGAGGGCATACATGGCATGGTTCAGCTTGATCACCATTCCCTGTCATTGTGCTGGGTGCCTGATACAGTATATTATAGAGCCGGGACCCGCTACGTATGGAGGGGGCTCGCTGCAGCAGCCCGATCCATACATTACCTCAGTTACCATGACATAGAGGTGGCTGAAGGGGTTAAAAATAGCAAATGGACACCAAAGAGACTAGTCAGACACCTCCATCTTAGACCCCTGGAGTTTTCCTTTAAAAGGGTTATCCCATGAGTAATGTAAAAATAAAAATCATGCATAGTCTAGCACATGTCAACCTTATTCTAACAAAGATAGAACCAGCCATGTACCTCACATGGCTCCAGAGTAGGGATGAGCAAACGTCAAGTTTTGAAGTTCGAGTTCGGGTATATGCTGAATTGTGTCATGGATTCCATTCCATGGACCATAACGCAATTCCATGACAGAATGCATAACGGAATGCCTCTAAAGGCATTCCATTATGCATTCCATCATGGAGATCTCCCCATTCATTCCTCCAATTGTTCTGCTAGATTTACGTCAAGCTGGCAGCTCAAGGGATATATCCGTTCTTAGAGGGCAGGTCGTATATCCTGCAGTAAGTGGCATTTAAAGGATGGCACTGACCAGGTACTTCCATCTCAGTGAGCAGGACAGAGAAATTAGAAAAAGAGAAAACAGCAGGTGGCGCCATGCAAATAGATTTCATTGAATAATTACATGCAAGAACAAAAGAATTCAGATTCAGGTGATGGTTTGAAAACTGTGGACTGTTATTCATGGGACAACCCCTTTAATTATTTTCCTATATGTTCTGTGTGTATAAGTAAATCAATTACTTACCTTTTGCAGTACAAATAATAAATATATATATATATATATATATATATATACAACCTATAACAATAGGGTGCTCATAAAATGAAGCACTATTGATGCCTCACTAATAGAGATGAGCGAAGTTATCAATTCGGCTTCTTTGCCAAAGTTCACAAAGAAATTCGATTTGTGAAGAAGTAATTCACATTCCATTATATGTAGCGGGAACAATGATGGGGAATAGTGATCATGCTGCCCCCAGTCATTGAACCTCTCAGATGCCGCATTCAACCCTGATCGCGGCATCTGACAGTCACATTTAGGTCTTTCAGGGGTTAGTCAGGGGTTAAAAACAAAAAAAGTACATACTTTCCTCATCCAAAATGACGTCACCACATCGTCTCGCTGGTCGGACCCGGTGATGTCATTACTGGTGACATCACCGTCCCCGGCCTGCGTGATTCACATGACAGTGACCACGAGGTTTCACACAGTTTATTTTCAATTAAGATGACGGTCCGCTCTGCAAGTGAATGATTGAGGTGCGTTTTTTTTTTTTTTTTCGTTTTTTACTGCCATTTCAGGAAAATGTATTAATTACCACAAAGCGCAATGAAATTTGGCTTCATGAAATTTGGATCACAGTCAATTCATTTTACTTCAATTCGCTCAACACTTCTTACTATGCATAGATTGCAATGGCAAACAAAAGCTTCAATTGTGTCCCCAGCAAAGTAATGTCCCAATTCTTTATAAAAGGTTGTCCCACAAATACGTTCTTTTGGGTCCTATTTTGCAGTTGTCACTTTAAAGTCTTAGTAAATAATGTTGAGACATGTATAGCATAAATTCTGGTTACACAAATCTCATGTAAGCAGAACCTCATACCATGTGTAATGTATAATTCACGGCATCGCCAGGGGTTTGTCCCAGGATGAGGCATTAATCACTGTGTATGATCAGGGAGCACCACCAACACTACTGGTTCTTCTAGGCATCAATGAATAGCTCTCCAGGGTCCACTAGGGTCTCACCGTTCAGTACTCATTTATCAATGCACAGTGCTTTATCTTAGTAAGATCATATAGAGTACATAGCAATGTTCCCTCACAGTTTTGTAACTGTTTAATGAAAATATTGACCATAAAATTAATTTTCTGCATAACCAAAGAGGAAAATGTTTACAGAAGTGACGAATGGCTAAAAGAGAAGCAGTGCTTTGGTATTATATTGTAAGATATATGCAGGAAAAATGCATCTGCACCATCAATACAATAAGTGCACATGTAGGCCTGTTAACACATAGAAAGCTACTGGGGCTTTATAAAGAGCAATCAGAGTCCGTACTTACTGTACTGTTTGAAAAGCAATCAGTTCAGTATGACGTATCTTCTATTCAGCCATTAAATCCCCTTCACAATCAATATCTCAAGCAGAAAACCATTTATATTAGGATTCCCTTTGTTGCCTTCCTACCAGCTGTGCCACATCGAGGAGCATGAGTGCAATGTGAAATGCTAGTTATTTATCCTGGTGCATATGTACAGGGAGTGAAAAGGGAAGTACAAAAAGCTCAAAAGCTCAGATAGCAAATTCACCTAAGGCTGGGTATCGATAGACACTTTGACACGCCATTTTGACACAATCAATATTTGGTCTGTATTTATTTTTTTATCAGTATTTTTAAGCCAAAACCAGGGGTGGTTCCATTACACTAAAGAGGCAGAAACATTTCCATTATTATTTTCTCCATCGGTTTCATTGCTGGTTTTGGCTTGGCTACAAGACTAACTATAAAGGCTATGTACACCTTTGGGGGCATTTTTTTTAATGATTGCATTTTACTCAATTGGGGCTAAAAGTAATTTTATCTATTGGCCTTTATTAAAAATATTGAGCCGTTCTGTCATAAAGAGTTAACTGTTTTTCTAGCTGTGAGCATCCTACTTTCACTTTCATCTAATAAACCTTATCTCTAAATTACTCAGTGGTCATAAACACTTATTTAAGCCACATTCATATCAGTAACATAATAACTGAGCTTTGATGAGTGTTTATGAAGTCAGAGAGCAGAGATAAGGAGCCCGTCAGCTCTCTAACTAACAGAAGAGATAAAAATTCAGATCCTGCTAATAGAGCATCTCAGCTCTGTACAGAGAAAAGGACTCCATATTTTTTTAAAGGACCAACTTGAAAAAAAAAAGATTTTTAGATCATAAGTACAATGTACTAATAAAAAAAAAAAATGCCCCCCAAGGTGTACATAGCCTTTAACTATTAACAGGTGCAGTCCACAGCAATGCACTAAGTTGCTTAGAATGTGTGGAGTGGGTGTGGCCTGCTGCTTGCCGGACTTTAGACAGACTGTTTGGCCTTACCCTAAAATATTGCACTTTGTTTTAGTGCAACTGAATGGAATGAATGATGAAGCAGGCACATCAGTTACTAAACCAAAAAATTATTAAATTAGTTATTTTGAAATCATGATCAACTATTTATGGACCTATATATTTTGTATTGAGCACTGAAGTCACTGCTTGACAAAGGCTCCAATGAGATGAGCTGAAACGTTGCATTGGGTATATTAACCCCTTCCCGGCCGCAATCTGTATATATACGTGATAGCTGCACATACCCCGTGCAGCTACCACGTATATAAACGTTCTGGCAGCTCTTTAATCCAAGCGCTGCAAAGCGCTTGGATTAAAGCTTCTGCCCCTGCCCTGTATGCTGTCACGGACAGCATACAGTGCAGTAATGCCAGCAAGGGACCAATCAGAGTGGCCCCTTGCCGGCAATCAATCCGATTGGTTAGTCTGTGCAAACTAACCAATCGGATCGCGGCAGTGTTAAAATGCCGGTTTCATGCTCTGATCTGCGATCTGCAGATCAGAGCATGAAATCAGGTAATGTGTCCTCGTAATACACCCACCCCGATCTGTGCCCCCGATCTGTTCCCCCATCTGTGGCTGTGCCCCCCCTTGTGCCACCTGCAGCTCAACTCCTAGCTGCCCTGATGCGGTCCACTCCCTCCCCGCCCCATGCAGTCATTTTGTAGCCGCCCCAGCCTCCCTCAATATTGGCCGTACCCCCCCCCTGATCCCCCTCCCCTTTCCAGCGCTGCCCCCCGATCCTCCTGCTGTGTGCTATGGCGGCGGCTCCATTACTGAGCAGCCGACATCAGCAGAGAGTGTCAGCTCTATGCTGACACTCTCCTGTAACCCCATAGATGCTGCGGTTGCGGCATCCATGGGGTTAACAGAGGGAGGGAGCTCCCTCTCTCCACCATCGGGGCTGCAGCGCTGTGATTGCAGCACCCGATGGTTGCCATGGAAAGGTGTCCAGTGCTGCCACCTACAGGACATCTGGAAGTATTATACTTTGGAATGCAAGAGCATTGCAAAGTATAGTACAACTATCAGCCCCACTGTATCTTCAAGATCAAAGAGGGAACTGATAAAAAAGTGAAAATAATAAAATTAAAAATAAATAAATAAATAAATAAAAATGTAAATTAAAAAAAGAAATTGCCTTTTCCTATAAAAAAATTTAAAAATAAAATACACATATTAGGTATCAGCGCGTCCGTAACGACCGTCTCTATAAATATATCACATGATAGACCCCGTCCGATAAACACCATAAAAATAAAAATAAAAAAACAGTGCCAAAAAAGCTATTTTTGTCACTTTACATCACATAAAATGCAACAGCAAGCGATCAAAAAGGCTTATGACCCCCAATAGTACCAATCAAACCGTCACCTCGTCCCGCAAAAAATGATACCCTATTTAAGACAATCGCCCAAAAAATAAAAAAGCTATGGCTCTCAGACTATAGAAACACTAAAACATCATTTTGGTTTCAGAAATGCTATTATTGTGTAAAACTTAAATAAATAAGAAAAAGTATACATATTAGGTATTGCCTCGTCCGTAACGATCTTCTCTATAAAACTATCACATGACCTAACTCCTAAGATGAACGCTGTAAAAATAAATAAATGAAAACTGTTCCAAAACAGCCAATTTTTGGGTCACCTTGCCCCATAAAGAGTAATAATGAATGATAAAAAAATCCTATGTACCCAAAAATGGTACCAATAAAAACCTCAACTCTTTCTGCAAAAAACGAGCCCCTGCACAAGATGATCAGCAGAAAAATAAAAATCATATGGCGTTCAGAAAACCAATCCAGCACAATCTGCCTTCCACAAACCGTATGGCATTCCTTTACGACCACATGTGGGGTGTTTATGTAAACCGCAGAATCAGGGTAATAAATATTGAGTTTTGTTTGGCTGTTAACTCTCAATGTGTTAAATTAAAAAAAATTATAAAATGGAAAATCTGCCCAAAAAGTGAAATTTAGAAATTTCATCTCCATTTTCCTTTAATTCTTGTGGAACGCCTAAAGGGTTAACAAAGTTTGTAAAGTCAGTTTTGAGTAACTTGAGGGGTGTAGTTTCTACAATGGAGTCATTTATGGGGGTTTCCACTATGTAAGCCCCACAAAGTGACTTCAGATCTGAAATGGTCCTTAAAAAGTGCGTTTTGGAAATTTTCTTAAAAATTCTAAGAATTGCTTCTAAACTTCTAAGCCTTCTAACGTCCTAAAAATAATAAAATGACATTTCCAAAATGATGCCAACATAAAGTAGACATATGGGGAATGATAAGTAATAAATATTTTATTAGGTATGACTTTCTGTTTTAGAAGCAGAGAAATTGAGAATTTTTCCAAATTTTTGGTAAATTTGGGATTTTTTCATAAATAAAGGTGAAATATATTGACTCAAATATATGACTATCATGAAGTACAATGTGTCACGCGAAAACTATCTCAGAATGGCGAAGATGAGTAAAAGTGTTCCAAAGCTATTACCACATAAAGTGACGCATGTCAGATTTGTAAATTTTGACCAGGACACTGGGGCATCAATGACCCTTGGTCATGAAAGGGTTAAAGAGATCCACATTTCTTCACCAATAACGGAGTACTGCCTCTTCATACTTTCTGCATTGCTTGTAGGATTTTTGTCCAGAATTCCTTAAAGGATAACTGTCACACTAAGACCCTAATTTCAATTTTCATATAGGTAGTTACTAATAACATGATATTCCAGAATCAGTTACTATTAGACTGACTTACCCCATATTTAATAAGATTCAGTCCTTAGCAACCAGTCTGCATAAAACTGTAATTTCACTATTCAGTTAAGATGGCCGCCACTGCCCTCACCCTGAGGCTAATCCCGCCTGCCCTCACTAGCCAGCAAAAATAGCCCCCTAAAAGTGTCAGTAACCAGGGCCCTCCCCCATAAAGGGTTAATCTCCTGCAGCACAAAGGAGTCCTCTTACCACATGTTGCTTTCATTTATACACTGAGCAGATGGCAGATCTCCCTTCCCTGGTCTGCGCTGCTTCAACTCTGCATCCTCCAGCTCTTCTGAGTGAGGGAGCATCTACAAAGCGCAGGGACAGGGAGAAGTGCACACACCCCAGGCACTGTTATCGGCTGCTGGGGGGGACTTGGCTTTAATTATTTACTTACAGTCAGGGCCGTCTTTACCAAGGGGCAAAAGGGGCAGCTGCCCCAGGCCCAGTTGCTCCTGGGGGGCCCAAGGCAGCTGCCTCTTGAGCCCTGCTGCCACTGCCCCGGGTGTCATGCTGTCAGCTACACAGGGGGTGCTGCCATGCCTGCCGACACTGAGTCAAGGCATCATACTGTCTTAGAGCTGTGATCTAGGACCTAGATGACATCATCACCATGTGACCAGTAACCTAGAAATATTACTGGTCACATGGCTATGAGGTCATCACAGGTCCTTGAGTGTTGCAGGAGAAGTTTGCCTTAACTGTGGAGCTTTTTTTTGTGAAGATTACATCAGGAAAAGGTGACAGGGGCTGTTATGCTAATATACTGTAAACTACTGTATAGTGGGGTGCTGTATACTGTGGGGTGCTGTATACTGTGGGGGGCCTGTATACTGTGGGGGGCCTGTATACTGTGGGGGGGCCTGTATACTGTGGGGGGCTGTATACTGTGGGGGGGCCGTATACAGTGCATGGCCTATATACTGTGAGGAGCCTGTATACTGTGGGGGGCCTGTATACTGTGGGGGGGCTGTATACTGTGGGGGGCCTGTATACTGTGGGGGCCTGTATACTGTGTGGGGGGGCTGTATACTGGGGGCTGTATACTGTGGGGGGGCTGTATACTGTGTGGGAGGGGGGCTGTATACTGTGTGGGGGTCTGTATACTGTGGGGGGCCTGTATACTGTGGGGGGGCCTGGAGTGCTATACTGCTGTACTGTATACTGTGGGGGGCTGTATACTGTATACTGTGGGTGCTGTATAGTGTGGAGTGCTATACTGCTGTACTGTATAGTGTGGGGGGCTGTATAGTGTGGGGTGCTGTATACGGTGAGGTGCTATACTGCTCTACTGTATACTGTGAGGTGTTGTATACTGTGGGGTGCTGTATACTGTGGGCTGCTATACTGCTCTACTATATACTGTGGGGTACTGTATAGTGTGGGGTGCTATACTGCATACTGTGTGGTGCTGTATACTATAGGGTGCTATACTGCATACTGTGGGGTGCTGGGAGGCACTGTAACACTAGGGTGAGCCGAGCCTTGGTCTCCTTCCTGCAGAGCGGTGCCCACTTCCAGCCTGAGCCCAGCTGCCCAGAGCACTGATCCTGAGCCGCTGGAGTCTTCAGAACTGGAACTATTTACAGTCATTCACTGGACTCTACCAGATATGTGGATTTTTGTGTGTGTGTTGTGGTGGAGGGCGTGATTGCCTGCTAAGGTGTGGGAAGGCGGGATCCAGGGGGCCCAAGTAAATTTTTGCCCAGGGTCCAATCAATATTAAAGACGGCTCTGCTTACAGTCCCTGGCTGTCAGGAATGTGACCTTGCACGCTGCCTGCTTCTGCGTCCTCCATCCTTCAACACATAGAGGGACCATGCCTAGCAACCCTATTTTAAGCACAGGTAAAAGTAGGCAGTACAGGGAACAAAACTGTGGAATTAAGGGGTAATTGAATACATAGTGAAAAGTTGAAATAGGGCCACCAAGGTGATATTAATCACCACAATCCAATACTCCCCCCCAAAACAATACTGCTGTATACTGTGGGGTGCTGTATACTGTGGGGGGCCTGTATACTGTGGGGGGGGGCTGTATACTGTGGGGGGCCTGTATACTGTGGGGGGCCTGTATACTGTGGGGGGGCCTGTATACTGTGGGGGGGGGCTGTATACTGTGGGGGGGGGCCGTATACAGTGCATGGCCTATATACTGTGAGGAGCCTGTATACTGTAGGGGGCCTGTATACTGTGGGGGGGCTGTATACTGTGGGGGGCCTGTATACTGTGGGGGGGCTGTATACTATGGGGGCCTGTATACTGTGTGGGGGGGCTGTATACTGGGGGCTGTATACTGTGGGGGGGCTGTATACTGTGTGGGAGGGGGGCTGTATACTGTGTGGGGGTCTGTATACTGTGGGGGGGCCTGTATACTGTGGGGGGGCCTGGAGTGCTATACTGCTGTACTGTATACTGTGGGGGGCTGTATACTGTATACTGTGGGTGCTGTATAGTGTGGAGTGCTATACTGCTGTACTGTATAGTGTGGGGGGCTGTATAGTGTGGGGTGCTGTATACGGTGAGGTGCTATACTGCTCTACTGTATACTGTGAGGTGTTGTATACTGTGGGGTGCTGTATACTGTGGGCTGCTATACTGCTCTACTATATACTGTGGGGTACTGTATAGTGTGGGGTGCTATACTGCATACTGTGTGGTGCTGTATACTATAGGGTGCTATACTGCATACTGTGGGGTGCTGGGAGGCACTGTAACACTAGGGTGAGCCGAGCCCTGGTCTCCTTCCTGCAGAGCGGTGCCCACTTCCAGCCCAGAACACTGATCCTGAGCCGCTGGAGTCTTCAGAACTGGAACTATTTACAGTCATTCACTGGACTCTACCAGATGTGTGGATTTTTGTGTGTGTGTTGTGGTGGAGGGCGTGATTGCCTGCTAAGGTGTGGGAAGGCGGGATCCAGGGGGCCCAAGTAAATTTTTGCCCAGGGTCCAATCAATATTAAAGACGGCTCTGCTTACAGTCCCTGGCTGTCAGGAATGTGACCTTGCACGCTGCCTGCTTCTGCCTCCTCCGTCCTTCAACACATAGACGGACCATGCCTAGCAACCCTATTTTAAGCACAGGTAAAAGTAGGCAGTACAGGGAACAAAACTGTGGAATTAAGGGGTAATTGAGTACATAGTGAAAAGTTGAAATAGGGTCACCAAGGTGATATTAATCACCACAATCCAATACTCCCCCCCCAAAAAAAGATGACAGTTAGACTTTAAGGATTTTATCACCTGGGAGCTTGGAGTGCGGTTATCTATTGCAGAAAAAGGTTCTGAGAGAGAACCGCAACGTTGCTGTATGACATGTGTGAATAAATAGCACATTTCTTCACTTTTAAGGAGTGCCGTGGATTTTTACTACTTGTTCATCACCCTGAATCGAGGGGTCACTGCTGGCACCCATTCTTCAGTTGGCAAAAGAGTGCTGCCCTGCTTTTATGTATAAACATATATATATATATATTTATATATAAAAGTTTGGGTCCCTGTCTACTTGGCCAGAAAATTCTATTTGGGTCAGATATGATTCTACTCAAATTTAATAAAGTGTTCCAATTGGGCTGAACATTTATATATGACATATTTTTTTCTCTCTTGTCAGGCAGAGCCAAAGTCTTTATTATATGATAAGCTCTTTGTTATAATGGATTGTGAGTTCCTTTTATTTGAACAGATGCCGTATTCTGCATTATTCTGTTCCCTTATTACTATCCTCAGGGAACACAGATTAACCAAGTGGATGCTGTCCAGAGTAAAGAACAAGTGTGACTGGAGTTAAATAATTTATGTGACCTTTGGTAGAACGTGTCAGATTTCATATTCAGTGTGTATCCAGAGTCTACTGGAGCAAAATAATGGTAAGCTGCTATTCAGAAGTCTATCTCAGGGAAGCGTACAGGTAACAGAAGTCACACACCATGCAGTCATGATGTGGTTAGGCAATGTATGCGGCCCGTCAGCATGTGGTTACCTCACACATAATCATTTAGAGTACCTCTTTTGTCCACAACCGTTTATGGACTGTTGTTTGAACTGTTGTGAATGTTTGTGATTCTTTGCTATTCTGAAAAACTTCAGTGACACGTGGTAAATTATGATAACCTCTTCCCGACCGCCCCATGTAAATCGGTGGTTAAAATGGCGGAACAGGCTCCATAGGTAATAGGATAACCTTGATTGCATGCATTTAACCCCTTAGTTGCTCTGGTCAAATGTGACCATGGCATCTAGGAAGTTAAAAACCGGGATCGTGTGCTCCCAGCCATGTACCAGCTCTCCCTGGCAAGGATCGGGGAGATTGATGTAGTGTGGGGCTGCACTGTACTCAGGAGAGGTACAGGGCTGCTGCATATTAGTTCCTATGGAGCCCCTGCCTGTGGCAGGGCTCCATAGGAACATAGTATAATTATCATAAACTCCAATGCTAGTAAATTGGAGTCTGTAAGAAATGCAATCTAATGATTGCTTGATATAGTTCAAAAGTTATAAAAAAATAATAATAATTCTAATCACCCCCCTTGCCCGAAATTAAACCTAAATAATAAAAAAAATCACATTATGGACATTGCTCTGTATAAAAAAAAAAAACACCTGTACTATTAAAATATAAAAATAATAATCCCATACGGCAAAACGAAAAAAAAAATTGAATTTTTTTGGTCACTTCACCTCCCACAAAAAAATTAAATAGAAAGTGATTAAAAAGTCATACCCACCCGAGAATGGTATCAATGTACAGATCATCCTGCAAAAAAGAGTGCTCACACAACTCTGTACACAAAAATATAAAAACATTATGGCATTTAGAATATGGCAATGCAAAGAAAAAAAATTCCAAAGTTTTTCATTTTTATTTGCATTAAAATGGAAGAAAAACTATACACATGTGGTGTTGTTGTAATCGTACTGACTCAAAGAATAAGGCCTCTAGCACACAACCGTATGCCGTCCAATGTGCACAGCATCATTGTAATCTATGATGCTCTGTATTCCTGTGAGCACGATCATTGTCGCTCCCGGACATAGAAACATAGAAACATAGAATGTGTCTACAGATAAGAACCATTTGGCCCATCTAGTCTGCCCAATATACTGAATACTATGGATAGCCCCTGGCCCTATCTTATATGAAGGATGGCCTTATGCCTATCCCATGCATGCTTAAACTCCTCCACTGTATTTGCAGCTACCACTTCTGCAGGAAGGCTATTTCATGCATCCACTACTCTCTCAGTAAAGTAATACTTCCTGATATTACTTTTAAACCTTTGCCCCGCTAATTTAAAACTATGTCCTCTGGTAGCAGTTTTTCTTCTTTTAAATATTCTCTCCTCTTTTACCTTGTTGATTCCCTTTATGTATTTAAAAGTTTCTATCATATCCCCTCTGTCTCATCTTTCTTCCAAGCTATACATGTTAAGGTTCTTTAACCTTTTATCCTGCAATCCATGTACTAGTTTAGTAGCTCTTCTCTGAACTGTCTCCAAAGGATCAATATCCTTCTGGAGATATGGTCTCCAGTACTGCGCACAATACTCCAAATGAGGTCTCACTAGTGCTCTGTAGAGCGGCATGAGCACCTCCCTCTTTCTACTGGTAATTCCTCTCCCTATACACCCAAGCATTCTGCTAGCATTTCCTGCTGCTCTATGACATTGTCTGCCTACCTTTAAGTCTTCTGAAATAATGACCCCTAAATCCCTTTCCTCAGATACTGAGGTTAGGACTGTATCACTGATTTTATTTTCTGCTCTTGGGTTTTTACGCCCCAGGTGCATTATCTTGTACTTATCAACATTAAATTTTAGTTGCCAGATTTTTGACCATTCCTCTAGTTTTCCTAAATCCTTTTCCATTTGATGTATCCCTCCAGGAACATCAACCCTGTTACAAATCTTTGTGTCATCAGCAAAAATACACACCTTACCATCGAGGCCTACTGAAATTTCACTGATAAAGATATTAAACAATATGGGTCCCAGTTACCTGAGGTACCCCACTGGTAACAAGACCATGGTCTGAATATACTCCATTGACTACAACCCTCTGTTGACTGTCCCTCAGCCACTGCCTAATCCATTCAATAATATGGGAGTCCAAGCACAAAGACTCTAATTTATAGATAGGCCTATTGAAAAGCCTATTGATCTATTGATAAGCCTATTTATTGATAAGCCTATTGATAAGGTAAAAGAGGAGAGAATATTTAAAAGAAGAAAAACTGCTACAAGAGGACATAGTTTTAAATTAGAGGGGCAAAGGTTTAAAAGTAATATCAGGAAGTATTACTTTACTGAGAGAGTAGTGGATGCATGGAATAGCCTTCCTGCAGAAGCGGTAGCTGCAAATACAGTGAAGGAGTTTAAGCATGCATGGAATAGGCATAAGGCCATCCTTCATATAAGATAGGGCCAGGGGTTATTCATAGTATTCAGTATATTGGGCAGACTAGATGGGCCAAATGGTTCTTATCTGCCGACACATTCTATGTTTCTATGTTTCTATGACAGTATGAAAAGCCTTACTAAAGTCTAGATAAGCAATATCTACTGCATCTCCGCCATCTATTTATTTAGTCACCCAATAAAAAAAATCAATAAGATTAGTTTGACATGATCTCCCTGAAGTAAACCCATGCTGTTTTTCATCTTTCAATCCATGGAATTTTAGATGTTCCACAATCCTCTCCTTAAGTATGGTTTCCATTAATTTCTCATTATTGATGTCAGGCTTACTGGCCTATAGTTACCCGATTCCTCCCTGCTACCTTTCTTGTGAATGGGCACAACATTTGCTAATTTCCAATCTTCTGGGATGACTCCTGTTGCCAGTGATTGGTTAAATAAATCTGTTAATGGTTTTGCTAGTTCACCGCTGAGCTCTTTTAATAGCTTTGAGTGTATCCCATCAGGCCCCTGTGACTTATTTGCATTAATTTTAGACAGTTGACTTAGAACCTCTTCCTCTGTAAAGACACATGCATCAAAAGATTCATTAGTCTTCCTGCCTGAGGTCCTTTTGCTTCATTTTCCTTTGTAAAAACTGAACAGAAGTATTCATTAAGGCAGTCAGCTAGTTCTTTATCTTCTTCCATATACCTTCCTTCTTTTGTTTTTAATTTGTTATTTCCTTGTTTCAGTTTCCTTTTTTCATTTATGTACCTGAAGAATGTCTTACCGCCTTTTTTCACTGACTGAGCTAATTTCTCTTCTGCCTGTGCTTTAGAAGCTCTTATAACTTGTTTGGCCTCTCTATGCCTAATCTTATAAATTTGCCTGTCATCCTCGTTTTATTTTATTTTTTATAATTACTAAATACTATCTTTTTGTTTTTAATGATTTTGGCCACTTCTGCTGAGTACCACAGTGGTCTCTTCCTTTTTTTGCTTTTACTGACAAGCCTAATGCAATTATCTGTTGCCTTCAATAGTGCCACTTTTAAGTAGTCCCATTTCTCCTGGACTCAATTGAAACTGTTCCAATTTGATAGGGACACGTATACCACTAATCTAATTTTAGAAAAGTCAGTTTTTCTAACATCTAAAACTTTTGTTTTTGTGCTGGTGTGAATCAGTCACTGTACTTATAGTAAACCACACTGACTGGTGATCACTAGATCCCAAGATTTCCCCTACAGTAATATCAGATACCAAATTCCCATTTGTGAATACTAAATCTAAAATGGCCTCCTTCCGGTTTGGCTCCTCAACTACTTGCTGTAGAGATAATCCCAGTAGGGAATTTAGAATATCTGTACTCCTGGCAGAACTAGCTATTTTGTATTTCCAGTTTACATCAGGAAGTTTAATCTTCCTGATGTAAACTGGAAATCCAAAATAGCTAGTTCTGCCAGGAGTACAGATATTCTAAATTCCCTACTGGGATTATCTCTACAGCAAGTAGTTGAGGAGCCAACCCGGAAGGAGGCCATTTTAGATTTAGTATTCACAAATGGGAATTTGGTATCTGATAACTTTCCCCTTCAATGTCATTTTAGCTATTTCCTCAACTAGTAGATCATCTAATTCTGGGATCTTTGACAAACCAACAGAAGTGATCCTTCATTGTTTCCATACTCCCAGATCACATATCAGCCTTGACCGCCAATGAACTCACATGCAAACAGAATTTAACAAATATATATATATATATATGTATATATATATTAATAAAGACTACTATTACATGCATAATTTGCTCATTTATAATACCGTTTGAACATACTACAGCATAAAGCATAATTAACATTAAAAGAA